>NC_044041.1:41033145-41363052 GCF_901765095.1 Microcaecilia unicolor | reverse complement strand
GTCCACTTTACATCATAGCTCTGAGCCCACAGTATAAATTGAGGGACTGGCACCCACTGGGTTAGGCTGGACCAGTTGGCTAGTGCTGTGGTTGTAGCAGTAACAGCCAGACCTGTGCAAAATAAACTGAACAGAATGAAATGCAATTTTTATGTTGTGAGATAATAGCAACCACGAGAGAAGGTGTGATGATATGTGAATATTGGCAAAGAAAGATCATGGGGTGCCAGAGGTCAGTCTCTCCCATCAACCTCTGCAGTTTCTCTTCCCTCCTCCCTCTTTATCACCCTTCCAGCCCCACTCACACCTCCACTCAACTCCAATTCTCTCCCACTGCTGTTCATCTCTTTTACATGGCTGTCTCTTCCCCAATCACATGTTGTATTCTCTTCACCATTTTATTTCTCCACTTATCTCTCCCCCTTCTTCATCTTCCATTCCATAACATTGGAAATGGGGAAAGAAAATAAAAGCATTAATTAAAAAACGAAAGACAATTTTAAAAAAAGATTTAAATTTTAAAAAAAGGAAAAATATGAAATGTAAGGAACAATGGATTTTTGGAGGAGCATACACTTATATATATATATACACACACACACACAAATAAATATTTAGGGTACATATTAAATTAAAAATAACATTATTTATTTATTTTATTTATTTATTTATTGCATTTGTATCCCACATTTTCCCACCTCTTTGCAGGCTCAATGTGGCTTACAATAGATCATGAATAGTGGAAATATAAAAGAGATGGACATTTAATATTACAGAAGGATCTTGAGCAACATGTTAATGATAAGCATGGTAGTAGTATTATAAGCAGATATTGTAAAACAATTCTGAATATTTGTGGAGGAGTTGTGTATGTTCACATTAAAAGTAAATAAAGACTAAGGGGTCCTTTTACCAAGCTTGTTAAAAAGGACCCTGCACTATCAGCGGCAGGGGCCATTTTTGCCACTTGCTGATAAAAAAGGCTGAAAATACCCAGGGCCATGCCTAGGGTCTCTGGCGCCCCCCTACAGACTATCAGTTGGTGCCCCCCCCCCGTGAAAATGATCACGCACCCCCCCCCTGAAAATGATCGCTCACCACTTGCCACACTGAAAGGAATTGTCAGCAATATTCTTAGAAACAAATTGCTATACATTGCAAAATAAGATAGCAGATGTAAATTCTCAACGTGGACATATTCCAAACGCTAAAATGAAAATAAAATGATTTTTTTCCACCTTTGTTGTCTGGTGACTTTCTTTTTCCGATCATGCTGGCCCAGTATCTGAGTCTGCTGCTATCTGTCCTCTTAACTCCATTTCCAGGGCTTCCTTTCCATTTATTTCTTTACTTTTCTCCTTTCTTCTTCATTTCTTGCTCTATATCCATTTCCAGCAATTTCTTCTCTCTCCCTGGGTCCTGCCCTCCCATCCATGTCCATTCTTGTCCCTCTCTGCCCTTCCCTCCTCCTTCCAAAGCCAGCAATCCTCCTCTCTCCCCTCCCCTCCATTTCCAGCAATTTCTCCTCTCCCTGGGCCCCCATGTCCATCCTTGTCCCTCTCTGCCCTTCCCTCCTCCATCCATAGCCAGCAATCCTCCTCTCTCCCCTCCCCACCATTTCCAGCAATTTGTCCTCTCCCTGGGCCCCCATGTCCATCCTTGTCCCTCTCTGCCCTTCCCTCCTCCATCCATAGCCAGCAATCCTCCTCTCTCCCCTCCCCTCCATTTCCAGCAATTTGTCCTCTCCCTGGGCCCTGCCCTCCCATCCTTGTCCCTCTCTGCCCTTCCCTCCTCCATCCATAGCCAGCAATCCTCCTCTCTCCCCTCCCCTCCATTTCCAGCAATTTGTCCTGTCCCTGGGCCCTGCCCTCCCATCCATGTCCCTCTCTGCCCTTCCCTCCTCCATCCATAGCCAGCAATCCTCCTCTCTCCCCTCCCCTCCATTTCCAGCAATTTGTCCTCTACCTGGGCCCCCATGTCCATCCTTGTCCCTCTCTGCCCTTCCCTCCTCCATCCATAGCCAGCAATCCTTGCCTCCTCTCTCCCCTCCCCTCCATTTCCAGCAATTTGTCCTCTCCCTGGGCCCCCATGTCCATCCTTGTCCCTCTCTGCCCTTCCCTCCTCCATCCATAGCCAGCAATCCTCTCTCCCCTCCCCTCCCCTCCCCTCCCCTCCCTTTCCAGCAATTTGTCCTCTCCCAGGGCCCTGCCCTCCCATCGATGCCTCTCTGCCCTCCCATCCATGCCTCTCTGCCCTTCCCTCCGCGCCCTGGGGCCTTTAAATCTTTTACTTCCGGTCGCAGCAGCATCAGTGAAAGCGGAGCGCTGCCGACGTTTCCCTTCCCTTTGCGCTCTTGGTTCCCTCAGTGTCCGCCTTCTGACGTCAGAAGAAGGCGGGACACTGAGGGAACCAACGAGTGCAAGGGAAGGGAGACGTCGGCAGCAGTGGCGTAGCTAGGGTAGTTGACACCCGGGGCCGGTCATTTTTAACACCCCCCCCCCCCAAATCCAGTACTAGGCATACCGAGAATACAAAACACTCACGACCTATAGAGCAATTCTACCATACCATAAGCAGTCATTTCTACGAGTCACACAAGGGAAAGGAAAGCATCTTAAGCACTACAGTGAGCACTAGAACATCAATTCACCTATTGTAAAACGAAACCAGACAGAATAGTACAGATCGACGATCCTGCACAGTCAATGCCAACTGAAAGCCATGTCTTTTTCACAAACACAGATACACCCTAATCCACTATAGAATAAGTAATCATAAACTTTCTATTTAGACAAAAATTAAACTGAACCCCCGATGCCAGACTCTGCATACAATGCAACACCACAGAAAACAGAAAATGTCCCCTAGTACTGTGCTAAATATAAAGACAGCAGATGTAAACTTGAAAAAACTAACAAATACCAATCACCACTTTACAAATTAACAAATAGAAATAAAACAAATACAGAAAATAAAATAATACCATTTTATTGGACTAATACATTTAGCTTCCAGAGGCCAAAATCTCCTTCCTCAGGTCAATACAGTATAGTGCTGTTACAGTATCCTATCCTGATCTGAGGAAGGGGGTTTTGTTCTCTGAAAGTTAAGTCAAAATGTATTAAAATTAGTCCAATAAAAAGATTACCTTATTTACATGTTCTATTTATAAACATTTATTAACACAGCTACAATACTATATCCTAAAGCAAAATAATAAAAATATATATTTACAGTTTGTTGTCTTTGGTTTCTGCTTTCCTCATCTTCTTTTCACCGTCTTCCTTCCATCCAGCATCTGTCTTCGCTCTCTCTCTCTGCCATCCAGTGTCTGCCCTCTCTAATGTCCCTTCCATCCACATCTGCCCTCTATTTCTGCCCCTTCCATCCACCATCTGCCCCAGTCTGCCATCTCTCTCTCCCCCTTCCATCCACCATCTGCCCTCTCTCTCTCCTTTCCCTCTAGCATTTGCCCTCTATCTCTGCCCCCTTCCATCCACTGTCTGCTCTTTCACTCCCTTCTATCCACTGTCTGCCCTTTCTCTCTGCTCCTTCGATTCACCATTTGCCCTCTCTCTTTCCCCCTCCCATCCATTCAGGGTCTGCCCTCCCTCTCACTCCCCATTCCATCCAGGATCTATCCCCCCTCTCTCACTGCCCCCTCTTTTCGGCTCCCAGTTCCCACCTGCGGCTGCCCCTAGTTCCAGATCCATTGATTCTCCCATCCACCCCTGCCCCAGGCATGACCCCATTCTCCCTCCTGCTCATTTTTCAGACCCCAGTTCCAGCTCCGTGCCCCTTCTCCCATCTGTCTCCCACCCAGTCCCTTCTGCCCATCCGAGTCCCCCTCACCCCATCTGTCTCCCACCCAGTCCCTTCTGCTATCCAAGTGCCCCCCACCCTCACCCCATCTGTCTCCCACCCAGTCCCTTCTGCCCATCCGAGTCCCCCTCACCCCATCTGTCTCCCACCCAGTCCCTTCTGCTATCCAAGTGCCCCCCACCCTCACCCCATCTGTCTCCCACCCAGTCCCTTCTGCTATCCGAGTCCCCCCCACCTTCACCCCATCTGTCCCCCACCCTCACCCTGCCTCGTCTTCTCCCTGCCACCCGGTCTTTAAAAAGAAATTGCCGACGCGATAGCGAGCGCAGCACCTCGTGTGCAAGTAAAAGAAGCGGATCCGATCATCTCATTGGGCCTTCCTTCACTGTCCCACCCTAGAGGAAATAGGAAGTTGCGTCAGAGGAGGGCGGGACAGTGAGGGAAGGCCCAATGAGATAATCGGATCCGCTTCTTTTACTTGCACACGAGGTGCTGCGCTCGCTATCGCATCGGCAATTTATTTTTAAAGGGCTGGTGCGGGGGGGGGGGTGCCAGGAAGAAGAGCAGCGGGAGCGGCGGCACCCCCCTTTCTGGTGACACCCGGGGCGGACCGCCCCCACCGCCCTGCCCTTGCTACGCCACTGGTCGGCAGCGCTTTCACTGACGCTGCGACCGAGGTAAAAGATTTAAAGGCCTCGGCGGCGCAGGGCGAGGGTAAGCACCGCGGCGGCGCCCTCCAGAGGCTTACCGCATCGGCACGGCCCTGAAAATAGCCATGGCCATGCGGTAAGATTGCTCTTACCACATGGCCATGTGAGCGGGAGCACTTACCACCAGCCACTAAGGTGGCAGTAAGGGCTCCCGTGCTAACCTAGTGGTAACCGGGTAGCATGCAGAACTGTCTGATTACCGCCGGGTTAGCGCTGCACTAAAAAATATGGGCCGATTTTCCCAATGGTGTGTGCCGGGGCTGGAACTACCACTGGCGCCCGCCCGCGTTGGGCCAATGGTAGCTCCAGATTAGTGTGCAGTAAGCCTGCGTTGGGCTAAACACCACTTTGTAAAAGGGCCCCTCGCTGATTAGCGCAGGATTAGTTCATGAGCAATTACCGCCTACAAAACAGATGGCGGTAAGGGCTCACGTCATGTGCTAAGTTTTGTTATAGCAGCATCAGTGCGTGGCTATTAAACTGGAAAATCAGCCATTTTCTGACTGCAATAAAAAGTGGCCTTAGCTCGCAGAAAAGACCCATGGAAGGGTGTGCTAAGGACACTATTGGGCTCATTTTCAAAAGAGAAGGACGTCCATCTTTCAACATAAATTGGTCCTTCTCCCAGGGACACCCAAATCGGTATAATTGAAACCCGATTTTGGACATCTCTAGTGGAAGTCCGTCGCAAGGACGCCCAAAGTTCAAGGGGGCATGTCAATTTGAATGGGAAAAGATACAAAATGAAGCAATGTTATTTGACCAGAACAAAATTAATACAGTAGAAGAAAACTGGCCTATCTCTAGTTAGAAAAAAGACACAGGTCTGTCTGATTTAGCACTGGGGTAGATAGGGAACTCCCGTCTTCAAGTGCCGCAAGTCAGTCGGGTTTCCAAGATCTCAACCACTGAATATGCATGAAATCTATGTGCAAGCACAGATTCCATTATATGTAAATACATGTGCATATTAATTGTAGATACCCTGAAAACCAATCTGGCATGCAGCACGAGAACCAGAGATGTCTATCCCTAGACTAGCAGCTATTACCTTGCACTTCTGTGTGGATTGCCAGGGTTCAAATTCCAGGCCTGGCTTTTGTTCCCAGGCTCAGTCAGGACTGTAGATGCTACAAAGACAGAGAGTTCAGAACCCTGGGGGAAAGTCCAGTCATAGTAACATAGTAGATGACGGCAGAAAAAGACCTGCACGGTCCATCCAGTCTGCCCAACAAGATAACTCATATTAGCTGCTTTTTGTGTATACCCTACTTTGATTTGTACCTGTGCTCTTCAGGGCACAGACCGTATAAGTCTGCCCAGCACTATCCCTGCCTCCCAACCACCGGCTCTGGCACAGACCGTACAAGTCTGTCCAGCACTATCCCCGCCTCCCAACCACCAGTCCCGCTACCCACCACCGGCTCTGGCACAGAACGTATAAGTCTGCCCAGCACTATCCCCGCCTCCCAACCACCAGCCCTGCCTCCCAATCTTGACTAAGCTCCTGAGGATCCATTCCTTCCGCACAGGATTCCTTTATGCTTATCCCACGCATGTTTGCTCTATGTCATTGCTCCATGGTGACACCTACTGACAAGAACTTTCAGTACAGGCCTCAGTACTTGCTGGAACACCACTACAGCCTATGGGCTAAGGAAGGATCTAAAAATAAGGGCACATCTTGGGTGGTTGTGAAGACAGGCTTATAACATCAATGTCCAATAAAGGCCAACTCTGATTCTGTTGCAAGCCCAGAAAGATGAAACTGCCAAGTGAAAAAAGATCACTCATGAATTTCTTCAAAAAAGAAAAGAAGGGCCCTCAAAGGACCTGATGCATTATAAACGGTGAGAAGAAGAAAAGCCTTAGTGAATCAGGCTCCTGGGTCATAATCTGCCTAAGATGCCAGATGTTATATTTTCACATTGTTTTCTATAACAATAAACATTTTAGGAGCCAGAGAATAAAAGGATTACGATGAGTGCCTTGTCTACTAGGTGGCCCTGGCAAGGAGACAGCTGCAGAACAGTGCAGGTCCTATTTGGGAACAATTCTTCCCCTCCTGGAGGCGTTGAATGAGAACAACTCTGCTCGGAAAAGAAGCTCGTTTGGTGTCTGGGAAGGCCAGTATCACTGGCAGCAGCAAGAGGAACACCCTCTCTGCCTTTCCAAGAAACTCATAGCTGCCAAAAACAAGTCTGAATGCAGCCCCTCTGCTGTTGTCACTGCTGATCTGTTTATGCTATTTACACCACTTTGTTTGATTGGATTTTGTTTTAAAGAGTGTGTTTTAAGCAAGAGATCAAATTTAATTTAATTACTGTCAATGTCCTTGAATTTTCCCATCACAAACGGTGATGACACAAGACTGTCATAAGTAAAGTACTGCAATACTGGAACAGACTGAAGGTCCATCAAGCCCAGCATCCTTTTTCCAACAGTGGTCAATCCAGGTCACAAGTACCTGGCAAGATCCCAAAACAGTACATTTTATGCTGTTTATCCTAGAAATAAGCCGTGGATTTTCCCCATTTTAATAATGGTTTATGGACTATTCTTTTAGGAAACTAACAAACCCTTTATTTAAACTCCGCTAAGCTAACTGCTTTTACTGTATTTTCTGTCCTGGTTCTCAGTTCCCCAATCTTAAGTAGAGAGATGTGGTAGCCTTGTTAGTCCAATTCTAAAGCCAGTCCATAGAAACAGAATAAAATAAAACATGGAAAAGAAAATAAGATGATACCCTTTTTTTTGGACTAACAATGCATTTTTCAATTAGCTTTCGAAGGTAGCCCTTCTTCGTCAGATTAGAAATAAGCAAATTTTGATAAGTAACAGCTTATATAAGTGAAACATCAAAGTATTTCAGTGACAGTCTGAAAGGATGAGGGAGGGGTGGGCTAGGTGAGAAACAGAGAGGGCTGAGAGGATGGGGGACAGGGAGATATGCATGGTGATCAGAGGATGACAAAGCAGTGAAATTTCATGGTTTATAATGGGCTAGAAAACCCAGATCTTTGTTAAATCCTGTCTGGTGGGTGTCAAAATATTTAATCATTTTGACTTCAAAGGTCTTGCGTTCCTGTCTTGTTTTAAAGTTTCCTTTAAGTATTCTCACTGTAAAATCATTAGTACAGTGTTCTGGTTTTGTAAAGTGCTGTCCCACAGAGGTAGCATCTTGATTGGCAATAGCATTTTTCATCTCTTCTTCAGCATCTGGCTTGTTTCTCTAATATAGCACCCTTCGTCACTGGTGGGGATGGGAATACGGATGAATTACTGAAAGAGATATTCCCATCCCCACCAGTGCTGGCCTTCTGACAGCCACCCAATTTAAAACACAAGCTAGTGAGAAGCAAGCTCTCAACAGAGACCCAAAAAGAAGAGAATGGCACACATCCTTGCAATATATCCAGCTGCAAACTATGGCAAAACATTTCACAGGACCCCACAGTCATTCACAAAGGAAAAATATTCAACATAAAGGAATCCTTCACATGCTCATCTTCCAATGTTAGTATATATCATCCAGTGTAAAAAATGTGATAAAGGGTGCTATATTGGAGAAACAAGCCAGATGCTGAAGAGATTTAATTTACATAGACATCATATGAAAAATATAACACCCTGCCCCCCATCCTCTCAGCCCTGTTTCTCACCCAGCCCACCCCTCCCTCATCTTTTCAGACTGTCACTGAAATACTTTGATGTTTCACTTATATATGCTGTTACTTATCAAAATTTGCTTATTTCTGATCTGACCAAGAAGGGCTACCTTCGAAAGCTAATTGAAAAATGTATTAAGTTAGTCCAATAAAGAAAGGTATCATCTTATTTTCTTTTCTATGTTTTATTCTAATCTTAAGTAAAACTCATGGGCCCCAGAGGTTTAGACAGTTTGGTAAAAAGTCTTAGGGCCTGATTTTGGTTTACACTGCTGAAGACAAATTCATCCAAACTCAGTCAATTTCTTTCCCATTTTGAAATTTTTCCTGTTGTAGTAATCAGAAAACTAAAAAGCAAAGGATCTGACATCAAACACAGACTGCAAGACTCTTGGAGTCTGTCCATTTTCCTTTCTTGTTGAGATAGACTCTTCTCAAAGAAGAAAAAAAAAACCTCTAAAAAGTCAAAAACCAAAAAGTAGGGATGGGCGACGGGTTCCACAAAAAGCAAAGGCCACGTTGGGCTTACTGCTGTAAACAGGCCCCTTAGAGAGTGTATAAGTGTGAGGAAAAAAAAATTAAGACTGATCTGTGCTTGTCCTTGGTGTTTTTGAACCCTGTTACTGTCTCTATTTCCTTCACCGTGAGGCTGTTCCATATACCCACCATCCTTTTTGTAGAGCAATAGATCTTTGTTACTCCCTTTCAGCATCATACTGCGACTTCTAGAATTTCCTTTCCACTGAAAAACCCTTTCCTCTCCTGAATCCAAAACATTCATAAGGCAAGATAATCTAACTCCCCCCTCCCCCACCCCTCTCTCTATTCAGATAAATAGGGTCACAGAATATCTAGCACAAAACATGGAAACTCCTGTTTTTTTCAGAAATCCTGTGCAAAGAACAGGCCAAAGAAGTATTTCGGAAAACAGAATGTATAATCTGGTTTTAAGATGGTCCCCAAAGGCTTCCACCTCCTGCCACCCAAGCTGAATCATATCAGGTTTCCTAAGCAGGATATTGTTCATCTGTTCTGCTGGGGCGGAGTGGGGGGGTGGAGTTATATTTTGGACCTAAGACTCCACTCTCGATCTGCCTGAGTTTTTGAGATAGTGATGATAATAGGAGCGAAAAAATTAAAAACCTTTTGTAGCAAACAGTGGTTATACAATGCAAAATTCATGTTCCCACAAGCAGTGTAGTATTTGCTATATCAAAACAGAACAGCTTTCATACCCGAATGCAAAAAAATTGGTCCAAAGTTAAATGAATTCTGCACTGGTGTATCTTGGTCGGCTGCCACCCGGGGTGGATCTCTGCTATGCACTCCCTCCCCCCCCCCCCCCCCCCCCCCCCGTCCCTGGTGCAGCACGACACTCCCCCCCAGGTGCAGCATGACAGCCCCCCCCCTCGGCGCATCACCTCCAAGCCCCCCCCCCCAGGTGCAGCATGACAGCCCCCCCCTCGGCACATCACCTCCAAGCCCCCGGGGGGGGCCCGGAGCATTCTTCGTACCTGCTGGGAGCAGCTGCGGGGCTGTCGGCTCCTCTGGTTCCCTGCTCCCTCTGCCCCGGGACAGAAAGTAACAGCAGAGGGAGCAGGGAACCAGCGGAGCCGACAGCTGTGTGGCTGCTCCCTGCACCCCTCCTGCTGCGTGCACCCGGGGCGGACTGCACTCACTGCCCCACCCTCGGTACATCACTGGATTTCTGCTCCTAACTTTGGGACACTTTTACTAAAGCGTAACAGATATTATTAGCATGCTCTAAGTGGCATGTGGCTCATAGGTATAAAATAGGGTGCACAGCATTTAGGGGTCCTTTTACTAAAAGGTTGGTGCATGGAAACAGGTTTGTTGCGCGCCAATCCGGAACTATCGCCGGGCTACTGCAGGAGCCTGGTGGTAGTTCCTACCCCAGCGTACCCCATTTCTGGCATTACAAAAATATATTGTCTATTTTTGTAGCACCGGTGCTTACCCAACGGTAATCAGGCAGCGCCGCACCCTGCCCTAACGCCCGGTTAGCGCGGGAGCCCTTGCCATCACCTCAGTGGGTAACGGTAAGTGCTCCTCCCCGAAATGGCCACATGGAAAGTGGTTCACTTACTGCACAGCCATTTCTTTTCCAGAAAAAAAAGCCTTTTATCCACTGCGGTAAAAGGGGGCCTCAGCGCGCGTCAAAAACATGTGCTGACGCTACTGCAGCTTAGTCAAAGGATCCCTTAGGGGCCCTTTTACTAAGCCATGGGAAAAAGTGGCCTGCAGCAGTGCAAGCACATCTTTTGGGCATGCGCCAGGCCAGTTTTCCCATGTCCTGGATAAAGGGCCCTTTTTTAAGGGGCCGGAAATGGATATGTAGCAAAATAAAAACCAGCGTGTGTCCATTTTCAGCCTGAGACCCTACTGCCACCCATTGACTTAGCGGTGAGGTCTCACCCAGAGGCGTGAGCCAGAGCTCAGTGGGAGGGGGGTCCAGAGCCCAAGGTGGGGGGCACAGTTTAGCCCGCCGCCGACCCCCCCCCCCCCGCCACTTTCGACGACGACCCTCCCCCGCCACTTTTGACCGCCCCCCCCCCCACCGCTGCCTCTGCCAGGTACCATTGCTGGCGGGGGTCCCTAACCCCCATCAACCGAAATCTTCAGCACCGGTCTCCGGCGCGTTCGCTGATCTGTTTCTGTGAGTCCTGACGTCCTGCACATGTGCACGCAGGACATCAGGAACCAGGACTCACAGAAACAGATCAGTGAACGCGCCAGAGACCGGCGCTGAAGACTTCGGCTGGCAGGGGTTGGAGACCCCCACCAGCACAGGTACCTGGCGGCGGGAGCGGGGGAGGGTCAGTGGCAGCTGGAGTGGGAGGTCGAAAGTGGCGGGGGAGGGTCGGTGGCAGAGGGGTCGAAAGTAGAGGGGGCCAGGGCTAAATCTGTGGGGGCATACGCCCCAATGCCTACGCCCCTGGTCTCACCACTGCCTGGGTGGTAAGCATGCAACGCGTGCCCACTGCCGTTTAATGCCAGGTAAGCACCACACAATAGAAAATGTCTTCAACTGCGTGTTTTATGCCCGCACCAAATTCAGAATTACCACCTTGGGCATACGGTAGCCGGGCAGTAATGCCAATTTGGCGCGCGCTGAACACACATAGGCCCTTGTAATCTTTCACACTCCTCCCATCTCGTCGCGGGAGGAGTGTGAAAGATTACAAGAGGACCTCGTGAGACTGGGGGATTGGGCGTCCAAATGGCAGATGAAGTTCAACGTTGACAAGTGCAAAGTGATGCACGTGGGAAGGAGGAACCCGAATTACGGCTATGTCATGCAAGGTTCCGCTTTAGGAGTTACGGACCGAGAAAGGGATCTGGGACGTTGAAATCTTCCGCTCAATGTGCTGCGGCGGCTAAGAAGGCGAACAGAATGTTGATTATTAGAAAAGGGATGGAAAACAAGCATGAGGATGTTATAATGCCGTTATATCGCTCCATGGTGCGACCGCACCTGGAGTATTGTGTTCAGTTCTGGTCGCCTCATCTCAAAAAAGATTTAAAGGAATTGGAGAAGGTGCAGAGAAGGGCGACGAAAATGATAAAAGGGATGGGACGACTACCTTATGAGGAGAGGTTAAGACGGCTAGGACTCTTTAGCCTGGAGAAAAGGCGGCTGAGGGGTGATATGATAGAGGTCTACAAAATAATGAGTGGGGTAGAGCGGACAGATGTGAAGCGTTTGTTTACGCTTTCTAACAATAATAGAACTAGGGGACACAAGATGAAATTAGAATGTGGTAGGTTTAAAACAAATTGGAGAAAGTTTTTCTTTACTCAGCGTGTGGTTAGACTCTGGAACTCATTGTCGGAGAAGGTAGTGACGGCAGCTGGCCTTGCTGAGTTTAAAGGGGGTCTGGACAGATTCCTGAAGGAAAAGTCCATTAATCGTTATTAAATTTTGGGTTTTTGCCAGGTTCTTGGGGCCTGGATTGGCCGCTGTCGGAGACAGAGTGCTGGGTTTGATGGACCTTTGGTCTTTTCCCAGCGTGGCAGTGCTTATGTGCTCATGTGCTTATGCGCATTTGTATAAGGGCCCCTTAGTGCACACTAATGTCCGTTAGTGCACAATAAGCTTTAGTAAAAGGGCCCCGTTGAAAGTTACGCTCTTTACGTTAGCATGTTTGAAATTTTACTAGGGCTGAATGCCTACATTTATACTCAGAATTTCACTAAACTCCTAAATTTAGGAGCATAAAAAATGGGTAGCAACAGGAGCAGATTTAGGCTTGGGGAAAATATTTAGGAGTTTAGCACTGATCTTCAGCACTAGGCTCATAAATTATAAATGACAGACCTAAATTTATGAGCATAACTCTTAAGCTCCTAAATTAACATGAATTTACAGCTGAAAACATTAGGCTCCTAAGTTTGGTTAAAAATAGTGCACAAATTTGAGAGGCTAAGGGGCCCTTTTACTAAGCAGCGGTAGGGCTAACGCGTGGGTAGCGTGTGTGGAAGTTGATGTGTGCTGTTTCCCACTGTAGAAAATATTTTTTCTATTTTCTATGACGGGGGGAGTTCCCGGCAGTAATCGGCAGTGCATCCACATTGGCGCAAGCTGCATAATTACCGTGCGAGTAGTGCATGAGCCCTTACCGCTAGGTCAAAGGGTGGCGGTAAGGGCTCAGGCAGTAAATAGCCACGTGCTACTTTTAAGTTTACAACATGGCCATTTACTACCCCATTAAAAAAGCCTTTTTTCCCAGCTGTGGTAGAAAATGGCCCAGCACGCACCAATTTCATGTGTCCAAACTATGGAAGGCCACATTTTACCGCAGCTTAGTAAACGGGCCCCTAACTTGGAGCCCAGCTTTCTTTGAATATCAGGCCCTTAGTTTTTTCTTTATTCAATTTTAAAAGATGGGAGTGTATCCAGGTCTTCAAAAGATCGACACAATCAAACAACCTGTTCTGAACTGTATTGTGAGCTCCTGTTTATTTTGAAAATTAATAAAGAAATTATAAATGTAAATGAAATTATTTCCACTGACTGTAAAACTGGCAACAGTACTGTAATATGAAATTAATATGAAAAAGTAGTGTAACAAGATGGAAGAAATACCAATTATGAATAAAATTATTGTATAGCTTATAAGGAGCAAGGGGTGGGGAGGGCAGAGGGAGGGACAGGCAGGGTAGGAGGGTAGGGGGGGATACACCTCAGGGTCAATACCGTTTAGGTAACTCACACACGTTGCAGTGATAATAAATAAGAGTTTATTCTAGAGTAATCTAGCCAGACAACTGTTAGCTGTTGCTTTCGTTATACTTGTTAATATTGGTGTGTGACAATGTACAAGGAGTATCGGTGGGCACCGGGAGGGTGGGATGGGGAGAAAATATAAATGCCACACTGTAACCTGATATGTTGATTGAAATTTGTTGGATGACAATTCTAGTATGTAACTTTTCTGACAAGTATCTGTTCAATTGTCAATTACAACCAATAAAAACGATTTAAACATAAAATTATTGTATAGATTGCTCACAGTTTTATCAAAAGTAGAATATCTTTGGGGCCCTTTTACTAAGCGTCGGTAACCACTAACAAATGCTTAATGCACGCAAAAAGGCCCCACTTGGGGGTTGAAAATTCAGGGGTCCTTTTACTAAGGTGTGCTGAAAAATGACCCGCGGTAGTGTAGACGCGTGTTTTGGGAGCGCACAGAATTATTTTTCAGCGCACCCAGAAAAAATGTCTTTTTAAAATTTTTGCCGAAAATGGGCATACGGCAAAATGAAAATTGCCGCACGTCTATTTTGGGTCTGAGACCTTACCGCAAGCCATTGACCTAGCGGTAAAGACTCACACGGTAACCGGGCGGTAATGGTCTATGTGCATCAAATGCCACTCGACACGTTTAGCTGCTGTGCGCCAGAAAATAAAACATATTTTTTGGGTGTACATAGCAGGTGCAAGCCAAAATTAAAATTATCACATGGGCCACGCGGTAACCGGGTGGTAACTCCAATCTGGCTAATATTGGGCACGCGTTGGCGCCTACGCAGCTTAGTAAAAGGGCTCTCAATTTTTGGGCATTTCCTGCGGCTTCTGTAGAGACTATGATCTGGAGAGTTTGTATGTGTGTATTTTTCTGTCTTTTCTGTTTTTATTAAATTTTTATTGCTTTTGTTGTGTGTAACTAATTTTTAAATTGTACACTGATTTATATTTTATGAATTGCGGTATCTTAAATTTAATAAACTGTAACTACATCCCGTGGTACTTCTGTGATAGGCGTGCGCCAATTCTGTGCTAAAATATGAAATATTTTTTAGCATGGGAGCATGTTTGGGGATGGAGAGTAGGCATGCCCTGCACTAATCAGCAAATCGCTAACCCCCGAATTCCATATAGCTTGCCTAAAGACTGGCGCCAACATCAGCGTGGATTTATAACAATGCATGTAATTTAACAAGCTAATAAGCGCTGATAACAGCACTTAACAACCAGTAATGAGCATCAATTGGCACTGATTAGAAATTAAACACACAACTCACTAAGTATATTCTGTAAAGAAGTGCACTGAACTTCTAATGCGCAGGCATAAAGGGACATGGTTATGGGTAGGGAAATGGGCGTTTTGTGGGTGTTCCAAAATTTGCACATCTAGTTATAGAATATGGCCTACTCGCCTAAATCTGTGCGCAGGGATTTACACCAAGTTTTCACTGGTGTAAATGGATGCGCGTAGATTTAGGTGCTGAAATATGATCTAAGCATATTTTGTAAATGGCGCCTAAATCTAGGCACCGATTATAGAATACGCTTAGTCAGCACTGACTTCAGTGCCAATTTTTTAGGCGTCATATATAGAATCTGGCCCTTTGTGCTGCTGATTATTGCGAGTTTAGTGTGGGATGCCTTACCTCACACGATAATGGCCACTCGCTAATTGGGAAATTAGCACATGGTCATTAAGAGGAAAATTGAAATTGTGACCATTTTACTGCTGTGCTAAGGGGCTCTTTTACTAAGCAGCGGTAAGTCCACCAAGGGCTTACTGTGCGGTAATCCAGAACTACTGCCGGCCCAACGCAGGCACCGGGGGTAGTTCCATCCCCAGCATGCGCTTTTTCCAGCACTAGGGAAAATAGGTCCCTATTTTTACCGCACCAGTTACCCGGTGGTAATCGGGCAGTGCCGCACACTGCCCAGCTACTACTACTACTACTACTTAGCATTTCTATAGCGCTACTAGGGTTACGCAGCGCTGTACAAGTTAAAACATGGGGAAGGACAGTCCCTGCTCAAGAGAGCTTACAATCTAAAGGTAACAAACTATGTAGTCAGTGTATCATGAATGGGGAAGGTGGTTAGGCGCCAAAAGCAAGGGAGAAGAGATGGGTTTTGAGTAAGGACTTAAAGATGGGCAGGGAGGGCGCATGGCGTTATGGGCTCGGGGAGTCTGTTCCAGGCATAAGGTGATGCGAGGCAGAAGGGACGGAGTCTGGAGTTAGCGGTGGTGGAGAAGGGTACAGATAGGAGTGATTTGTCCTGAGAGCGGAGGTTACGGGTGGGGACATAGGGGGAGAGGAGGGTAGAGAGGTAATGGGGGGCTGCAGATTGAGTGCATTTGAAGGTCATTAGGAGAAGCTTGAACTGAATACGGTAGTGAATCGGGAGCCAGTGAAGCGACTTGAGGAGAGGGGTGATATGAGAGTATCGGTTCACGCGGTAGATAAGACGTGCAGCGGAATTTTGGACAGATTGAAGGGGGGATAGGTGGCTAAGCGGGAGACCAGCAAGGAGAAGGTTGCAATAGTCAAGACGAGAGGTAACGAGTGAGTGGACGAGGGTTCGGGTGGTCTGTTCAGAGAGGAAAGGGCAGATTTTGCTAATATTATAGAGGAAGAAGCGACAGGTCTTAGCTGTCTGCTGGATATGGGCAGAGAAGGAGAGGGAGGAGTCGAAAATGACTCCGAGATTGCGGGCTGACGAGACGGGGAGGATGAGGGCATTGTCAACAGAGACAGAGAGTGGGGGAAGAGGAGAGGAGGGTTTGGGTGGGAAGACAAGGAGCTCAGTCTTTGCCATGTTCAGTTTCAGGTGACGGTTGGACATCCAGGCGGCGATATCTGAGAGGCAGGCCGAGACTTTGGCCTGGGTTTCGACTGTGATGTTGGGAGTGCAGAGGTAGAGCTGGGTGTCATCGGCATAGAGATGGTACTGGAAACCATGTGATGAGATCAGTGAGCCCAGGGAAGAGGTGTATATTGAGAAAAGAAGCGGTCCAAGGACAGATCCTTGGGGAACTCCAACAGAGAGTGGGACGGGGGGTGGAAGAAGAGCCATTAGAAGATACTCTGAAGGTGCGTTGGGAGAGATACGAGGAGAACCAGGAGAGGACGGGGCCCTGGAATCCAAATGAGGACAGTGTGTCAAGAAGTAAATTATGATTGACGGTGTCGAAGGCGGCAGATAAGTCGAGGAGGATAAGGATGGAGTAGTGACCTTTGGATTTGGCAAGGAATAGGTCATTGCAGACTTTGGAGAGAGCTGTTTCTGTTGAGTGTAGTGGGCCGAAAGCCGGATTGAAGCGGATCAAGGATGGCCTGAGAGGAGAGGAAATCAAGGCAGCGGCTGTGGACAGCTCGTTCAAGTAATTTGGAGAGGAAGGGTAGAAGGAGAGATGGGGGGCAGTAATTGGAGGGACAGGTGGGGTCAAGTGATGGTTTTTTTAAGAAGTGGAGTGACTACAGCGTGCTTGAAGGTGTCAGGGACAGTAGCAGTGGAGAGAGAGAGGTTGAGGATGTGACAGATTGAGGGGTTAACTGTAGGAGAGACTGTTGGTAAGCAGATTGGTGGGGAATGGGGTCAGAGGAACAGGTGGTGCATTTAGAGGAAGAAAGAAGGCGAGCAGTTTCCTCTTCGGTGATCTCAGGGAAGGAGGAGAAGGAGGACAGGTTAGGTTGGTTGAGGGAGTGGGTTAAGAAGTCACCAGGGAGGAGAAGGCTTGGAGGTGAATTCAAGGTTTATCTTCTGCACTTTATCGCGGAAGTAGTCAGCTAATGTTTGAGGAGAGAGTGAGGGGGGGGGTGGGAGCGGAGGGCACTTTAAGTAGGGAGTTGAGGGTTGCGAAGAGGCGACGAGGGTTGGAGCCAAGAGAATTGGTTAATTGAGAATAATATTCCTGTTTGGCAAGGAATAGTAAGGACTGGAAGGAGGATGGCATGAATTTGTAATGGGTGAATTCTGACAGGGTGCGAGATTTCCTCCAGAGTCGTTCAGCAGATCGGGTGCAGGAGCGAAGGTAACGGATGCATGGGGTTAACCAGGGTTGAGGATTAATGCGCTTAGTGGGGCGAGAGACAGATGGTGCAAGGGTATCCAGAGCAGTGGAGAGAATTTCATTGTAGGTAGAGACAGCCGTGTCGACAGATTCAGAAGACGAGATGGACGGGAAGAGATTGGAGATGTGAGAGGATAGGGTAGGGGGGTCGACAGCTTGGAGATTCCTGAAGGTAGTGGTTATAGTTGGGCGAGGTTGAGGGGGAGGGTGATGAAGTGTGAGGGTGATTAGGTGATGATCTGATATAGGAAGGACTGAGGTGCAGAAATTAGAAGGTGAGCAGGAAGAGAAGAGAACGAGGTCGAGACAATGGCCATCACGGTGAGTAGGGGCGGTAGAGGATAGTCGGAGGTTAAAGGAGGATATCAGAGTGAGGAATTTAGAAGTGTAGGAGTTGGATGGGTTGTCAACGTGAATGTTAAAATCACCAAGAATGAGGGATGGAGATGCGGGATCAAGAAAGACGGTGAGCCAGGCGTCGAAGTCAGTAAGGAATGAAGAGAGGGGCTTATCAGGGGGGCGGTAGATGACGGCAACTCTGAGTGGTAATGGGTGGAATAGTCGGATGGAGTGAGCTTCAAAGGATGAGAAGCAGTGAGATTGCGGCAGGAGGAGGGGTTGGAAACTACAGGAGGGCGAGAGAAGTAGCCCGACGCCTCCGCCGCGGCCATCTGGGCGGGGAGTGTGGGAGAAGAGATAACCTCCATGACAAAGGGCAGCGACTGAGGCAGAGTTGTCAGGGGAGAGCCAGGTTTCGGTTAGGGCGAGTAGTTGAAGGGAGCGAGAGATGAAGAGATCGTGGATGAAGGGCAGTTTGTTGCAGACCGAGTGGGCATTCCACAAGGCACATGAGAAGGGGAGGGAAGAGGGGGGAGGAGGGGAATAGAGACGAGATTGGAGGCGTCACGGAATCGTTTGTGTGGATAGGAGGAGGACAGGTGAGGGGGGCCTGGATTAGGATTAATGTCTCCCGCGGATAGCAGGAGGAGGAGCAGGAGAGTGCGGAGGAGGGTGGGGGAGGTCGGGCGACGAAGGCGACGAAGACGTGGTGCACTTAGGAGGAATGGTGAGGGGTTAATGGTAGGAAGGAGGTGTTGAAGATTAAGGGCTAGGAAGGAGGAGGGGGACAAGAGAGATGGTGAGGGTGGTGAGGGATGGGGTGTGGATAGGGTATTGCCGTAGTGGGCAGGTTGGGAGGGAACACAGGTGGGCAATGATTTCCAGCAGTGGACAGCGGTAAGGGAGGGGAAAAAGATTAGGAAGGGACAGGGCAAGGAAGAGGATGTGGACAGGGGCCATAAGTAGTGATTGCGGTGTAAGTGTAGAGACTGAGGTGAGAAGTAGATAGATAGAGCGGAGAGTCGGAGGCTTGGAATTGGAGGGATAGATGGACTGGAGAGCAGGTAAGTCAATGGCTGACAAGTTAGCTACTGTCGGGTTAGCATGGGAGCCCTTACTGCCACCTCAATGGGTGGCGGTAAGTGCTGCCCTCCACATGGCCACAAGGCAAGTGCAATCTTACCACATGGCCATTTCTGTTTTCAGCCTTTTTGCCCACTGTATTCAAGGGTTCAAAAGTTACAAATCCATGGCAAAAACTTCTGAAAACTTACATGCCAGCAAAACAGCCAGACCTGCATGCACAAACCTGTTGTAGAAATGGTGACTCTATAGACAGCATGCTAATGACAACATTAGCATCTGACCATTAATACAAAAAAATAGAAAATCAGCCATTTTACAACTGCGGTAAAAATGGCCTCAGCGTTGTAGGAAAGAGCACATAAGGGCGGGCTAAGACCACCTCTTACCACAGCTTGGTAGAAAGGACCTCCTTAGTAAACTGATGCCACCCAAGTTTGCAGATTTATTTGAAATTTGGATTTTTTCATTCACCCTTTGAGGAAACCACATGCCATTCTCAGGAGCAGAGCTTATGTTATCGCAGTACTAATTTCAGGATATATGACAATCCAATGCACATTTTTCCTCAAGTTTTCCCAGACCAAAGACATGAAACTGTATAAATGCTCTCTTCTCATTTTCCTTGACATTTTTTTTTCTAAGAAAGTTTTCCCAAGTATTTGGCCCTTTTATGGCCTTCCGTTGCTGATTTACTTACATAGTAATAATATTGTCTGAAATGCTACATATTTAGGCCACGCATTGTCTTGTGAATATGTCCCTCCCTGACCTTGCTTTTAGATTTATGAGATGTCCCTAGTTCTATAAATGGTCTTTGTGGCAGAGATTCTCAACTTCTAGTTCTACCCAGAACATTCTAATAGGCACCCCAGCAAATTTATTCCGCTATATGAGGTAAAGTTTTACAATGCCTGCTTAATGCCAGTTGCTTTGAGTGTTGTGAATACCGGACCATAAAATGCAGCAAAACTTACCTGAATCTCTATGCGAACTTCAATAGTTGCAGCTGAGAAGTGGATAAACACTTATGGAGGTGGTTGATTGGCAGCCCACCAGCAGGAACAACTGATGATAAAGGCACCAAACCAACAATTCCCAGACCTGTCATATAGGTTTACAGGATATTCACTATGAATAAAACCATGAGAGATATTTACAAGTTCTGCCTCTCCAGTATAAGTAATTAGAGGGCCTATTTAATGCGTTAGCTGTTTAACGTGGGAAAATTCCATGTGACAGCATGAACTGGTAGTGTGTGGAGGAGTGGCTTAGTGGTTAGGGTGGTGGACTTTGGTCCTGGGGAACTGAGGAACTGAGTTCGATCCCCACTTCAGGCACAGGCAGCTCCTTGTGACTCTGGGCAAGTCACTTAACCCTCCATTGCCCCATGTAAGCCACATTGAGCCTGCCATGAGTGGGAAAGCGTGGGGTACAAATGTAACAAAATAAAATACATACATGGAGATTCTACATGGAATGTTGCTACTATTGGAGATTCTACATGGAATGTTGCTATTCCACTAGCAACATTCCATGTAGAAGGCTGCGCAGGCTTCTGTTTCTGTGAGTCTGACGTCCTGCACGTACGTGCAGGACGTCAGACTCACAGAAGCAGAAGCCTGCATGGCCACATAGTAGCAACAGTGGAGGAGTGGTGGTTAGGGTGGTGGACTTTGGTCCTGAGGAACTGAGTTCGATTCCCACTTTAGGCACAGGCAGCTCCTTGTGACTCTGGGCAAGTCACTTAACCCTCCATTGCCACATTGAGCCTGCCAAGAGTGGGAAAGTGTGGGGTACAAATGTAAGAAAAAAAATAATAATAATTTCTACATTAAACAGCTAATGCCAAAAGCGCCATTTTGGGATGCAGAATGGGCAGAGACTACAAAGAATGAGCTAAACAAGCAAACTCCATCATATGTTATCTGCTGTGAAGTTACCATGTGGTAAGAGCTACATGACTGCCCTATCAGACATGTTGGGAACCCACACAACAGATAACACAGAAATTCTGCAGTTACGATACTTTAATTTCAGCAATTGCTACGTGGTAGTTGCAAACTCTTTCCCCATTTTAGGAAATAGGGGCCTCTATCTTATGGCGATGGGGTAGGGTTTTGGATTTAACTCATGCTTTTTGTCAGGAGTACCTTAAGGTGAGACCCTGTTCCCAGACGTTTACAAAAGGTATTCGGTTTAAAGCAGCTTTTTCTCACTCCTTCTTCATCTTCTCAGTTGTCCATCACTGGAATAATTTTCCATTAAAGATAGGTTTTATAAGTAATTATTTACTATTTCGTAAAGCTTTGAAAACTTGTTTGTTTTCTACATTGAGTGAGATGTAAGCTGCTTATTGTTTAAGATGTGAATTACTGGTTGATTGTATCAGTCCCTTTGTCAAGATTGTAACTCACCTTAAATCTTGATTAAGGGTGTCTTTTACAAAGTGTTGGTAAGCCCAACGCGGGCTTATCAAATGCTAAATCGGGACTACTGCTGGCCCAATGTGGCCGCCGGTGGTAGTTCTGCCCCAGCACGCTGCCCAGTTACTGCCGGGTTACCGCAGGAGCCCTTCTCGCCACCTCAGTGGGTGGCAGTAAAGGTTTCCCACTGCATGGCCACATGGTAAGAGTTCTCTTATTGCAAGGCCATATTTATCTGGGGCTTTTTACCCGCTGCAGAGCTGACGAGTAATAAGTCTTCATAGCATAGCATAGATGAGTTTGTACTATTTAAACCCAGTGCAACTGCATTGTTTCTTCACTGGCCTGAATGAGAAAGGATAAAAATCGCTTTGTTATATCCTTTCTAGCATACACCAACCAATAATACATTCAGTTAGTCCGATCTGCAGTTTGATTGTTGATGCCTATTTCTATGTATCCGAGTGGACTAACATGGTAATCACACAGTTCTCTGCTCAACATCGTGAAAGACAGATCTTGTTGGCATAGGCAGTGAAAAATGTCTAGTTTAAAAGCTTTCACAGTGGACCTTAGCAGCACTGCTGAGCCTATACATGCATGTATTTTTCTGGGATAAGAAAGCAGACATAAGGGAACCAACAGGAGCCAAGGGAGAGGTTTATCTGCCACTTCAAATTCAAAAGTGTGAGACCGCCAAGCATGCAAGATACAGAGGGAGTGAGTTATCTCAAAGTTTCTCCTTTCTCTGACAGACCTCAGTCTGTTCCCCAGCTGGATTCTCATATCCTATTCTTCTTCACATTCTACAGCTGGATTCATTTTGACATCTGAGCATTGACTTGTCAGATCTCACTAACTCAATCTCAGTGATAGTCCATGTGCACCAGACCCTCTCTTTTTACAGCTCAAGTCTAAAGGATTGCTCGAAGTGCAAATTTCCTTGAACAGGAATGGAACCAGTGTAGTATGCCTTTGTAATATTTGTGCCAAATTTACATATAGGATAAAGCATAGCCGGAACTATGTACTGAAATCTAGACAACTGACAACCTTTCTTTTTTGCATCATTAACTGTTTTGTTTTCTCTAATTGCTGATGTAAAATGAGACCCTCCATGAGAAGATCATTATTTCAGACGCAAGGGGGTAATAGTGAAACTTTCCATTCAGACATAATCCCTTATTTGGCAGCCTGACCCCAAGGGGTTCTACCATGAGAGTACCACAAGAGGTCGCTGGCCATCATTTGTATAGAGGGAACTACTGAGACAGGAGCGATCGAACCTCGCTGCTGTCCCCCCCCCCCCCCCCCCACTGCACACCAGGGAGACCCGGTAGATGCTGGGGGGGGGGTACTTTTTTGTATCACTAGTGAGAAGTGGTCTAGAGCAGAGTTCTCAGCCCAGTCCTTGGGACATGCCCAGCTAGGGGTATTCAGAATACCCACAATGAATATGCATGAGGTAGATTTGCCTACAATGGATGTAGTGCATGCAAATTATCTCATGCATATTCATTGTGCACAAGATGTGTCCTCAGGACTGAGTTGAGAACCCCTGCTCTAGTGGTTCAAGCAAATGGCCTGAAAACTGCTTCCCTTGCTGCAGGTACAGTCTAGATTCTAATAACCTGTTTTCTGGATTGTAACTCGGGTAGAGCTCAGATTTAGAAAAAAAGCAAATAATTAAATCCAAGGTAGTGGCAAATCTCTGCTGTGCTTTCCCACTGCAAAATGCTGCTAGATGAGATTAGATGTATATTGGAGTGTTTGGATGGAGAATTAGTGAACACAAAATCTTTTATGCATTTTTTGCTTAATCCAAAGACAGCAAGCAAGACAAGCAGCTCAATATTATTGGTGAGTTGGTGCCAGCTATTGCTTGACTTGGTATGGCATGTGGTGAGTCTTCAAAGGCCATTCAAAGCATTTGCTTGGGTCTTTTGCACAAATACACAGAATACCATTTGCAATCTCTGCATAAATTCCAGGAAATGGAGCTGATGGCTGATGACAGGTAAACTCTATGCTTCAGACCAGTTTTCCACACATTTACCTCAGAGATTTTGTAGCATCTGTATGGAATGCTTAAGGCCTTTTAGAAAATATGTGTGGGGGGGGGGGAGAGAAGGAGGACCACGGTAGCTGGGCCAGACTCCTTTGGTGAACGCTGGTTGTCCAGTAGTTTGTCTTGAGTGGATGCCTTCGGGCAATTTTGTTTGTTCAGAATACATCTTCGATTACTATTGTGACCCCTGAAGCAGGAAACACAGACCATGTCGGGTCCATTTTTCCAATCAACAAATAAAATAGCTGTTTAGCACTATCTCCAGCGTTGGATTTGTCCTTTGGTCAGCACAAGATGGCGGCTGATTAACAGGCTAATGATCCGCAAGCTCCTGATACCACCTCGGAGCTCGCCATCGTCCGGTTAGCTGTTGGCCGAATGATGGCCCGATTTCGGTCACGCTGGTTTTCCTGGTTGCTGCGGTGTCCAGATGTCACTCCTTTTCACCGGTGTGGTGATTCGTGGGGAAGCGCTGGCCAGCGTGGTTCGCTGCCTGCGTGTCGGTGGGCCGGCTGCTCAGCTGCTCTTGAGGGCCCTCGGGACGTCTGTCGGCGTTTGTTCATCATTCTGGTCCGGGGAGCCGTGGTCTGCTGTTTGTTTGCTGTGGCTGCCTTACTCCCCGATCTTCACCACCTCCGTCTGGGAGTCTGCTGCCTGTGCTGCCCTTGCTCGGAAGGCCCTGACGGTTGGAGCTGCAGAGGAGGACCGTTTGATCCACCATCTTGGTGCCTGCGCCATTGGTCTTCAGCTTTCTTCAGCCTCTGGTGCTCATCGCCTCACTCCTGACCACCTCTGCTGCTGTTTTCTTAGTGCTCGTTTGGGGATCATCTTGCTTGGACCGGCTCCAGCCCCGTTGTCTTACCTGGATCTTCATCTCTGCCTGGATCTCTGCCATCCCTCATGGTCTCTCTTCCCTTTCCCTTCTTTCCCTGATTTTCTGATCCTAACTATTTATTGTAACTGTATTTATTTTACTAGTTCATTGTAAGCCGCTTTGGGGCTGCAACACTGCGGCAAAAGGGGGGTATAAATGACCTAAAAATAAATAAAATACCACTGCACATGCAGCTCACACTTAACTGTAACATTTACACAAGTGCCAGTATTCTGTAACTCTACTATAATAATAATAACCACCACAGAATCCAATTTCAAGAACGTCAGCAATGTTTGCCACTGAGGTTCTTGAAATTGGTTTCTAAGGTGTTTATTATTATTATTATTATAGAGTTTTGACTACTGGATGATATTTTGTGCTCTACTTCTACTACTTGATTATTTTTTGCGCCTATTTGACGTGTAAGTATTCTACAGAGAACAGTTGCCCCCAAATTCTACATAGGTCACCCAAAGTTGGGCACCCAAATTTGAGCATGGATCCCAGATGCATGTGTAAACTAATTAGTCATTTAGGTACCAACAATTAATCATTGCACTTAATTGGCAGTAATTAAGAGTTATGTATGCATCTGTCCTATGCCCTATTCTATAACATACACATCTAAATTTCATAACGCGCAACTCAAAAGGGGGCATGGCCATGGGAAGGGTATGTGCAGGTCAGGGGCATTCCCAGAAATTAAGCGCAATATTATAGAATACATGGTTTTATGCACCCAAATGCCATCAGTTGGGCGTGAGGATTTACACCAGGTTTCAGCAGGCATAAGTCCTTGTAGCTAAAGTTGAGTGCAGGAACCCACGTTAAGTGCTATTCTATAATGGTTGCTTAGCACTAAGCAGCCTTTATAGAATTGGTGCTTAAGGGTGAATTCTATAAATGGCACTGAAAAAAAATCAGTGCTGAAAAAGCACTATTCTATATCTGCGCTTAAAGGTAAGTGTGTGGTTTACAGAATAGCAGTAATGCCCAGGAATTGCGCCTAGGTACAGCCATTTGCACAAACTGAAATGTGGTGCAAATATAGATGCATATCCCCCTTATTCTATAACAATGCACATAAATGCTAGGAATGTCCCGTTCCGCCATGACCCTCCCTTACTTGCATGTAAAATTTTGGCGCATATATGGGTGGTCTCTAGCGTTAGCGTATGCTAATTTTTAGTGCATGCTAAAAACACTAGTGTGCCTACAATGCGGCATAGTAAACAGGGCCCTAATGGGCCCTTTGCCAAGGTGCGTAAGCCTCTGTGCATTCCAACACGTGTACAATGTGCATACATCACACATCAGATTGGAACTACTGCCCAACTACTGCATGCCCCGGGCAGTAATTCCATTTTTGACGCATGTCCAAAACACAGGGTAGAAATATTTTCTATTTTCTACTGCGTGGCACTTACCCAATGGTAATCGGAAGTTAGCACATGAGACCTTACCACCAAGTCAATGGGTGACGTAAGGTCTCAGGCCAAAAAGGGATGTGCACTCTTTTTAATTTTGCCGCACGCCCATTTTTGGCCACGAAAAATGGACCTGCGTGCTTCCAAAACACAAGCCTACACCAGTGCAGGCCATTTTTTGGCATGCCTTAGTAAAAGGGCCCCTAAGTTATCTAAAATACAAACTGAATTCGACCGCCATATTTTGGGAGCTTAATAGGCAAGAAGCATTTCACAAATCCTAGACGAGGAAATGCAAAAGGAGAACAGTTTGAAGTTCTTCTACTTCTACTGGAACTTGAAAATTTGAAATGAAACAACAAATATTCAGGATAATCAGCTTGAAGGACATGAAATATAGTATACAAGAAAATTTAAACAAACTCCTGGCCTTCATAGGAAGCCAATGGAGATCAACATAAAATTTTAAAATCCTATATCATTTATATATAAAAAAATCAATCTAACTGCAGTGTTTTGAATTGTCTGTAAACACTGAAGATTATGTCTAGAAGCCCCTAAAAAATCATATTACAATAATCCAGTCGTGACAGAAGTAATGCCTGAACAAGCAGCCTGAATTGTTCAGCTTCAAAGAATTTTCTAATTTTTCGTTAATTTCCTCATTAGGAAAAAAGAACTCTTAACCGTAGAATTATCTTGTGGTACTAATGAAAGAGATTGGTCTAAAAGAATTCCTAGTATTTTGATAACAGTGAAAAAAAGAATATTTAAATTGGTCTATAATAATATGATCAATTTATAGATCCAGATTGTTGTCCAACAGCAAACATTTAGTGTTCTTGGGATTTAATATGAGCTTATAATTTTTTTTTTTGTTACATTTGTACCCTGCACTTTCCCACTCATGGCAGGCTCAATGCGGCTTACACGGGGCAATGGAGGGTTAAGTGACTTGCCCAGAGTCACAAGGAGCTGCCTGTGCCTGAAGTGGGAATCGAACTCAGCTCCTCAGGACCAGAGTCCACCACCCTAACCACTAGGCCACTCCTCCACTGTTGCTACTATTTGAGATTCTACATGGATCACCAATGTGGTCGCGCAGGCTTCTACATGGAATGTTGCTAGTGGAATAGCAACATTCCATGTAGAATCTCCAATAGTATCTATTTTATTTTTGTTACATTTGTACCCTACGCTTTCCCACTCATGGCAGGCTCAATGCGGCTTACATGGGGCAATGGAGGGTTAAGTGACTTGCCCAGAGTCACAAGGAGCTGCCTGTGCCTGAAGTGGGAATCGAACTCAGTTCCTCAGGACCAAAGTCCACCACCCTAACCACCACTCCTCCACTGTTGCTACTATGTGGCTGCGCAGGTTCTGCTTCTGTGAGTCTGACGTCCTGCACGTACGTGCAGGACGTCAGACTCACAGAAGCAGAAGCCTGCGCAGCCTTCTACATGGAATGTTGCTAGTGGAATAGCAACATTCCATGTAGAATCTCCAATTAGTATCTGTTTTATTTTTGTTACATTTGTATCCCGCGCTTTCCCACTCATGGCAGGCTCAATGCGGCTTACATGGGGCAATGGAGGGCTAAGTGACTTGCCCAGAGTCACAAGGAGCTGTCTGTGCCTGAAGTGGGAATCAAACTCAGTTCCTCAGGACCAAAGTCCACCACCCTAACCACTAGGCCACGCCTCCACTCTCTAATTTAGTATCCAAGTACCAATTACAGACATACAACACTGAAAAACTATAGAGAAACCATCCAAAGAATCTAGAATTGAAATGAGAATGGTAATATTCTATTAAAGACTAACCTGTTCAAAGAGACTTATCATTTAGACCCTCTTAAATTAACTGACATCACAACTTTTCCAGAACAAGTTAACATTGAACTTTTCTCTCATTTGTTTACTTTAATCTCATTGACACTATTGAATGTTATATATTATCCTTGTTCTCAAATACCTGAAATGTATTGAACAGCTAATCGTTTCTAACTTAGTTAATATTTTTTGTACTTTATTTGCAATAATACTCTGTATTTTCATTCTGTTAATGGCGATCGCCATTACGGCATAGTGTAAGCCACATTGAGCCTGCAAATAGGTGAGAAACTGTGGGATACAAATGCAGCAAACAAATAAATAAATAATATCATCAGATTAACTATGAACAAAAAATCTTTTATCTGCTAGTGCCTTTCCTAACATATGTAAAAATACATTGAAGAGTGTTGGCGAGAGAGGTGATCCCTGTGGAACCCCACATGGGTTTGACCAACTCTCTGAGAAAGTTCCATTCTGCTTTACCTTATATGATCTAGTAGACAAAAATCACCTAAATCAATTCAAAACTTTATCTGTAATTCCAATCCTCTCCAGTTCAAAGAGCAGAATGTCATGGTCCACTAGATGAAAAGCAGAAGAAAGATCGAACTGAAGAATAACAGCTTTATAATTTTTACATAACAAAAAAAACTTACCTTTATCCAGAATTGACACCAGTACTAATTCAGTACTGTGCCAAGTTCTAAATCCTGATTGAGAGTAGAGCAAAATATCATATTTCATTTGTAGATACTCGTTCAATTGCATACAAACCAAACCCTTCATAAGCTTTGAGAATAGTGGAATAGATGGCACTGGTCTATAGTGTGAGCATAATTCACATGATTCTTTTCAGTCTTTTATAAGAATGTGCAAAGGCTAAAGCGGCTAGGGTTCTTCAGCTTGGAGAAAAGACAGCTGAGGGGAGATATGAACTTGGGGGGTGGGGGGGTGGAGGTGATGCGCTGGGAGGGTCGTGATTCGTGAGAAGGGGTGATGCCCTGGGGGGCCCTTGGTATGCCACCTTTGGTATGCCACTGGACCTGCCCATTTTTCTGTTAAGCCGTCTGTGTTGATACTCAGCTGCACTGTTCACGTAACTGCCATTGAACAAGCGATTTAACCGGGCAGGAGAAGCTCCTGCCCGGTTAAATCAGTCTGAATATCAGCTGGAGTGTTTTTTACGTTTACATTTTGTGTAATTGCTGCTCCCACTGGATGTGCTGGGAAATGGAGATGCAGAGCCTCTTGTAAGATACAGAGGGCACTGTGGATGTCCTAACATGAGCATTTCAAATTTTCCCTTGATGTCATATGCAAAATGAGCCTTCATATGGATTCAGAAAATACTAGGAGTAAACCAGCAGTAATTGCAGCTAGATTGAAGCTGCAAGCATTTCTTTCTGCTTGGGAGAAGGTGTTCATGTTAGCGCACACTGTGTACAAATATTGTGTATTTTATAAAATGCATGTGTAAATGATGACACCTCCAGTGCTAGGCCCAAGCTCCTCCCCTGAACACACTTCCTCTAAAGTTATGTAGAAGTACGCAAGGTTTAATTTTGAGGTAAATTTACAAAAGGCTTTTTACACGTGTATATGGGCATATGTGTGTGAATAATCTTTTTTTAAAAATACCTCCATACTGTACCACTTCATATGATCATTCTTTCTCCTAAATGAAAACTGGCAGTGATACGTCCTGAGACACCATTGAAGACTTTCTGATTCTTATCAAAATAATGGCCACAGAATGTTCACAGTCTTCAGCTCTGATATTTTTTCTTTTAATACCCCTGAACTATTTCTTTGCTTCAATCCATCACGATGCTGACAGAGGTCTCAGTTTTTGTAGAACTAATCTTTTAGATTTTGTGAAGTTGATTTTGGCTGTGAGCACAGGCCCTCCATCTGCTTTTCTAAGAGTTGTCATTTGAGTCTGAAAAATGGTATGCTTGAATCACTTTCTCCTGCTACTGTCAACCGAAAAGTGGACTTGAAGAGGGACCCATCACGGCTTGGTACCAAACGTTGAATATTGTAGAAATATTTCTGTTTGTTTGGATTATGCTATTTTATGGGAGGGAATGGGGCTGACTGAATCTGCTTTCAGAAGACAGCCATACTTGATGCCCTGGCAATTGGTTGTACTTATCTCCACCATCTGTTCACTTCTATTTTATAAAGTGTGTAGGCCTCTTAGTGGATGTGCCTGTTTGAATTTAGAAATTACTCTTTGGATAAAAAGGAAATGGAGGAAAAATTCATAGTTCAGAGGGAAGGGTCAGGGAACGGTGGAAGGATGATAGGGAAGTCCAGATAAAATGCATTAGTGACCATCCTCATGCCATTGCACTGTCTATGACAGTGATCAGTTTCACCACAGTCAGCTGCTGTAATGGTACATCATTTTCTCCTCCATCAGTCACTGGAATGGTACATCATGCTGTATCATTTTCATCACTATGTATATATAAAGATACATCAGGTGCACATCAAAGAAGAAGAACTGGAGCGCCATGCAAAAACAACAAATGCAGTAGGTGTTGTCATTGTAATCTTTTTTGTAGAATTTTGGGACTCCTGATGCAGGCAAAAGATGGCCCGTGTTGAGTCCAAGCAAGCCTGAGACTATCTGTTTTATTCCAATAAAGAACGCTTATGCAAACCTAGTTTCATTCATTGGTCAACCCTAAGGTATATCAGGCTACATCTTTGGCCAGAGAATTACTGTTATGGTGTATCCTGATGAATCTTTTTTCCCCATGGTCAGCCACCTTAATGCTGCCTTTCAATGCATTTTTACTACAACCATCAAGATGCTAGAAAGAAGTTAGCAGATGTGGATGCTAAGATGCAAGAGATGGTAAACATTATTCACAGCTGGTCTCACAGGTTAAAATCTTGCAAGGAGCCAGTGCATCTGTGATTATTTTTATATACATAGGTGTTTGGATAAATTTGATAATACACTGAGAGCAAAAAATATGAGGCTGTTGAATTTTCCTTATCATAGGTTGATGGTTCCTGAATTTAAATAAGAACATAAGAATAGCCATATTGGGTCAGACCACCAATGATCCATCTAGCCCAGTATCCTGCTTCCAACAGTGGCCAATCCAGGTCACAAGTACCTGGCAGAAACCCAATTAGTAGCAACATTCCATGCTACCAATCCCAGGGGAAGCAGTGGCTTCCCCCATGTCCATCTCAATAACAGACTATGGACTTTTCCTCCAGGAACTTGTCCAAACCTTTTTTAAACCAAGGTATGCTAACCGCTGTTTCCACATCCTCTAGCAGCGAGTTCCAGAGCTTAACTATTCTTTGAGTGAAAAAAATATTCCTTACTATTTGTTTTAAAAGTATTTCCATGTAATTTCTTCAAGTGTCCCCTGGTCTTTGTACTTTTTGAAAGAGTAAAAAATCGATTCACTTCTACTCATTCTACACCACTCAGGATTTAATACATCTCAGTCATATCTCCCTCAGCCATAACCTCTTTAGCCTTTCCTCATATGGAAGAGTTCCATCCCATTTATCATTTTGGTCGCTGTTTGAGCTTTTTCTAATTCTACTATATCTTTTTTGAGATACTGTGACCAGAATTGAATGCAATACTCAAGGTGAGGTCGCACCATGGAGTGATACACATGTATTATAATATTCTTGGTCTTATTTATCATCCCTCTCCTAATAATTCCTAGCATCTGGTTTGCTTTTTTGGGTGCTGCTGCACACTGGGCAGAAGATTTCAGTGTATTGTCAACAATGACACCAAGAACTTTTTCTTGAGTGCTGACTCCTAAAGTGGACCCTAGCTTCAGGTAACTATGATTCAGATTATTCTTCCCAATATGCATCATTTTGCATTTGTCCACATTAAATTTCATCTGCCATTTGGATGGCCAGTCTTCCAGTTTCCTAAGGTCTTCCTGCAAATTTTCACAATCTGCAAGTGTTTTGACAACTTTGAATAGTTTTGTGTCATCTGCAAATTTAATCATTTCACTCGTCGTTCCCATTTCAAGATCAATTATAAATATGTTAAATAGCACCAGTCCCAGTACAGATCCCTGCGGCACTCCACTATTCACCCTCCTCCATTTAAAAAAATGACCATTTAACCCTACCATCTTTTTTCTGTCCAGTAACCAATTCTTAATCCACAGAAGAACATTGCCTCCTATCCCATGACTTTGTTCTCTGGAGTCTCTCATGAGAAACTTTGTCAAAAGCTTTCTGAAAATCTAGATACCCTACATCAACCAACTCACCTTTATCCACGTTTATTTATGCCTTCAAAGAAATGAAGCAAATTGGTGAGGCAAGACTTTCTGTGGCTGAACCCATGCTGACTGTATCCCATTAAACCATGTTTATCTATGTGATCCGTAATTTCATTCTTTATAATAGTTACCACCATTTTCCCCGACATTGACGTCAGGCTTACTGATCTGTAATTTCCCAGATCATCCTGGAACCCTTTTTAAAAATCTTGAGGATGTGTCTAAATGAAGTTCTATTGATTGAGGAGGGAGATAATATAAAGTTTTCAAATTGCTATTATGTTCAAAGAAGTCAGGATCAGGGTACAAAAGAAGAGGTCTCTTTAAATTTAACATGATTCTAGAGTTACTCTTCTAGTAACCCTAGACTCTGAGCAGGAGAAGGTAAAGATTATGAAACTATTTCTCAAAGAAGAATGAGACATTCTGTGGTCATAATGGGCTAGATTCTATATATGGCCCAGTAAAAATCTGTGCCAAAAAATATGCCTAGGTCTATTCTATAAACCTCACCTAACTTTGGGTATGGTTTATAGAATACGCTTAGGCCTGTCCGCACGACTAAATCTAGTCACAGGAATTTACGCCACGTAAAACTTGCTGTAAATGCCAGCGACTACGTTAGGCACAGAGGTTGTGTACTCTAAAATAACGTGCATATGTTTTAGCAAATCTGCCCATTCCACGCCCATGGCCACACACCCTTTTTGGCAGCATGCATTACAATTATACACATCACTTTATAGAATACTAGTAAAAAAGGCCCGTTCTTAACGCAATGAAACGGGCGCTAGCAATGTAATGAGTTCCTGCCATTAATGTTTCCACGGTTGTATTCTGAATATAATTGTTGTTTACATGTATAAGATTTCTTTATATACAATAGTTTTTGTGTAAACTGTGTTACAATGTGGTAAAAGTTTTCCTTTTTCAGGCCCTTCAATCAGTTTAACAATCACATCAGAAGAGCTCCTTACTCGTGAGAATGCAACATACAGTTGCCCATGTGAGAGACTGAGAGTGACAGTGTGTTTTACAGACAGTGTAAGAGAGAGATACACAGAGTGTGTGTGTGTGTGTGTGTGTGTGTGTGATGTGTGTGAGTGACAAAGTGATTAAATGTTTGTCTTCCCTTCCATTCTGTGCACTTGCCTCCACTGATGTTCGAACCTCCCTGTATATATTGTTTGTTAGAGATTCAATCCACTCCACTTCCCTCCGCCAAGTTCCATTCTGTCTGATTGGTTCTTCGTTCCTGTGACGTCACGTTTGTTTGCTTGGCAACTGTGCAGCATTCCGTTTCCTTGACATGAGGGCGGGGACAGTGAGAGCCAATGAAACTCTGATCTACAGACTTACGAACCCTACCTGCCACAGTGCCACAGAGTCAGCTTCAGAATGTGGAGGTGCTTTTTATTATATAGGATGCTTTGTAAGTTGTGTGCATAAATTATAATTAAAGCCAATTAAAGTCAATAATTGCTTGTTAATTGGCAATTATCAGCACTGACTGGCGTGTTAACATAATTAAGTTGAATACAATCTGAATTGCATGCGCAACTCAAGTCGCATTATATAGAATCTGGAGAAACATCCTTATTTTCCCAGATGTTTCCAGGGCAGCACAATTGATGGGAAAGCAGTTCTTATAATATAAATCTTGTGTGTTGGCCCTGGGACCATCCTTTTTCTTCGATTTCCTTGTGTTGTAGGATTACCTATAATGAGAAGAGGTTTGTTTTCTATGATCCACCTCAATTAGAAACTTTTTTTGCTTGATAAAGAAAAAGATAATGGTGGTAACTAGCGGGCTTACTTTCGAAAGAGAAGGACGTCCATCTTTCGACATAAATCGGAAGATGGACGTCCTTCTTCCAGGGACGTCCAATTCAGTATAATCAAAGCTTGATTTAGGACGTCTTCAACTGCACTCTGTCGCAAGGACGGCCAAAATTCAAGGGGGTGTGTCAGAGGCCTAGCGAAGGGGGACTTGGGCATGCCAAACACTTGGACATCCTTGACCCATAATCAAAAAAAACAAGGACGTCCTTGATGAGCACTTGGATGTTTTCACCCGGACCTGTTTTTCTTATGACTAAAGCACAAGAAGGTGCCCGAAATGACCAGATGACCACTGAAGGGAATCGGGGATGACCTCCCATTACTCCCCCAGTGGTCACCAACCCCCTCCCACCCTCAAAAAACATCTTTAAAAATATTTTGTGCCAGCCTCAGATGTCATAGTAAGGTCCATGACAGCAGTATGTAGGTCCCTGGAGCAGTTTTAGTGGGTGCAGTGCACTTCAGACAGGTGGACCCAACCCCCCCCCCCCCCGTTACGTTTCTGGAGGAAACAGAGCCCTCCAAAACCCACCACAAACCCACTGTACCCACATCTAGGTGCCCTCCTTCACCCGTAAGGGCTATGGTAGGGTTTACAGTTGGGGTAGTGAATTTTTGGGGGGTTTGGGGGGCTGAGAACACAAGGTAAGGGAGCTATGTTCCTGGGAGCAATTTATGAAGCCACTGCAGTACCCCCTAGGGTGCCCGGTTGATGTCTTGGCAAGTCAGGGGAACCAGTGCACTAAATGCTGGCTCCTCCCACAACCAAATGGCTTGCATTTGGTCATTCTGAGATGGACTTCTTTGGTTTTGAAAATCGTCGAAAATCACAAACGTCCATGTCTAGGGGTCCAAATCTAGGGATGGTGAAATTTAAGGATTTGGACATCCCTGATGGTATTTTCAAACTGAAAGATGGACGTCCGTCTTGTTTTGAAAATACGGGTTTCCCGCCCCTGGATTTGGATGTTTTGCAAGGACGTCCAAATTGCAACTTGGATGTCGCTTTCAAAATGCCCCTCCACATCTTATATTTTAGATTATATTATGTGAACAGTTTAGTCCTCTTCTTTCTTTCTTTTTCTTTCTTTCTTTCTTTCTTTCTTTCTTTTCTTCTTCTTTCTTTCTTTCTTTCTTTCTTTCTTTCTCATTGTATCCCCATTGATGTGGACTAATTTATTCTTGTTTCTTTGAAATATTGCAATAGAAAATAAAAATTTTAAAAAGGGGGTCACGTGATGCTGAAGGAGCAGTAGCCACGCTTTTGCACTGCTCCGCGATCCCTGCCCGATTCCCGCCCGATATCGCCGGCAAATAGCCCCGAAAACCGACTGACCTGGTTCATTATGGCTGGCTGGGAGTGCATGGACCAATATTTAGTGTCCATGTCGCCGGGAACAACAAGGAAAGAGCGCAAAGCCAGAGAAAGACAAAACGGCTGGCACTAGCGGCGAATCCAAGATGGCGCCCGGAACGCCGAGAAGTGAAGCGGAGTTTTCAACCCGCCAATTATCGCAGCTGGTAGCGGCGGTGGAAACGGCGCTGGAACCCAGGTTCACATCGCTGAATGACCGCCTGGGAAAGGTGGATGGGCTGATGGCAACGCTGGTGAGCCGCGCAACGGAGGTGGAAACGAGGGTGTCCGCGCTGGAGGACGCATGGCAGCAGTGTGACCCGGAGATGAAGAGCCTTAAAGACAAGCTACAACAGCAGGCGGAGAAACTGGATGAGTTAGAAAATCGGGCTAGACGGAGTAATCTCCGGTTAGTGGGATTGCCAGAAACTATCCCGGAGAAAAGCTTGAGCACAGTTCTGGAGGAATGGCTCGTGAAAGAATTTGCCTTGTCAGACAGTCGTGGGCCGCTTTGTTTAGAGAGAGCGCACAGGATCGGGAGACAACATCAGAATAATCAGCGCCCCAGAGTTGTCATCATAAAAGTACTGAACTATATTCATAAAGAAGAGATTCTTAGGGGCTATCGTTTGAAAAGGGAATCCCTGACATATGCTGGAGCACAAATAAGAATCTTTCAGGATTATTCAACTAGCTTACAAGAGAGGAGACGGAAGTTTCATCCAGTCTGCACCTCACTAGTGGAAAGAAACCAGCGTTCATGTTGTGTATCCAGCTACTCTAAAGATCCAACATGAGGGGAAATGGTTCCCGTTTGTATCAGACCAAGCAGCCATGCAGTTTATTAATAGAGAACTGAACCCACTGGGACATCTACTTGAAAGAGAACACTGGTCTGGTGGGTCAGTCGGACATGTAAGCTATTATGTACTTGCAGAATGCAGGGGCAAGTATGCAATGTTTTGCAAGTTTGTGTTCAAGAAATTTCACTTGGTTAAAATGTGCGGTTGAAGGGTGGGGGGGGTGGGGATCGCAGCATGTTGTGACTCAGTGTCATGGGAGTTTTACAGTTGTGGGTTAATGAAGGGGGAGAGAAAGTAGGGGGGGAGGGAGGGTGGGTAGATAAAGAGGGGTTTTGTGGGGAACAAGGATGATGGGAATGTCGCACAGGAATTTGAACTTGGGTGAAGGGAAAACTACGCACTATGTGGAATGGATAGGAGGGGAAGGTTCCGGGGTGGGGGCTGGGCACCCAGGGGCCTTGAAAACTCATGCATTTAAGGGAGCAGAGAGGGAGTCCTGGGATCCGGGTTAGATGCATTCGGTTAGATTAATATCGTGGAATGTGGCTGGGATTGGATCGCCAATAAAAAGAACAAAAATTTTAAATGCCTTGCAACGTCACAAAGCTTCCATAGCATGTTTACAGGAGACAAAACTGTCTGAGGAGGAAAGTCAAAAGCTCAAGCAAAGGTGGGTGGGGGAATGTTTTTTCTCACCAGCAAAAGGCCGAAGAGGGGGCGTGGCAATCCTGATTCACAAATCCCTACAATGCAAGGCCAGAGTGGTAGCCCGGGATGCACAGGGGAGGTATATCCTTATACACTTGAACATAATGGGACAAGAAGTATTCTTGCTTAATATTTATGGCCCAAATGTACATGATCCTACATTTTTTCAGCACATAATTCACTTGGGTCTTCAAAACAACTGCCCCCTGGCTCTTAGCGGGTGATTTCAACCAGGTGATGGACGGGCAATTAGACAGATCAGCGCCGTCAGCGGGGATAGCATTGGTAGAGGTAGGGGCATACAACACCTGTGTAGGGCACTGAACTTAATCGACCCATGGCGTTTGGTCAATCCCACTGCACGCGATTATACTCACCTATCCCGGCACACGGCACGTGGTCTAGGTTAGACTATATTTTAGCTGAGGGTACACTGTTCCCACAGATCGTGAAAGCAGAGGGGGCCAATGGAGTTCAGACCACGCTATGATATGGGTGGATATGGAGCTAGGAGCGGGTAGACTTAGAGGAACCAGTGGAAATTTCCATCACATAGTGGGGGAAGTACACTTTCAAGAACATAGGCAGAGATGGCAGTTGTTTGCGGACACTAATGCGCAGCATGAGGATGATGCCCTTCTCTATTGGGAAACATCAAAAGCGGTTATGAGGGGGGAGGTCATCTCCTATATGTGTGCCCGGGCAAAGAGGTTAGCACAGGGTATTGTCCAGTTGGAACATAAATTCCAGGTAGCAAAACGTAAACACTTAGCGGCCCCCTCACCCAGAAGTAGGGAAGAGATGGTGTCGGCACTTGCGGCACTGAATTCTCTCATCCATGAACGTACTAAAAAACAACTGTTCCACCGATCATTCACTTTTCATAGATTCGGCAATAAATCAGGGAAATTACTGGCAAGAGTAGTAGGAATTGGGGGGGTAATAGGTTCATCCCATCTTTGATAAAGCCAGATGGCTCACGTGAAACCCGGCCTGAGGGGATAGTACAGATTTTACATGATTTTTATGCATCCCTTTATAGCAATCCAGGCGAGCGGAGTGGACCTGATTTAGTAGACTATTTAGAAGACTCGGGTATCCCACAACTAACAGCGGAGGTGAGAGATCGGTTGAACTCCCTTTGAGCGCTAAGGAAATTCAGAAAGTAGTCAAAGCGTTAAAAAGGGGTACGGCCCCGGGTCCCGATGGGTACACGACAGAATATTACCAGTGTATGTTGCCACAATTGTGTGGCGCCCTGGTCTCCTTTTTTGAAGCCTCGGTGGAGGGAGGAGGGGTTCCACGGAACTCCATGAGGCGTGGATCACTTTGATACCGAAGCCGGGGAAGGACCCAGAACGTCCGGAATCATACAGACCGATTTCTCTCATCAATGTTGATCTTAAAATTTTAGCTAGGGTGTTGGCAGAGAGGCTAAGTCCACACATGGCCACATTGGTGGGAGAGGGACAGGTGGGATTTGTGAGGGGTAGGCACTCTTCTATTAATGTCCGTAAAGTTTGCATGGCTGTAGCATATAGTCATATGTCACAAGAACCTTTGCTTTTGGTGAGCCTTGACGCCGAGAAGGCGTTCGATAAAGTACGCTGGGATTACCTGTTTGGAGTTCTAGACTACGTGGGTTTGAGGGGCTGGTTTGCACGTGCGATTGCTGCCTTGTATTTTCATCCCCAGGCCGCTATATTAGTAAATGGAACCCGTTCTGCCACGTTTCAGATAGCGAAGGGAACAAGGCAGGGATGTCCGCTTTCCCCGTTGCTGTTTCTGCTTTATCTGGAACCTTTATTGCGCACGATTCAAAGAGACCCTGGGGTTGCGGGAGTTGAGATGCCCTCCCTATCAGTAAAAACCTTGGCATTCGCAGACGATATTCTGCTGACTTGACAAACCCTTATAGGTCGTTACCGTGCCTCCTGGATTATTGGAGAATTTAGCTTCTTTTCGGGGTTTACCCTTAACTTACAGAAATCAGTGGCATTCCCAGTGCAGAGCTCGATTAGAGAGACGTGGGAGGAGAATTTCCCCTTACCTGGTCTAAGGGGCCCTTAAAGTATCTGGGAGTACTAATCCCTGCGGATTTATCTGATTTTAATGTGAATGTTGAACCGCTTCGGCATAGCACACGGCACACACTGCAGGGCTGGCACTCGCTTCCGTTGTCCCTCATGGGAGAATTGCACTATATAACATGATATTGGTGCCTAAGTGGACCTAGTGCTACAAATGGTGCCGTTGTGTCTGTCACAAAGGGATGACCAGTGGGTAACACGGTTGGTAGCAAAGTTTATATGGCAGGGTAAGAAGTCGCGTATGCGAGCGGCTCAGCTCTTTTTACCAAGAACAGGGGGGGGGGGGGCTGGGGCTGCTGAGTATCAGACTCTTTTCAATTGCCAGTAACATGCGCCATCTCACGGATTGGTTCCGGGGATCATCCTACTTTTCATGTACGGGGCTGAGACGAAGCTGTTTGCCCCGGACCACTTTAGTGCCTGGTTGCATGCGGCGCCGGGGAGGCTTCGGACACCGCCGGCTTTTGTACCAATAGTTATGCCTCTGAGGAAAGCTTGGAGGTGGGTCTGTAGGTTTTACGGTTTGTCTGCGGAGTCCTCTCCGCTACTGCCAATCCAGGGTAACAGAGACTTCATGCCGGGCACCAGCTCAGAGGAGTTTACCAGGTGGGGCACAAAAAATTTACAATATCTATATCAGTTATATAATGCGGAGGGCACTCTGAAATCTTCTGAGGAACTGCAGTTGGAGTATGGGGTTAAGGGACTAAATTTCTTTTCTATGTTCCAGCTACGTCACTATCTGAGATCCCTGCCGGCTTCCACTATGACAACGCAGGCGTGGGAACAATTAGTTACCATATTGGGGTTAGATGCACATTAAGGGTCCCACTCAAATACTATCATGCTTCATTGCGGGAACATTGGGAGAGGTGGAATATGGTAAATTGACCAATTGCTGGAATAAGGAGCTAGCGATGAACCTCCAGATGGAAACGGTAAAGGTTTGTCTTTTGGGAACCCAAAGGCTGACGGAGAATGTGACGTTGCAAGAAACACATTATAAATTTGTGATGAGGATGTATATTTCACCCCATAGAGCATAGGGCAACAATGGGGACGGAGGATAGATGCAAGAAGTGCGCTCAATCCCCAGCTGACCTAGGACATATGTTTTGGAGGTGTCCGAGGATCCTTGGGTTTTGGCGTCAAGTTAGTCAGCATGTGTCTGGGCTATGGGGGGTAGTTTGGAAACCACTCCATCTCAACTATTTGAGGTGTTCAGAGTGTCACCATTTGCTCCTCGGGGCCTTAAATGCTTCTTGAAAAAAACAGTCTTGGTTGGAAAGAAATCGATTCTTCAACAGTGGATAACCGGGACCCGCCTACACTGCAACACTGGCGATCTAATATGATACACCTCTGCGCACTGGAGCGTAGGGGAATAGAAGACCTATCCTCGCCCAAGGAGATAGACTTTGCCAAGTTTGGTCCCCTTTCTGGGACTCATTGACTGCAGTAGCGCGTAGTAGAATTTTGAATTCTTAAGTGTGATATAGAGTGGAGGAGTCTGGGGGGGGGGCGGGGGGAGTTGAGCTGTTCAAGAGGAAGGGGATGGGGTAAGGTGGGGGGGGGAATTAAAATGTATTTGCACTGTTTGTATTCGATTTCATGAGAAGACTTAGTGGTGTATGGAATATCCTCCAAGGGCAGTATTGTGTTTGTTTCTCATTGCACTAATAAACATATTTAAACATAAAATTTAAAAAAGGTGTTGGAAAGAGTTATATGTCACAAGTTCATGCCTTCCACTTTGTACATCATTTCTCCATCAATCTTCCTCCTTTCCTTTCTCTCCAAAACTATCTTGGTGCACTTGCAGAGCAACTGGTTAGCCCTCTTCCTTTCTTATCCCTTTGGAATGATAATTCCTTCCAATACTGTGGACAATTATTATCCCCAGATATTTTTGTTGATATTTAAGTCTAGATCTTTTCTGGTTCTTCTCTCTCTTATTATTCTTTATTGTTGTGAATAACTCAGACCCTCTTCATCTTGTACAAATTGTGAAGAGGGAAAGGGTACAAGGGGCCTAAACCCAATCTGCTGGGGTCCTTCAAGGTTTTGCTGTTGGTCCTCTGCTCTTTCTATTTGTCATACTTGTCTTGGTTCTCTCATTTCCAATCATGGCTGTGCACATTATTGCTTCACCTATGACATGCAGAATTGCAGATCTACATTTTGATTCTCTCTTCCTTTCCATTTTGCTTCTGTTTCTTATTGCCTTTATTTCTTTCATCCTAAAGTCATTCATAGTTTCTCTAACTGAATGTCATCTAAACAGAGATTCTTTTTCCCTGCTAAGACTTTCCATCCTGTGTTCCCCTTTCCAAATATTTCTGTCTGTTGATTCCACCTCTTATTTATTATTTATTTATTATTTATTTATTTATTTATTTATAGGTATTATTAACCACTTTATGAAGAGATTCACCCAAGGCCATGTACAGCAGACACAGTTTAACATAAAACTCACAATTTTGTTAACAGCATCTCTCTCTTTCTCTGACTCTCTGATAGAAACTTTCAGTGTTTCTTCAAGCCTTCTCTCTTGCTCCTGCTCATTCACCTGCTATTAATATTCATAAAAACTAATCTCTTCCTTTCTCCAGGTGTGTGGTTGTTTTCACTTTCTGCTTAGATTGTTATTGCAAACTGTTTCTCATGGTTCACCTGACTTTGCTCTTCAACTCCTCTGCAACTGCTGGCTTGATCTTCCAGCTTCCACAACATTCTCATACCTCTTCTCCTCACTTTTCTTGGACTAACAATCTTACAAGTTCTTGTATGTCCACACCTACCCCGTCTTTCCTCTCAAAAAAAAAAAAAAACCACTGCCTTCTTTGAAGCAAAGAATATTGTAGATTAATGGTTGAGAAAACAGCTATTATTGCCTTATGGTAAGGGAGTGGCACGGTGGACAGAGTAATGAGCTGGAAACCAGGATTTAAATTGTGCTGGCCATCATTGACACCAGGGGCAAGTCGCTTACCTATCAGTACCTCAAGTACTCACTTAGAGGTCTATTACTAATCTGGTAACATGTTATTTATTGCACTTCCATGCTCACAGGGTGGTAAATAGACCCCTTTCCATTGTATAAACCTTTTAGGGAAGGGATTTGGTGTATCTATGTGTAATTTATTGTCAAGTGCCCTGGCGTTCAGCACTATATCAAAACACAAATAATTGCTGTTTTTGTTTAACTTGCTGCAAAAGCACAGCTGCCAGGTCGGCAGGACAGCTTGCCAGTGCAGCCTAGCTGTTTGCCAAAACTCTTCTTTCGCAAGAGCATTTGGCCTTTTCTTTCAGAGCAGGCATCTCTCCCCGTCTCCTTACGTGCAAGTATTAGTAATAAACGTCTGACTACTCCCTTGTGTAAATCATTGGAGTTTTATTTTTCCATTCAGTGGATTTCTGGTTGTTCATTGGCCTCTCTGTACATCAGATTACAATGGAACATTTTGAGAAAAAAAAAACACATTCGTTAACAGATTTCTTGAAAACTGTACTGGTTAGGTGTGCGGCTGTGCCTTTAGGACAGGGTTGGAAACCACCATTATCAATGGTTCTAAGTCTTCTAGACTAAGTATCCCCAAAACAGGGCCAGTCTTAGGCAGGGGCAACAGGGGCAGTTGCACAGGGCCCCACATCCTAGGGGCCCCGCATCTCTAGACATCTGTCCTCCTGTCTCAGAACACCCCCTGCTCCGTACCTTAATGTGCATCCACATTTCAGTAGAGAGCATCAGACAGGCAGCGATTTCGTATCCCATCAGCTACCAAGCCCAGAGCTCCTCGCTGCTGCGTCTCGCCCCCTTTTGATGCCACTTCCTGTTTCCGCAAGGACGGGATGCAGCAGCGAGGAGGCTCTGGGCTCAGCAGCTGACGGGATATGAAAATTGCTGCTGCTACTGAAACGTGGTGGATGCAATCAAGGTATGAGGTGAGGTGGGGTTCCGAGAGTTCTAAACCTCCTTTTAAACTCTGATAAATTATGGCTTATGGTGGGTGGCACGGGCCCCACTGAACTGGTCTGCACAGGGCCCCACAATTGCTAAGACCTGCCCTGCCCCAAACTTTGCAAGGGAAGGGTACTGTACGACCTGTTGCCCTGCTACCTCTCTGTACCTCTTCTGCCCCCACCATTTTTTTAACCCTCCTGCCAGTTGCTGACTTCCTGTCGAGGGGAGTCCCCAGCATTTGCTTTAGGATTCAAAGCACAGATTAAGGCCTTGCACTGTAAAGCTCTGCCAGCAGAGTTGGTTTGCCAACTGATTGTAAGTGTGCCTGAGAAGCTTATGAGGTTCATGCCTTACCCTCATTCCATGCTTGCAGTTGGACTCTTTGCTTATTTAGGCTATGCCAAAGGGAAAGCAAAACTACAAGTTCATGCATACAATGGTATAAATCCAGCAATGAATCAAGCAGTCCTGAAGTAGTTCCAGCTGTAGAGCAGCTGCCCCAGCTGACAGTCTACAGCTCACACGCAATGCAACAGGTCAGGATTCCACCTAAGAAAGCACTGCTGCTCTGAAAAGTTCACCCTTTATACACAGAACATGTTACAGATAGCAGCAGCAGCAGTAATGGTAAAAACATAAATGAAAGCTCTTCAGCAATATATACCATATACAGCAAGATAAGTGTTAGTGACAGATACGCAATTGCTTTCATTCTTAAGGACACTGTTTTGAAAGGGACTACATGTCACACAATTAGGAGCATGGGTACTGCAACAAGAAAGGCTCCAGTTGGTTAATGAAGCTTCACGGAGCTATGTTGGGTGTACTGTCATAGAGTTCAGAATGGTAACATAGACAGTACAGGACTGGACAGTAGGACAACCATACTGGAACACCTTAAAACAGAGAATGTGCAAAATATGCCAGGCCCTCTAAGCAATCCCTATAGTAAGGTTTGCAGATGTTTTGGAAAGCCAAAGTCCAACGGGCAAATTTTAAGACCCTGGAAATATATTTCCCGTACAGAGACATTGCAATGGCACAGTTTTAAAAAAATGTCTTACCACTTAGATGTCCTACTTGCACTTATGAAGACAGTATTACCTGGAGAACATTAAAGCTGCGTTCCAAAAGTGCAAGTCGCCTGCAGAAGTCAGGGTGACTACTGTAGCGCCCCCAGTGGCGGTAAGATGTAATTACTATGAAAATAATTTTTTCAAGTCAGGTTGGTTCCCTGTTTATCCAACCACTGAGGGGTGACACAGAAAAAAAAATGTTTAATGTTGGTGAACAATTTTCCCTGGACCCTTTACAAGTTCAAATAATATGCAAAGCACAAAGTTTCAGTAAATAGCTTTATTGCACCAATCAATTCTATAACTACATAAAATGCAGTGAAAAGTGCTATAGTTGAAGTGCAATGAACTAGAAATAGAATGCTTTCTAATAACAAGTCAAGTTTTCTTTTTTAAATTAACAGAACCAAACAATTCTCTCTTCAAGACAATCTGACTCTCAACACCACTTGCTCAGAAACACAGATGTAAATCAGATAAGTGTCTATTTTCTAAACATTTAACCTTTTTTAAGTTGTCAAGTTTTAATTATTCTTTTTCTCCTTTTCAAAAGAATTGATTCTTTGTGGTTACTCATATCTTTCAGGTAATTAACTTCCAAGATCTTTAACCAGCTCAGGTAAGTACATACTTATTCTTTCCATACTATCAGAGTTCTGATCATAGGTATAGTTTTTTTTTTAGGTGTGCAGATGATGTTATAGTCACTTATCTGCGTCCATTTCTTCAAAGCTTGCTTGCGTGAGGGCCTGATGTTATCTTCTCCATCTTCTGGACTCGGTTCAGAGCGTATCCTTATGGCTGGTTTCCTGTCTTTAATAGAGAGATGTAAAACTGAATAGGAAAAAATACCCTATCATCCTGGACTATTTTACCAAATATTCCCTACTCTGGGTCAGGGATTTCACTGTGGCCAATTAACTATAGATAAATAAAAAATAATTAATTATTCCCTGGCGGTCCCCTATTCTTTAACTGTATCCCTGTTCTAAAGGAACCAGGCCTCAGTCCTTACACACACACCCGGAATCACCTCTTGCTCACAAGCTTAACTTTCCCCAGCGTGCCAGTACAGGCTCGCTCTTGGCTGGGAGTGAACTAAATTTATTTCCTTTATTCACAATCCCACATCAGTCTTCACACTCTCATAATCCACTCAGTATCCTTCATGACAATTAAAGCAAATTTATTCTGAACTACATTAACAGATGCTTTCACAGGTATTACTTTTAATATCAACTCACTATTGGTCCTTATTCACCCAAATTTCAGAGTAACTTAGCCACTCTCCCTCTCAAGCATCACAGCTACCATAGCACACAACCTGCCCACATCGCCTACTGAAAAAAAGCTCATTACCCATGGCAACGAAGTCCCGGCTTGTCAAATGCCCTGTAACCACCAATCAGGCAGCTTCCCTCGGAATGTTGCTAAACTTTCAGTTAAGAACATGGTGACAGGCTCCATTTTGAAACCCGCCAAGCTCCATCTGTGGCCATCTTCAAATCTAGGCTAAAAGCCCACCTTTTTGATGCTGGCTTTTAACGCCTAACCCTTACTCACTTGTTGAGTACCCTTATTTTATCATCCCCACCTTAGTAAGTCCCTTATCTCTTATTTGTCCTGTTTGTCTGTCCTAATTAGATTGTAAGCTCTGTCGAGCAGGGACTGTCTCTTCAAGTGTACAGCGCTGCGTACGTCTAGTAGCGCTATAGAAATGATAAGTAGTAGTAGTACATATGCATTTTTTGTATATCCTAATTGCTTTCTGCACAAGGGGTAAATTGTATATAGGATACTAAACATTGGGCACCAAGAAACTGAAGGCTAAGCTAGTATTCCATGACGGCAGAGTTGCGCATCAAATCTGTTCTAGAATACTAGCTATGTCCACAGTTTCGTGCCATACTTTAGGCATGACCACTTATGCCATGTTTATGGCCTGAGTAAAAGGTAGTCCTTAAGGGCTAGATTATTTATCTGGTGCCTAAAAAAATCAGCGCCGAAAAAAAGTAACAGCACTATTCTATAAATTGTACTTAAAGTTAGGTGCAGTTTATAGAATAGCACTTATGCCCAGGAATCGTGCTTAACTTTAGGTGCGGCTATTTGTACCAACTGAAATGTGGTGCAATTCATTGTGCCTAAATTAGGCGCATGTCACAGAACGCCTAGCTATCCGCCTAGGGCTAACCCTGCGACTACTTAGAGGGTCTAACCCCAGCACAGCTCAGGTCTGCCTGGCCCATGATATTATATTGTATTTCTCTATTTGATGTAAACCACATCGAACCCTAATCTGGGGATATATCGGTATATAAGAGATGTGATGGTATTGGTACAGAAAGCTAGGTACAATTCTGTGTATTCCGCACATAATGTTCCTCTACAAAATCAGTGAAAAGAAGAATTGTAATGATGATGATGGTGGCATAAATCAGAAGAAAAAAGCCAGCCATGGCACCTAAGCTTGAATTATGTGGAAATGATGAAATACGATTAACAAAATGCTTTCCTTCCTCTCACTGGGTAAATTCATCAGCCAGGCCTAGCCACCACTGAACATTCTGAAGGCTGCCAAAATTTATTCAGTTTTACTTTCTCTGTCGCTGTCATCCCTCAACAAAACTTGTTGGTATGTAATAACGCCAATGTTGTTTTTGTAGGAGATGCGAATGAGGTTGGCTTTCCCCCACAACAAATCTTTACAGTGTAGAGAGGGTGTGGGATGTGTTTTGTTTCATTCCCAGTTTGGCTTTTTGCCTTTGTAAATTGGGTTCAGGATTAATCATGAGGCAGAATGTTAATTCCATTATAGGTACGCCATGCAGAGAATGATATAGCCCAGAGGGGGTGTGGTGGGTGAGGTGTCCACTCTCTCATTACCTTTACTTGTGCGTGACAGTGCCAGAAAGTGCCAGGTAGGTGATACCATTTATGTGCTAGTAAGCTGAACCCCCTGTTTACAAAGCCACACTAGTGGCTGGTGGTGCATTAATGCTGACACAGCCCGTCAGGGCCCCTTTTACTAAGCTGTGGTAAAAGGGAAACTTCCGTAGCATCAGTGTATGTTTTTGCCATGCGCTGAGGCCCCCTTTTAACGCAGCAGGTAAAAGGCTGTCTTTTTCTTTTTAAAGAAATGGTTGTGCAGTAAGTGAACCACTTACCACGTGGCCATTTCAGGGGGGAGCACTTACCACTACTCATTGAGGTGATGGTAAGGGCACTTGCCCTAACCCAGCGGTAACTGGGCAGCACGTGACACTGCCTGATTACCTCCGGGTAAATGTGGATTACCTCCGGGTAAATTTGTAGCACCACATTTACCCGGAGGTAATCAGGCAATGTCACGTGCTGCCCAGTAGCGCCGGAAATGTAAACGTGGGGTAAGTGAGGTGTCCTGGATCAGCAGCAACTGTGTGCTTTTCATTTCAAGTCTCCTCCGGTTTCATCGCTTGTTGGATGCACTAAATAAATTCCTTTTGTTTTAGCGGATTATCAATTGGCTAAGCTGAGACCACCACTGAGATGAGCATCTGACCACCAACTAAGGCAGCAAAAGTTGAGTTACGGTTATATGTGATCTATCAGACATCCTTCTTGTCAGACAGTCTGTGCCTCTTGAGGATTCTGGCATATTTAAGACAGTGAAGTGAAACTGAGCCCCTGTATTAATCAGGCTCCTCCCAAGACGACGTGCTGAAGGGAAGAGAGCAGTGCTTCCAGACAACTTCACACGCTTATTCAACAAATTATTTTTCCCGTAGACACAAAATGGGGAGAAATACCTCAGTAAATCAGGCCCAAGGGCTTGTTATGTAATAGAAAATTCAGCAAAGAAAAAAAAACATTCAAAGCAAATTGTGAAGAAAGATGGGAAAGAATTTATAAACATGTTTTATTTTTATTTTGTCCAAATTATCACTGTGTGCGTTATTTAGTTATAAACAAATAAATGAGCGTGTCCTACCTGCCTTTTGTTGCCCCAGGAATCTCAGTGATCTAAATGCCCAGGTTCACTAGTGCTGGCCCCCTCTCAGAGAAAGGCCTCCTGTCTACTAGAATGTTCTGGGAAAGAAATTGAACCCCCCCCCCCCCCCTCACTCCTATCCCCATGAAGACTTCCATTCTTCTCAAAACTTGTGCCATAAGGGAATTACAACTGAGCAGAACTTTATATCTATCTATCTATCTATCTATCTATCTATCTATCTATCTATCTATCTATCTATCTATCTATCTATCTATCTATCTATCTATCTATCTATCTATCTATCTATCTATCTATGTGTGTGTGTGTTTTTTTATGAACCCTGGTGTCAGCCCCTATGTCTAGACATGCTGGATGTCGCAGGAAAATCTTCATGAGTCCACGTCTAATAATTTCCCTTACTGCAGCTATAAAGCCCAACCCCATAGAAGGGACTGGGAGGGTAGTTGTGGAGACTACGGTTTTGGAGGGAAACTTTTTCCAGAACCCTGACAACCAGAAGATTTGCAACCCAAGCCAATCCGCTTTGTCTACTTCACTCAGCTAGCAGGGCCTGGGAATTGCAGGACATATGGGGTAAGGAAGAAGCACTGTGGGTTAATCTGGAAAGAGGGAAAGGAAAATGTACATAAGTACATAAGTACATAAGTAATGCCATACTGGGAAAAGACCAAGGGTCCATCGAGCCCAGCATCCTGTCCATGACAGCGGCCAATCCAGGCCAAGGGCACCTGGCAAGCTTCCCAAACGTACAAACATTCTATACATGTTATTCCTGGAATTTTGGAGTTTTCCAAGTCCGTTTAGTAGCGGTTTATGGACTTGTCCTTTAGGAAACCGTCCAACCCCTTTTTAAACTCTGCTAAGCTAGCCGCCTTCACCACTTTCTCCGGCAACGAATTCCAGAGTTTAATTACACGTTGGGTGAAGAAAAATTTTCTCCGATTTGTTTTAAATTTACTACACTGTAGTTTCATCGCATGCCCCCTAGTCCTAGTATTTTTGGAAAGTGTGAACAGACGCTTCACATCCACCTGTTCCACTCCACTCATTATTTTATATACCTCTATCATGTCTCCCCTCAGCCGTCTCTTCTCCAAGCTATATAGCCCTAGCCTCCTTAGTCTTTCTTCATAGGGAAGTCGTCCCATCCCCACTATCATTTTAGTTGCCCTTCGCTGCACCTTTTCCAATTCTACTATATCTTTCTTGAGATGCGGAGACCAGAATTGAACACAATATTCAAGGTGTGGTCGCACCATGGAGCGATACAACGGCATTATAACATCCTCACACCTGTTTTCCATACCTTTCCTGATAATACCCAACATTCTATTCGCTTTCTTAGCCGCAGCAGCACACTGAGCAGAAGGTTTCAGTGTGTTATCGACGACGACACCCAGATCCCTTTCTTGGTCCGTAACTCCTAACGTGGAACCTTGCATGACGTAGCTATAATTCGGGTTCTTTTTTCCCACATGCATCACCTTGCACTTGCTCACATTAAACGTCATCTGCCATTTAGCCGCCCAATCTCCCAGTAATTTTTCACAATCCTGTCGCGATTTAACGACTTTGAATAACTTTGTGTCATCAGCAAATTTAATTACCTCGCTAGTTACTCCCATCTCTAAATCATTTATAAATATATTAAAAAGCAGCGGTCCTAGCACGGACCCCTGAGGAACCCCACTAACTACCCTTCTCCATTGTGAATACTGCCCATTTAACCCCACTCTCTGTTTCCTATCCTTCAACCAGTTTTTAATCCACAATAGGACATTTCCTCCTATCCCATGACCCTCCAATTTCCTCCGTAGCCTTTCATGAGGTACCTTGTCAAACGCCTTTTGAAAATCCAGATACACAATATCAACCGACTCCCCTTTGTCCACATGTTTGTTCACTCCTTCAAAGAATTGAAGTAAATTGGTCAGGCAAGATTTCCCCACACAAAAGCCATGCTGACTTGGTCTCAGTAATCCATGTCCTCAGATGTGCTCTGTAATTTTGTTTTTGATAATACCCTCTACCATTTTCCCCGGCACCGACGTCAGACTCACCGGTCTATAATTTCCCGGATCTCCCCTGGAGCCTTTTTTAAAAATGGACGTTACATTGGCCACCCTCCAAACTTGCATTGGTGTGACATACAGGCCTCATTCACACATAGGCGTAGTTTGACTGTTTCATTTGGGGGGGCAAAAATGGGCGGAGCATATTAGCATATCATTTGCATATATACATATGCAAATGAATATGCTAATATGGAGGAAGGAAATGAAATTTACAGGCAAAATATCACAGATGCACATTTCAAAAAGCTGACATTTCAATTAATAAATTATGAATAAAATAAACTTTTATTTACCTTTGTTGTCTGATCATGTAGTTTTTCTATTCGCTTTGATCCCAGTGTCTTCTGTTTTATGCAGTGTCTTCTTTCCAGTAGGCTTCCCTCTGCTCCCCACCCTCCCAGTCCCATCCATCTCTTGCTCCTTCCCTCTGCTCCCCACCCCTCCCAGTCCCATCCATCTTCTGTTCCTTCCCTCTGCTCACCATCCCTCCGCCGCATCCATCTCTTGCTCCTTCCCTCTGCTGTGCCTGACCTCTCCAAATCCCATCCATCTCCTGGTCCATCCCTCTGCTCCCCACCCCTCGCAGTCCCATCCATCTCTTGCTCCTTCCCTCTGCTCCCCACCCCTCCCAGTCCCAACCATCTCTTGCTCCTTCCCGCTGCTCCCCACCCCTCCCAGTCCCATCCATCTCCTGCTCCTTCCCTCTGCTCACCTCCTTTCCCAGTCCAATCCAATTCCTGGTCCTTCCCTCTGCTCCCCACCCACCCCTCCCAGTCACATCCATCTCTTGCTCCTTCCCACCCCTCCCAGTCCCATCCATCTCCTGCTCCTTCCCACTGCTTCCCACCCTCCCAGTCCCATCCGTCTCCTGCTCCTTCCCACTGCTTCCCACCCTCCCAGTCCCATCCATCTCCTGCTCCTTCCCACCCTCCCAGTCCCATCCATCTCCTGCTCCTTCCCACTGCTTCCCCACCCTCCCAGTCCCATCCATCTCCTGCTCCTTCCCACTGCTTCCCACCCTCCCAGTCCCATCCATCTCTTGCTCCTTCCCTCTGCTCCCCACCCCTCCCAGTACTATCCATCTTCCCTCTGCTCCCCACCCCTCCCCCCCGCGCGAGGTCCAAGATGGTGACTCCGTTTACCCCCTCTCTTCCTCCCTCCCTCCCTCCGGCGCAGGCAGCAGTCTTTTCCAGCGTTCCTGGCAGCTGTAGCGATATACACCGTATACACGCTGCCTTCGGTCTGCCCCGGAAGCCTTCTCTTCAAGTTCCTGTTCCCACCTATGCGGGAACAGGAACTTGAAGAGAAGGCTTCGGGGCAGAGCCAAAGGCAGCGTGTACAACGCTACCGCTGCCAGGAACGCTGGAAGACTGCTGCCTGCGCCGGAGGGAGGGAGGAAGAGAGAGGGGTAGATGGACACGCTCCTCTCCGTCCGCTTGGCTTCCCTGCCCTCTCTGTCTGCGTCCCGCCCGAAAGGAAATGACGTCAGAGGAAGGCGGGACGCAGATAGAGAGGGCAGGGAAGCCAATCGGACGGAGAGGAGCGCGTGCCTGCATGTGTTTTTTTTTTTTTTTTTAAACTAATGGCGCGGCAGCACCTCGCGTCGTTTGGGGGGGCACTGCCCCCCCTCGCCCCCCCCCAGTCTACGCCTATGCATTCACAGTGAGAAGAAATGGACAGAAAATGTAATTGAAGACATTCACAAGATAGCTATGAAAGGGGAAGTACTACTAATGGTTGATTTTAATACATTGGACGTTGATTGGGGCATCCCTGCTGCAGGATCATCCAGAAGAAGGGGATCTTGGATTCTCTACTGGAAGAACTGTTCTAGCAGTTGGTAATGGAACCTATGTGGGATGGAGTTATTCTGGATCTGGTGTCTACAAACGGGGAGAGTGTTTCTGATGTTATGGTGGGTGATCATTTGACATTTAATGCTGTGATTCAATATTAAGACACAGGAGGAGACATCTTATTCAAAATTGAAGGTTATAGACTTTAAAAGAACTAACTTTGTCAAGATGGGGGAATACCTCAAGGAGGAGTTAGTTGGATGGGAATAGCTGGAGGAAATAGAACAACAGTGAGCAAAACTGAAAGGAGCTATTTTAAAGGCAACAAACCTTTATGTTAGAAAAGTACATAAAAGCAGTGTGTTTTGTCTAGCAAAAAAGGTGCCGGTACTCAAATGCTAGGTCACCCTTCAAGGGTGGGGTGATCACTGTGGGACTCACCCCACAATAGCCAGGCCTCCTCCAACCAGTCACAGAATCTATAACTAGGCAGAATTGGTGTGTAGAGCCTGAGCTCTTTCATTAAAACTTGGGGTCCACAGGTCAATTTTAGCAGACAATGGAAAAGGTGCCGGTACTCATTACCCCCAAGTACCCCCTCAAAAAAAGCCCTGCATAAAAGTAAGAGGAAAAGAAAGCCGCTTTGGTTCTCACATGTAGTAACTGAAAAGGTAAGAGAAAAAAAGGTTAGCCTTCATAAATTACAAGACATTGCAGAAAGAGGAAGACAGGCACAAATACATGGAAAAACTAAGAGAAGCTAGAAAAGCTGTCAGAAAAGCAAATATGCAAATGGAAGAAATGGGGGACAAGACTTTTTTAGATATGTAAGTGATAGGAGGAAATACCAAAATGGCATTGTGAGGCTCAAGGGTGAAGAGGAGGAATATGTAGAAGCTGATAAAGATAAAGCTGAACTGCTGAACAATTATTTCTGTTCTGTGTTCACAGATGAAGGGTCAGGAGAAGGACTGCAGAAAACAAATACCAATGAGAATGGATGTGTGGTAGACCAGAACCGATTCTCAGAAGACTGTGAGGCCTGATGGGATACATCCGAGGGTACTCAAGGAACTTGGAAAAGTTCTGGCATCTTCCATCTCCCTGGTATCATTGGAAAAGTCCTGTTGATCATGCTACTCCTTCTCCAGCTCTGTTGTCTGACATTTTCAATGCATCTTTAGAGTCTAGAGTGGTCCTAGAGGACTGGAGAAGGGTGGATGTGATCCCTCTGCACAAGTACATAAGTAAGGAGGAGGTTGGGAATTACAGGCCTGATAGCCTGACCTCAGCGGTGAGTAAACTAATGGAAGCATTTCTAAAGCAGACGACTATGAGGTTTCTAGAATCAAATGGACTACAGGTTTTACTAGAGGCAAGTCTTCTGAGACAAATCTAATTGATTTCTTTGATTGGCTGGCCAAACAGTTGGATATGGGAGGGGCGCTAGATGTGGTGTACTTGGATTTTAGCAAAGCCTTTGACATGGTTCTGCACAGATGACTGATAAATAATCTGAGTGCCCTTGGTATGGGCACTAAAGTGATTGGGTTAAAAACTGGTTAAGTGGAAGGACACAGAAGGTAGTGGTGTACCGCAGGGATCGGTCCTTGAGCAGGCTCTTTTTAAAATCTTTGTGCGGAAGGACTGTTTGGTAAGGTTTATCTTTTTGCAGATGGCACCAAACTCTGTAATAAGGTAGACACCTCAGAGGGTGTGGATAGCATGAGGAGGGATCTAGCAAAGCTTGAAGAGTGGTCCACAAATTGGCAACTAAAAACTTTAATGCCAAAAAATGCAGGGTCATGCACTTGGGATGCAAAAATACAAGAGAAAGGTGTAGTGTAGGGGGTGAAGTATTTCTGCAAACGAAAGAAGAACAGGACTTGGGGTGATCATATCTGATGATCTTAAGGTGGCAAAACAGGTAGAAAAGGCAACAGTCAAAGTCAAAAGGATGCTCGGGTACATAGGGAGAGAGGAATGGCCAGCAGGAAAAAAGAGGTGATAGTGCACTTGTATAAATCTCTGGTGACAGCCCCATTTAAAATACTGTGTGCAATTCTGGAGACCACACCTTCAAAAAGATATAAACAGGATGGAGTCGGTCCAGAGGGTGGCTACAAAATTGGTCAGTAGTCTCTGTCATAAAGCATATGGGGACAGACTTATAGGTCTCAAAATGCATACTCTGGAAGAAAGGCAGGAAAGAAGGGATATAATAGAGATGTTTAAATATCTCCGTAGCATCAATGTACAGGAGGCGAGCCTTTTACAAATGAACGAAAACTCCGGAATGAGAGAGCATAGAATGAAGTTAAGAGGTTATAGGCTCAGGAGTAATCTAAGGAAATACTTTTTTTATGGAAAGGTAGTGGAGACAAAGAGTGTCATGGGACAGGCGTGTGGGATCTCTTAGGGAGAGGAGGAGATAGTACATGCTGCGGACGGGCAGACTGGATGGGCCATTTGGTTTTTATCTGCCATCATGTTTCTACATTTCTACGTTGTGTTCTATAAAGAGAAGGAAGAGGGACTATAGACTGCTTTCTTCTGTAAGCGGACCCGGAAGCTCTGACTCAGCTCTCACACCTGGCTCAGCATCACCCCAGGTTCAATATAGAAACAACCAGGTGGAAGGGTTACTTTTGCTACTAAGCAGGTCTGAACACTGGACAAGCACAATCCAGTGGCATCTGAACTCTCAAGGAGGGGAAAAACAAAAGGAAAAAAAAGACTGGGAACGGTGCCGGGAGGTCCCCTCATATCTAAACTGAGGAGAGGAAGGAGCACTAGAGCCTCAGAAGGACTCAATCACCAGGAGGTACTTCTGCCTCCATAAGGAAAGGAGATCCTACTCCACTGACCACAGTTAAGGTCCTGGGAACCTGCTTATAGAGCCTAGAAGGAAGTGAGTGAGTGAAGTGCAAGGAAGAACCATATCTCTATGCCAGGAGAGGGATGAAACTATGTTATACACTACTATAATCTGCAGAAAAAACTATGACTACCTTAACTGTTCATTTTGGTACTATTCATTTTGATTAGTGAATGATCCTGAAGTCTGACCCCCCCCCCCCCCCCCCCATTGGATTACTGATAAATTTAGAGTTGATACTTGTCCTTGGATGAAGTGGATTTATTTCCGGGAACACCTTCCTACAGAGGAAGTCAAGGTGAAGCAACCAGATACCATAAGATATCTGCTAGAGTAAGTGCCTTGAACAAACCCATTCTCTGACTGTTCATATAGCCCCGGATAATGCCCTGACACAGGGGTCTGCCTGGGGGTCCTTACATATGTATATATGTGCATATATAAGCATATGTCACACAAATTTGTAATTTGAATCAGTCACACTCAGAGCCCCCCATCTGCCATCTGTTGAGGAAACTAAAGAACAAGGAATTTTAAGAAATGAATCAAGCTGAAAAGTTTATATTACCATACCTCGCAACATGGCTGAGGGTCTGTGACACCATAACAGATGTAATCAGCTAAGTCCCATAAAGCCCCCAGAAATAAACTAGAAATAAAACAGAGACAAACCCGTTCAAACAGGAAGGAGATGGATCCAGTGATTGTATTACACTGAACAGATAAACAGGACTAAGTCAGTGAGTGCATAGGGTGTGAGGGAAGCCTAGAAACCTCAAAATGCATAGGGGGCAATCATTGTTCCCTCTAAGCTGAGCGGGAGTCCTCCAACCACACTTCTGCCAGTGTGTGTGTGTGTGTGGGGGGGGGGGTGCTTCATTATTGTGTTGTATTTATTTATTTATTTGTTGCATTTGTATCCCACATTTTCCCACCTATTTGCAGGCTCAATGTGGCTTACATTATGCCGTAATGGCGATCGCCATTCCAGAATGAGAAATACAAAATAGTGTTACATTAAAGATCTTAAATGCTGAAGTAAGTTAGATAGACAGTTCATTTCAGGGATGAGAGAAAGGAGGTGATGCGTTAAAGTTTGTTGGTGAAAATTGATTGAAGCGGTCAGGAGTACAGAGTTTGGTTTTGTCTGGTTTTGGTAGAATTTTGATGTTAGGTCATTTATGATGGCTCATTATGGTATATCTTCTTGAACAGGTTGGTCTTTAGTAATTTCCGGAAGGCTGTTAGGTCGTGCATTGTTCTTAAGGCCTTTTCAATCACTTGGGACAGACAGGTGTCTTACAGAACTTGCCTGTCCATCACTATTAAAAATATGATTGTGAAACAGCACCTCCCACTGGCAAGACTGTAGGTGGAGGACTCCTGCTCAGCTTAGAGGGAACGGTAGTTACAATGCAGCTCACTAAGCGCTAATTCGATAACAGCACCCAGAAGCTCAGATTCCTAGCATAAGTCCGCAGTTATGCACCCATATTTAGGCGTGACCATTTGCACCATGTCAATAGCAGATGTAAATGTGCACACCTAAATGCAACACTTTAGTGCATAACTTACCACATTCTGTATGTTGCATGTGTAAGTGTTGGACATGCCCATGCCCATGCCCCGCCCATGCACCTCCCCTTATGAATGTCCCTTGCATTTATGCACCGAGTTGCCTGATAAAATTATATAATACTGCTTAATGCCAAAATTAGCACTTGCGTGTATAACATCACATACTTGTTTCTTATACTGTACTTATACCATTAAGTTCAAAGCGGATTACGAAAATAAGAGCAAGACCAGGAATAACAATTATGGGTAAATTGTGAACCTAAGCATAAAACCAATTACATATTCTAGCGTGAAACCTATTCCTAGAATAATCTAGTTTTGATAGCCTTTTTAAAAGCTATATAACTATCCAAAGATCTCCTGTCAACAGGAAGTGAGTTCCAAGCCTTTGCTGGTTGGTAGGAAAATAGAGAAGGAAAAGCTTTTGTGGACTTGCTACCTTTAGGATTCAGAAAAATCAAAATAATAGCATTACAGTGAGGATATTATTTGATAAAGCAAGAGAAACAGATTAAGTTATACCAGGAGTTCTCAGCCCAGTCAGGTTTTCAGGACAGTGGCGTAGCCACAGGTGGGCCTGGGTGGCCCGAGGCCAGCCCAGTTAGGGTTCAGGCCCACCCAACAGTAGCACACATTTAGCTCAGCCAGCTGATGACTTCCCCCTGATGGTAACAAAAACACTGCTCTCCACGATAGTGGCACCTGCGCATGCTCAGTTTTCAGCGCATGCTTGCTGCAGACTGCCAAGGTGGAGAGAAACATTTTCCCACCAGCTGAGATATTTTTTTGGTGTTGGGGAGAGAGCGCTTGGTGCCCACCCACTTTTGCCTAGGCCCACCCAAAATCTGCTGTCTGGCTACGCCCCTGTTTCAGGATACCCACAAAGCATTAATAAAGAAGCTCATACCAGAAAACTGTTAGGGGATTTCATCATCAGAGACATTAACCTTGGAACACAGTTCAAGGGGCCCAACAAAGTGAAATGCCTTCCAGGATCCTCAGCTACCAGGAGTACCAGGTAAATACGGACTATAATCAGAGAAGAAACTAAGGAGTGGAGAGGAAAACGGTAACGGAATTCAAACATGCGTGGGATAAACATAAAGAAATCCTGTTCAGAAGGAAGGGATCCTCAGGAGCTTAGCCTTGAATGGGTGGCAGAGACGGTTGGGAGGCGGGGCTAGTGCTGGGCAGACTTATACGGTCTGTGCCAGAGCCGGTGGTGGGAGGCGGGGCTGGTGGTTGGGAGGCGGGGATAGTACTGGGCGGACTTATACGGTCTGTGCCCTGAAAAAGACAGGTACAAATCAAGGTAAGATATACACAAAAAACTAGCACATATGAGTTTTTCTTGTTGGGCAGACTGGATGGACCGTGCAGGTCTTTTTCTGCCGTCATCTACTATGTTACTATGTTATCCACCTGAGAACAAATGACCTGGCCCCTGGCCAGTAACACCCCAAAGCACTGAGAGCTTTTCAAGAGCTGGGGGAGGAGTTAAAACCTTTGGTACAAACGGTAACTTTTTCCTGAAGTATTACCTACTTTTGTAGAGAGGAGTGGTAGCCGTGTTAGTCCACTTTTAAAGGTAATCAATAGAAATAAAACAAAAAACATGGAAAAGAAAATAAGATGATACCTTTTGTGATCATGTATATTAGAAAGAGTTTTCAATATATATTTTGTGTGATGATTTGTTGTTTGTTTTTACTGTCAGCCCAGGCCCAGGATCTATGGGCTGTGATTTATAATGCAGTATGCTTTTTATGGCATAAAATCATATTTTAAAACATTTGGTCCCAGTATGTTTATTGATAAATTATAATGGACATTTTATACCACCCCCTTGTCCCAGGGTCAGATACCACATAGGTGTGAAAGGCAAGTTCTTCCCCATAAGAACACAAGCCTTGCCATACTGGGACAGACTGAAGCTCCATCAAGCCCAGTATCCTGCTTCCAACAGTGGCCAATCCAGATCATAAGTACCTGACAATATCCCAAAAGAGTAAAACAGATTTTATGCTGCTTATCCTAGAAATAAGCAATGGATTTTCCCAAGTCAATCTTAGAAATGGCTTATGGACTTTTCTTTTGGGAAATTATCCAAACTTTTTTTTTTCCATTCCTTTTGTAATAATTCCTAACATTCTATTTGCTCTGGAACTCACTGCCAGAGGATGTGGTAACAACAGTTAGTGTATCTAGTTCCTGGAGGAAAAGTTCCTAGTCTTATTGAGATTGACATGCAGGAAGTCACTGCTTGCCCTGGGACTGGTAGCATGGAACATTGCTACTAACTGGGTTTCTGCCAAGGACTTGTGACTTGAATGGGCCACTGTTGGAAGCAGGATACTGGGCTAGAGGGACCATTGGTCTGACCCAGTATGGCTATTCTTATGTTCTTATGATCTTTTTTAAATCCTGATAAGCTAACTACTTTTGCCACATTCTCTGGGCAAGTCACTTAGCCCTCCATTGCCCCAGGTACAAAATAAGTGTCTGTATGTAAACAGCTTTAATTGTAACCACAGAAAGGCAGTATATCAAATCCCATCCCCTTTCCCCCAATGAATTTCAGAGTTTAATTACACATTGAGTGATGAAGTATTTTCTCTGGTTTATTATAAATTTACTACTTTGTAGCTTCATTGCATGCCCCATAGTTCATGTATTTTTGGAACGAATAAACAAGTGATTCACATCTACCCGTTCCACTCCACTCAGTATTTTATAGAGCTCTATCATATCTCCCCTCCACTGTCTCTTCGAGCTGAAGAGCCATAGCAGCTTTAGCCTTTCCACATAGGGAGTGTTCCATAATGTCTAATTCTGCTTTATCTTTTTTTGAGATATGGTGACCAGAATTGCACACAGTATTTGAGGTGCGGTCGCACTATGAAATGATACAAAGGCATTATTATATTTTCATTTTTGCTTTCCATTCCTTTTGTAATAATTCCTAACATTCTATTTGTTTTCTTAGCCACTGTTGCACACTGAGCAGAGGGTTTCAATGTATCATCAACGATGACACTTAGATCCCTTTCCTGGGCAGTGGCTCCTAATGTGGAACCTTGCATCATGTAGCTATAGTTTGGGTTCCTCTTTCCTACATGCATCACTCTTGTTCGCATTAAATGTCATCTGCCATTGGGATACTCTCAGTTTCCCTGTCTTGTAAGGTCCTCTTGAAATTTTTCACAATCCTCCTGCAATTTAACAACTTTGAATATCTTCGTGTCACCAGCAAATTTAATTACCTCACTAGTTATTCCCATCTCTAGATCATTTATAAATATGTTAAAAAGCAGTGGTCCCAGCTCAGACTCCTGGGGAACCCCACTATCTACCCTATCAGCCCCCAGAGATTCTAGTAGACAGAAGGCGTCCTTAAAGAGCTCCTATGGACCACATGTCTGTCTCTGAGAGGGGGCTGGCACTTCCATTGGGTGAACCAGGCAGTCACCTAGAGCCCTGAGATTCTGGGGGCACAAAAGACAATGGTCAAGTATTTAAAATTCCCTCCTTCCTGATTCCAGCCCTACGCCAGCCCTGTCATCAGCAGCTCGGCCCACCTGATTGGCAGGAAGGAGGCACCTGGGCACTTAATAGTACAGTTTCCTCTTCAGTATAGGGTCATGCTATAGGGCTAGCCATATACAGGGCAGAGGAAGTTGGTGCTTATTAAGCGATCCTCCTCCTGTTGGGCACAGGGACTGAGCAGCTGGGGGAAGTGCTGGATTACAGCCTCTGGGGGAGCCAGGGCTGAGAAGGTAGGCAGACTCAAGGGAAGGAAACAATAAGGCAATCGATCCGCAAACTCCAATGTGGACAAATAACAAGCAGATCAGTGAGCGGTCCAAAACATGCTTTATTGTTGAATCACAAATTGATAAAATGCCCGACACAGGCCGCGTTTCACCCAAAGGGGCTGCGTCAGGGGCTATAACAAAATAAAATAACAATAAATAAAATCAATACATATATAATAAAATGAAATTGCAATGCTTAAAAGTAAGATATGGAAACAATGACATGTTAGGAATAATACATAAATTAAAACAATACATATAATAATTAAATAAAAAGAAATACAAGGTATTAATTAACATAAAATTATACTTGATCATAATGGGGGAGAGAGATATAAACCATCATAAAAGTGTGCTGCTTTACTTTAGTCGATATATAGAGCAGAAATAGGACAAGTACCTATGTTTATTTTACTTTTGTTACATTTGTACCCTGTACTTTCCCACTCATGGCAGGCTCAATGTGGCTTACATGGGGTAATGGAGGGTTAAGTGACTTACCCAGAGTCGCAAGGAGCTGCCTGTGCCAGGAATCAAACTCAGTTCCTCAGAACCAAAGTCCACCACCCTAACCACTAGGCCACTCCTGTGATCTATACCCAACAATATAGATAGTATATATTGTAGTTGCAACGAAATGTAACTAAAAAACAAAAGAAATACAAAATAAAGATAAAAAAGGAAGAAATCACATATATAAATGTGAAAATAGCACATATGAACAAAAATATATAAATTCACTCACTTGGTAGAGAATAGTGTCAAATGGATAAAAAACCGGCAGAATTGTTACTATTAAAAGGATGGGCTGTGAATATAAAAATAACCATTGATTAGAGTGTGTTAAACCGATTGATCGCCCAACTATCCCTACCTTTATTCAAAAGTGAATGTATCAAAGCACGATATATGAATGCACCAGCCTGTACGTCACGGTTTCCATATCTTACTTTTAGGCATTGCAATTTCATTTTATGATATATGTATTGATTTTATTTATTGTTATTTTATTTCATTATAGCCCCTGATGCAGCCCCTTTGGGCGAAACACGACCTGTGTCAGGCATTTTATCAATTTGTGATTCAAAGTATGTTTTGGACTGCTCACTGATCAGACTCAAGGGGAGGCCAGGGGGTTGAGCAGAGATGCAAATTTCAAAGGGTTTTTTTTTCTCTGTTTCTCCATCTCTCTGGAACTCATTTCCATTCACACTCTGTACTGAACCTCCCTACCTGTGCTTCAGAGCAACGCTGAAAACACATATCTTCTCTCTTGCTTTCCCATGAATATTGGACATACAGATATCTGTGCCCATGGTAACTGCAGCAGACGGAAAGGGAACTACCTGAACTCACCTTTTCTCCTTGTTCTCTCCCTGTTTTCAACTTTCCTGTCTTAAATTGTAGTTCCTTTCTTATTTCCACATTTAGTTTGTGAACTGCTCTGATTGCTCATTAGAACATAATAACACACATAGAGGGGCATAAACGAATGGCGCCGGCCATCTATATGGGCGGCCATCAATATGGCCAGCGCCGCAAACAGCGTTCCCAAACCATATTATTGAAAAAGATGGCCAGCCATCTTTTGTTTCGATAATACGGTTGGGGCCGGCCAAATGTCAGGGATGGCTGGGTTTGAGATGGCCGGCATCGGTTTTCGCTGATAATGGAAACCGAGGCCGGCCATCTCAAACCCGGAAAAATCCAAGGCATTTGGTCGTGGGAGGGGCCAGAATTTGTAGTGCACTGGTCCCCCTGACATGCCAGGACAACAACTGGGCACCCTAGGGGACACTGCAGTGGACTTCAAAAATTGCTCCCAGGTGCATACCTCCCTTACCTTGGGTGCTGAGCCCCCCAAAATCCCCCCAAAACCCACTCCCCACAACTGTACACCACTACCATAGCCCTTAGGGGTGAAGGGGGGCACCTACATGTGGGTACAGTGGGTTTTGGGGGGGGGGTTGGAGGGCTCAGCATTTACCACCACAAGTGTAACAGGTAGGGGGGTAGAACTGGGTCCACCTGCCTGAAGTGCACTGCACCCACTAAAAACTGCTCCAGGGACCTGCATACTGCTGTCATGGAGCTGGGTATGACATTTCAGGCTGGCATAAAGGTTGGCAAAAAATTATTTTTAAATTTTTGGGGGGTGGGAGGGGGTTGGTGACCACTGGGGGAGTAAGGAGAGATCATCCCCGATTCCCTCTGGTGGTCATCTGCTCAGTTGGGGCACTTTTTTGAGACTTGGTCCTAAAAATAAATGGACCAAGTGAAGCCGGTGAAATGCTCATCAGAGCCGGCCTTCTTTTTTCCATTATTGGCCGGGTAACCACACCCCCGTCCTGCCTTCCATACCCTGCCGAAACACCCCCTTGAACTTTGGCCAGCCCTGCGACAAAAAGCAGTTGAAGCCGGCGAAAATCGGCTTTCGATTATACCGATTTCGCCGGCTTCAGGAGATGGCAGGCCATCTCCAGATTTGTGTCGGAAGATGGCCGGCCTTCTCGTTCGAAAATAAGCTGGATAGTAAATGATGGCAGATAAAGACCTGTATGGTCCATCCAGTCTGCCCAACATGATAAACTCATTGTATTATTCCAAGAAATTAAATAAACATAAACACGCATAAACATAAAACTTTATCTGTGGGGTCACAGTTATCCTCTTGAACTCACAAGGCCATTGTTCTATACCATTTGTATATCCTTAGACTAGGAACTAATCTTCCTTCTCAGCAAGAGGACCAAAACCTGCCTGTCTGCTTCACGACTAAACAATGAAAAAAAGAAAAAACATTTTTCATTCCCCTTTTTTTCTAAGGATTGGTTCGGAGCATACTTTGAAAGGCTTTTCACAATTTATAGCTTTGCCACCAGTCTCTTAGTGATTGCCAAATTCTTCAAAGTCTTCCTAAACTGAGCATAACAAAAATACGTGAACTGGGATGATAATTTACAACCTAACCACAACATTTAATGCCTGCATATCAGCTTTACTTTTGTTGGCGTCTTCAACAAACTAATGGAAACTGAACATGTTCTGTACCTCTCAGGCACAGAACAGAGATTTCAAAAGAATTCATCTAACTAGCTACAATGAAGTTTCAATACTCCATCATGAGGACTTTTTAAGATTTCTCTTGGACCATATCAACGTTTCTGCCTGTCTGCATGTCAAAGAGAAATGTTTATGCTGGATAGCTGCCCTTCTTTGGAGGGACAAAACTGGTGACAAGAGTGCTTGTCTTACCTAATTGAAGCCCATAAGGGCTTTGCGGCTTCCAGTTTTGGCAAAACAGACAAATCATTTGAGTTTTATTGAAGTTTGACTTCATAGATGGCATTGCTGGAGAAAACAGAGAGATGCTTGAGTGCCAGAACTGAACCTGCATTTCCCTCCTCAGGCAAGGCAGGTACAATAGGCTGAGAACCTGGGGAGCTGGGTTCAACTCCCATTACAGCTTCTTGTGATCTTCCATTGTCCCAAGTACAAAGCCTAACACCCTGTTTACTAAGCTGAATCTCCAGGCTATATGCTCAATCTGATTAACCTTCCCTCCAGAAACATGTCTAAAACTTCGCAAACTTATCTCAACCTACATTACCCCAATTGCAAAGGACTCAAGTACAAAACCTACTATGGATCCAACTTCTCTTTCTTAGCCAACTCTGGAATGCCCTCCCCAGAACCATCCGATCAATCAGCGACTATCTACCCTTCCGGAAATCACTAAAAACCCATCTGTTCAAGCAAGCCTACACATATAACCCAATTTAATCCTATGACCCATCTACCCAACACATATCCAGGTGACAACGACAATGACCCAGACTACATCTCCCACCAAATCTCCCTACGCTTATCCCCTGTCCCATCCCCTCTCCCTCCCCCCCCAAATGCTCACCTACCCCTTATTCATACCTCTCCTACTTCCTTCACCCTTACCCATTTTCTACCCATCTATCTCTTTTTATTATTCTGCTATAAATATCTTACATTGTCTCTATCAATACTCTGTAATCCTTATTATTATGTAAGCCGCAATGAACCTGCTTTGAGTGGGAAAGCACGGGGTACAAATGTAATAATAAATAAATAGGCACACAAACCTTTTAGCACATGCTACTGCTAGAGACACCCATAGGAATATAATGGGTGTCTCTATCGTTAGCACACGCTAAAAAGTTAGCACGTCTACAGCACGGCTTAGTAAACTGGGTCCTTAGACTGCAAGCCTACTAGGGACAAAGAAAGTACCTGCATGTAATAAATGTAAACCACTTTGGTTGTACCACAGAAAGACAGTATATCCAAGCCACAACCCCTCCATCCTATATGTAGATCACAAAAAAGTAGGTGCACATTTTCTATGCTTGCGTGTTTTCTTGCATCTCCAGTTGCCCGATTTTTCATGTGTGAAAAAGCTTTCTAAAATTACTCCTAACATGTGCAGTAAGAGGCACTTATAAAAGTGCCTCAGGGAATACACACTTATTGGTTGGTGATACGTTCTTGTCCTCAAATGTCTCCAGCAATAATAATTTTTTTTTTTTAAACAAAAATCAAAATAACACAAGCAGCCAGAGAATGGGATAAGAGATTCTGGGATCTACTACTGCAGTCTATAAACAGTGTGCATTACTGATTCATTTGAAAATCTTTTTATGCAAACTACAAGCTCTTTCGCCATTCAGGGTGAATCATTTCCTAAGTTTTCTAATATTCAGTTTCTCAAACATAAGAACACAAAAATAACCCATACTGGGTCAGACCAATGGTCCGTCTAGCCCAGTATCCTGTTTCCAACAGTGGCCAATCCAGGTCACAAGTACCTGGCAGAAACCCAAATAATAGCAACATTCCAGATCCCAAAGAGTAGCAACATTCCATGCTACCAATCCCAGGACAAGCAGTGGCTTTCCCATATCTATTTCAATCACAGACTATGGACTTTTCCTCCAGGAACTTGTCCAAACATTTTTAAAATCCAGATATGCTAATCTCTGTTACCACATCCTCCAGCAACGAGTTCCAGAGCTTAACTATTCATTGAGTGAAAATAATATTTAGACCGATTTGTTTTAAAAGTATTTCCATGTAACTTCATTGAGTGTCCCCTAGTCTTTGTACTTTTTGAATGAGTAAAAAATCGATTCACTTCTATTCATTCTACACCACTCAGGATTTTGTAGACCTCAATTATATCTCCCCTCAGCTGTCTCTTTTCCAAGCTGAAGAACCCTAAACTCTTTAGCCTTTCCTCATATGAGAGGAGTTCCATCCCCTTTATTATTTTGGTAGCTCTTCTTTGAACCTTTTCTAATTCCTCTATATCTTTTTTGAGATACAGCAACCAGAATTGAGTGCAATACTCAAGGTGAGGTTGCACCATGGAGCGACACAGAGGCATTATAATATTACTAGTAAAAGAGGCCCGTTTCTGAGCAAATGAAACGGGCGCTAGCAAGGTTTTCGTCACCAACACCTTCCTCCCTGGCCAACCCCTTCGTTGTTCTGCCATTGCTCCGCCCTCAACGTCATGACGTTTGACGCGAGGGTGGGGCCCGGAGCGATTTCCGACCCCCCCCCCCCCCGCCTCCCTGCCTCCCTCCCTGCCAACTCCTTCGTTGTTCTGCCATTGCTCCGCCCTCAAGGGCGGGGCCCGGAGCGATTTTGGTGGCTTCATCACCACGAACCTTCGAAGCTTTTTGAAGGAAGTCAGGGCTTGGCTTCACTGACGTCAGTGTCCTCAGAAAGTTGAGGGTGAGTTTTATTATAGTAGATTAGTCTTATTTGCCATCCCATTCCTAATAATTCATAGCATCATGTTTGCTTTTTGGCCACTGCTGCATACTGGGCAGAAGATTTCAACATATTGTCTAGAATGACACCTAGATCTTTTTCGTGGTTGCTGACTCCCATGGTGGACCCTAGCATCAGGTAATTATAATTCGGATTATTCTTCCCAATGAGCATCACTTTGCATTTATCCACATTAAATTTTATCTGCCATTTGGATGCCCAGTCTTCCAATTTCCTAAGGTCTTCCTGCAATTTTTCACAGTCCACATGTGGAAGACAAAGCTCCATGTTATCCATTTCACATTGAAATTGTGCTCCTAAACATGGATGGGAGTGCAATCATGGAGGAAAAAGAACTGCAGCTATCACATCTTCAAATAGATTTACTGATAAATCCAGGCCATTTCTGTGTATGGTCTGTTTTGTTTACCACTGATCTGGCGTTGATGTATCCCACTGGTATCGGTAGGTAGTCGTCCTCAGTTGTCGCGACAGTGGTAATTTTTGTTAGTTGACGTTGGTTTGGGTTTCTCTGTTTCTTGGTTTCTTTTTTGGCTCTCAGTTGTGTTTGGGCTCCGAGTGAGTGAATTTCATTTTTTGATTTTCCCTGTCTGACTGTTTGGGCTCTGCCTAGGGAGAGGGCAGCTCGTCCCACTGGGTCAGGTAGGTTGCATAGTATTGGTATATTGTTGTTTTCTCCTTGGGCATCAGTGGATGTAGCTTAGGGTAGCACTAGTATTCTTGTAGTGTACATTTTATCTCTTGGGTGCAAGGGATTTCTTTGTTGTTGTTCTTGTTGTTGTTGTTCTTCTTGTTGTTGTTTTGTTAGTGTGTGTGTGTGTGTGAGTTTTCAGTAGACCTTCTTTTATTAAGTGTGTCTATGAGTGTGTGAGAGTTTTTGGTAGACCTTCTTTATTCGTGTGTGATGGATATGGACAGAGAAGAAATGACAAATGCGTCAGAGGACCCTGGCACAAGAGTTAAGAGAAGACAGAGGAAAGTGGAAACCAGAGGCAAGATTACAAAAATTAAAAGACCAGACAACAAAGGTAGAAAAATGAATTTTATTTTCTATTTATTGATAGTGGCCTTAAAGGACTGAATCAAACTGGAAAATTGATTCATATGAGTGAATCGAATCGAAAATGTTTGGCCGAATCGGACAGCACTAATTTTTACCACTTCAGGGGGAGGGGTATAGTGGGCACAGAGGAAATTCATGGGTCATGCCCACCCAGTCCACCCCCAGGCCCACCCAGAAATGGAGGTCTGGCTATGCTACTGCTTCCAGTTGACATGAAGAGTCGGCGAGCAGCAGAACTTCATACATACTGTGTCCCCCTTGACTGATGTTCCTTTGCAGGCCACAGCAATGTGAGGCTCTGCATGTGGTAATCTTAAAAAGTATTTACATTATAATGAGAGGCCCAATACACTTGTTTGCTTAGGGCCCACCAAAGCTTAATCCTGCCCTGCTCACACAATGGACACTCCACACTCAGTTAAATATGTAAGACCTTTAATTTCCAGTTTGTAACACTGAGGGTTAATGATGTATATATAAGACCTCATACTTTGACTCCATGTTTCCCAAAAGGGGGTTTTCTTTCACAAAACTCTCTGGGTTGTTTTACTTTACTATTAAACATTTTGACACTTTTGTAGAAAGCCCAATTAGCACATTTTAACATCAACTTTAATTAATATCAGCTTCAGAAGTGTGGTCCAGTACTGAAAACATGTTTCTATATATCTTGCTGTACACTGCTTTGAGTGAATTCCTTCATAAGGCTGTAAATAAATCCTAAAAAAGATAGATAGATAGATAGATAGATAGATAGATAGATAGATAGATAGATAGATAGATAGATGCTCGTGAAGTTTCATTTTACTATTAAAAATATTTACAAATGTGAAGTGAAACTACAGCGATTGGACAAAGTCTGCTTTCACTACTACTACTACTTAACATTTCTAAAGCGCTACTAGGGTTACGCAGCGCTGTACAATTCACTGCTTGCTGTGTTGAATGTGACTGAGATGAAAGTGCAGTACAGTTTTACTGAATGCTTGGAAGCGCCAATTACCAAATGACCGATGTGAGGATTAAAGCATGAATCCTTCCCGTGACACTGATGACCTGTCAGAGAAGCTATTTCCTTTTTATCTTTAGATTTAAATGGCATTTTGGCAGGAACTAATTGAATCAATAAAACACATCCAATGTTTCAGTTTTACCAGCATGCAGACTGTAAACCAGACCTTCCAAATCCAATCTCGTTCTGCTGGTTCCAATCTCACCATAGGAGCCAGCTCTATGGGTACTTGAGAAACCTCAATATTGAGCAAATTCCTTAACTGTGTCCACAGAGGGGGTAATTTCCATTGGGTTTAACACCCCCAAGTTACTCTGAAAAGTTGGCTGCTATGAATTACACTCGGTCTTCTTGTGACCTTGAGCAGAACACAGCCCAGAGAAGTCAAATCCCACTGTTGTACATTGTGACCTTGAGCGCATTACCTCACTAAAAACCAACCTGTTTAAAAAGGCATACCCTACCGATCCAACTTAAATGCCTAATCTCTGCAACACAACCAAACTATTATTATTATTAGCATTTGTATAGCGCTATCAGACGCACGCAGCGCTGAACACCTGACACAGAGAGACAGTCCCTGCTCAATAGAGCTTATAATCTAAAGTAATACAGACAGACAAGACAATAAGGGCAAGTACTGGGTGAGAAGGAACAAGGGGAGACAAATGAGTAGTGGCTAGGAGCCAAAAGCAGCAGTGAAAAGGTGGGTTTTCAGCATAGATTTGCAAATAGGTAGAGATGGAACAAGATGTACAGGCTCAGGAAGTTTATTCCAGGCCAATTTCCTAATGTGGCTGTGCCACATGAACTTGATCTTACCACAACATCACCGGAGCCTGCAAAGTCCTGTCCGGTACTATGTAAGCCACATTGAGCCTACAAATAGGTGGGAAAATGTGGGATACAAATGTAACAAATAAAAAAAAAAAAAGGTATAAGTCTGTGAGCCCTCCGGAGACAGGAAAATACCTACTATACTCACTTTAATTTCTGAGAAAGGCATGAGCCATTCTGCCACTTAAGCTTTACCAGCATGCAGAGGCCATTCCAGGCAGTTACCAAAGTTTGTATGTGCATGTTGCTATCCAAGTGTCGCAGAGAAGGGTTGACATGGGTGCACATTGAGTGGAGGAGTGGCCTAGTGGTTAGGGTGGTGGACTTTGGTCCTGGGGAACTGAGGAACTGAATTTGACTCCCACTTCAGGCACAGGCAGCTCCTTGTGACTCTGGGCAAGTCACTTAACCCTCCATTGCCCCATGTAAGCCGCATTGAGCCTGCCATGAGTGGGAAAGCGCAGGGTACAAATGTAACAAAAATAAAATAGATACTATTGGAGATTCTACATGGAATGTTGCTACTATTGGAGATTCTACATGGAATGGAATGTTGCTACTATTGGAGATTCTACATGGAATGTTGCTATTCCACTAGCAACATTCCATGTAGAAGGCTGCGCAGGCTTCTGTTTCTGTGAGTCTGACGTCCTGCACGTACGTGCAGGACGTCAGACTCACAGAAGCAGAAGCCTGCGCGGCCACATTGGTGATCCATGTAGAATCTCAAATAGCAGCAACAGTGGAGGAGTGGCCTAGTGGTTAGGGTGGTGGACTTTGGTCCTGGGGAACTGAGTTTGATTCCCACTTCAGGCACAGGCAGCTCCTTGTGATTCTGGGCAAGTCACTTAACCCTCTATTGCCCCATGTAAGCCACATTGAGCCTGCCATGAGTGGGAAAGCACGGGGTACAAAAGTAAATAAAATTAAAACAAATGGTAATGAGGCCATGCACAGAAGGAAACAGTGGCTTTTGATACATGCACAATGCAAGAAATGTTTTGTAGGTTCGGGATGGCATAGAAGGGCTGGTTGAGAGGATTTTATGCCCTTTTTGTGATTTGAAATTCCTCCATTTTCTTTTTTCTTCAGCTGGAACAGTATCTGCAATTTTAAAACACAGACAAGAGGTAACAGCAGTAATGTGTACGACCTCTTCTCTGCTAGCTACTTCGAAACCTTAAACGTTAGCTCATTTTTCTTGCCATGCATTCGCAACCTAAGTGACTCTATTAATATCCATTCAGAAAGTTGTGTTTTCCAGATTTCCTTGGATAGGATTTGAATATAAGTAAGCAGGCAAATTAGACTGCAGCTGAACCAACAGGAAGAAACAGAAAGAAAACAGATCGTCCTGTTCTGAACCTGTCTGTGAGGTAAACTGTTTTGGAAAAAGACAGCGTGGTCTTTCATAGAAATACAATAAAAACATTTGTCTTGATACTGTCTAACAAGTAAGTAGCAGACGCTGAAAGAAAAATAGAAACATTTAAATGAAGGGCGGATGGAGACCATCGGGTTATCCAACCTGTTTTCTCTAGGATTGCACAGTCTTTCAAAACAACATTGACACACCAACTGTGCTTGTTGTTTTGTGTCCTTTCCAATCAGTATCACACTAGACTGAAAGGGATCCAGGCAGAAAAATTAAGATGGGCACCTATAACACCATCAGGCTTGTTTTCAAAAGAAAAGGACGCCCATCTTTCAACACAAATCGAAAGATGGGCGTCCTTCTCACAGGGTCGCCCAAATCGGCATAATCGAAAGCCGATTTTGGGCGTCTCCAACTGCTTTCCGTCGCGGGGATGACCAAAGTTCACAGGGGCATGCCGGAGGCGTAGCAAAGGTGGGACTTGAGCGTGCCTAACACATGGGCGTCCTCGACCCATAATGGAAAAAAAAGGACGTCCCTGACGAGCACTTGGACGACTTTACCTGGTCCTGTTTTTCTTACGACCAAGCCACAAAAAGGTGCCCGAACTGACCAGATGACCACCGGAGAGAATCGTGGATGACCTCCCCTTACTCCCCCAGTGGTCACTAACCTCCTCCCACCCTCAAAAAACATATTTTAAAATATTTTGTGCCAGTCTCTATGCCAGCCTCAGATGGGGGGGGTGCATCGGCGATCCGCCCCAGGTGGCAGCCAACCTAGGATCATCACTGGGTATAACTAACTTTTCTTGGTGGAGTGAGCAAATTCAAATATCACCAGCTGCATATCCAGCTTGTCAAAAACAATTGCATCCAGCGATACTCCTGACTAGACCTATATTTTCCGTATGACAATCACAGTGGTTGACTCTGGACACAGCGCTCTCTTAGGTTGAAAATTGCACCCCAGAGTAACTAAAAATATATCATGCTTTCACATTGCAAGTGCATTTGCCTGCCCTATAGTGTTTCCAGGACTGTGTTTCCTGGGGGTGTAAACTATTGGGGGGAATTCTATAAATGCTGCTCAAAACTTGATGCTGAAAAAATTTGCCATTATGCCGATTCCTGCACCTAACTTTGGCGTAAATGTCCGTGCTTAATCAGATGCGCTGAGGCAGTATTCTATAGAAACGTGTGTAACTTTTTGGCATGCCCCTGACACGCCCATGCCCCTCCCATGGCCATGCCCCCTTTTGAGTTATGCACTTTTACAGTTAGGCGCCCTGCTTTACAGGATAGCATGCCGCCAGATTCACATACAAATTTTAATGGGTGCCCCAGTGGTGTAGCTGCAGAGGGGGGTCACAGGGGCCTGGGCCCCCCAAATTGGCTCTGGGGCCCCTGCTTTGTCTGGCAGGGGTCCACAACCCCGGCCAGTTGAGGTGTTTGTCCCACGCTGGTCTCGCCACTTTGCCTGCCTTATTCTTCTCAGTCGTGCCATGCATTAAAACGAGCGTGAACAGTGCAACTGAGAAGAGCAGGGTAGGCAATGTGAGACCAGTGCAGGACCGCCTCCAGCCAAGGTATGATGATGCGGCGGTGGTAGGGGCATGCAGCACAGGGGTGCAGTGGGGAGGCGGGCCAAAAAGTACCCCCCCCCCCCCCCACTTTGGGCTCTGCCCCTCCCCCGTTCAGGTCTAGCTATGCCACTGGGGTGCCCATCAATATCAATAATTGGTTATTAGCACCCAGGTATTGATGTTCATTGGCTCATTAGCCAATCATATTGCATGTGTATCTCAGGAGCGTACCCAAATTTTGGTAAGTAAATCTAGATGCCATATATAGAATCTGGAGGTATGTGTGTAAAATTACATATTCAAATTGGCCACATTATATAAGTACACATGTAAATGTCAGAACACCCAACAAACGCCCATTTCCCCGCCCATAACCACACCCCTTTTTGCCTGTGCTCATTAGAAGTTAGGCGCACTGCATTACATGATGCGCTTAGGAGTCCTTTTACTAAGCTGCGGCAAAAGGTGGCTTGCGGTAGTATGCAGTAGTTTTTCACTGCGTTTGGGAAAACGGGCTTTTTTTCAATGGGTCAGGGAAAAGGGCCTGCGGAAAAATTGAAACCAGCGTGAGCCAATTTATGGCCTGAGCCCTGAACTCCACCCATTGATATAGCGGTAAGGGCTCAAGCGCTACACACATGGTGACCGGTTGGCAGATGCCAACTGCCAATTAATGCCGGAAATGCCAGGCACAGTAGGAAATAAAAAATAATTTGTTCCGATGGTATGGGCGCACACCAAATCTGAAATTACTGCCAGGGGGCAGTAGTCTCATTTTGGTGCACACTGGTCACCCATAGAGCTTACCATGCCTTTGTAAAAGGGCCTCTTAGCGAGTTGCATGCATAAATTCTAATTATTGCCAATTAGTGCTCATTATTGCTTATTAAGAGAGGTAATCAACGCTGATTACCTTGTTAAGCGAATTAAGTTATGCACGTTGTTATAGAACACGCTTGGGTTTCAGTGCAGATCTCTAGGCACGATATATAGAGTCCGGGGGAGTGTGCTTATATTTTTAGCCACATTAAGGAGAAGCCTTCCTGGAGATGTTTTAGCTAGACATAAAAATAATACATATAGATGGCATTTTCAAACCTATGAATGCTATTTAAAAATGAAAAATGTAACTGCAGGAATAGGATGTGCTTGAAATGATATGTCTCATGTCATTTCATTACATTTTTAACCCAAAATGACAGGAAAACACATGAAATGTGGGGTTTTCACTGTGTCCCTAATAGTGCATTCTATGGCTTAATAGTACCCCCTATTGGTCAATAACAAGTACTATTGAAGATTAGTGTGCCTCTCTCTGAGGCAGGAGGAACTTGGTGCATGTGTGTGCTGGTGGGAATTGTCTACATGTGGGTATTATAGAAAATGCTTTCATAAGGGCTGATCTCGCCCTTCCTCATTGTCACATTAACATGCGATAACTGTGCCCACATCAGCTGTAATACAAAGTTCCTCAGCAGTCTGGAAAGATGTGCAGCTTTTATTTGAAACAGTAACCTGACATGACCACGTTTTGCCCGCAGGCTGTGTCAGGGGTAGGAACTAATATTCAAACATATATCCAAATTAAAATCATATAAATCATAAAAATTAAATATTCATACTGGTAACAACATTACATAAACATACATATTAATCTTTAAAACTAAAAGCTTCAAATAAAAGCATACTATACCAAAGAAATGTAAAATCTTACTTAAAAACACCACAGAGACTATACATTCAGTGATAATGTTAAAACAACAGTGATCCCGTCTTGCAACAAAATCACATCACTCCATTTCAGTGCTTAAGTTTTTATGCACTCTAAAGATATATGCAAACACAACATTTTCACTGTTGTGGTTTAATTGGATACTATGCTTACACCTTATGATGTCTATTAAAATGTTTTATTGCATATTGTGTTCGCATTGTAATGTAGCATACGATGCCATACTTTGTATTCTTTGAATATTTTTACTGCTGTAATTGTCTATTGCTTATGTTTGACCTATCCTTGCTGTACACCACCTTGAGTCCTTCAAAAAGGCGGTAAATAAATCCTAATAAATAAATAATAAAATAAAGTGATGTGGTTTTCTTGCAAGATGGAATCACTGTTGTTTTAACATTATAGTCTCTATGGTGATTTTCACTTACACCAAAGGTCTTATTAAGTATGATTTTAAATTTGTTTGGTATAGTTTGCTTTTATTTGACGTTTTTAGTTTTAAAGATAATATGTATGTTTTATATGATTTTGTTACCACCAGTATGAATATTTCATTTTTATGATTTATATGATTTTAATTTGGTTGTTTGACTATTAGTTCCTACCCCTGACACAGCCTGTGGGCAAAACGTGGCCACCAGTGGTGTAGCTAGGTGGGACACAAGGGGAGCGACCGCTCCTGCAAACAGATTTCTGATGGCAATGGCGCCTATTTTTCACACGGTCCGTTATGCCTACGCAGTCCACTCTCCACTCCCCATCACAACCTGGCTATGCTTCTGGTGGCCACGTCAATGTAAAGAGTTTGTTATTTGCATGAATAAAAGTCCATATATACCTACTACCGATCTGCTTTTATCTTTTCCATCTTGGAGCTTGTGGATCGATTGCCTTTCTGTTTTTTGGGACCGTCTTTCCAGTACTGCCAGACTGCTTGTTTTCTGTCACTATTTCTAGATTGTGGATCCTTTGCCTCTGTTGTTTTTCTGTGTACACAGTTCCCCTCCACAATATTATCCAAGCACCTACTTTTATGCATGCATACTCTGGGGCAATTTGTATAAGCATCTGCTTGAGTGTATAAATTTTTCTTCTACACCCAAGTTGCTAATTTTAGAATAGAGTGCCATATCGACATTGAGTAAAGGCACCTAACGGAAATCTATTTTTAAAAGGCAAAGTGAGTGCCTATATGGCCTTTTACTAAAGGGTGTTAAGCCCCCTAACATGGATTGGTGCACGCTAACAGGCTACCACAGAATGTGTTAAAGTATTTTGCGATATTTTAACTGTTTGCATGTGCTTTTCATTCACATGTGTCTTCAGTAGTACAATCTAGGTTTTTTTTGTTCAGCTGAGACACATTAGATCCATTCATCATTTGTTTACCACAGCAGCTTTGCGTGTTCTTGTAAACACTTTTGTAATTACTTGGTTGGATTATTATAAAGCCCTGTTCTTGGGTGTTAGTCAGAAGGAAATCAAACGATTGCAGTTTATTCAAAATGTTGCTGTTATTTTAAGCTGCTTTATAATTCAAATAAGTTTGATCATGTAAGGCCGTTATTGAAATCTGAACATTGGCTTCCAATCAGGTAATTTGTTTTATACATGATTTTGTGGTTGATCTTCAAAATCTTGCGCTCATGGGTTCCTGTTTATTTGTCTGTCCATCTTTTTGCCCTGTGCTTCATCTAGGGCACTACATTCTAGTCAACAACATTTTTTATCCATGCCTTCAGTTTGGGAAGTTCCCCAAACAACTTTTTGGAAATTAATGTTTAGTGTGGCTGGTATGACATTATGGAATGCCCTTCCTTTGAAGGAGTGGCCTAGTGGTTAGGGTGGTGGACTTTGGTCCTGAGGAACTGAGTTCGATTCCCACTTCAGGCACAGGCAGCTCTTTGTGACTCTGGGCAAGTCACTTAACCCTCCATTGCTCCAGGTACAAATAAGTACCTGTATACAATATGTAAGCCACATTGAGCCTGCCATGAGTGGGAAAGTGTGGGGTACAAATGTAACAAAAAATTTTTTTTTTTGATGGAGGGCTCTCTCTCTCTGCGTTTTAAAACACTATTGAAGACACATCTGTTTTGTGTTGCTTTTGAGTCCTGAACTTAGTAAGGATAAAGCAGTAAGCCATTTCGTCTCCTGTGTGCTACTGAGGTTCAGCAAACACGTTATAATTGGTAAAATTTGTTAGGGGGTCTTTTACTAAAGATTAGTTTGAGTTATCTGCAGCAGGGCCCATAGGAATAAAATGGGACCTGCTGCAGATAGCTCGAGCTAACCTGTAGTAAAAAACCCACTTAGTATTTTTGTGTACCGTATTTGCTATGTTTATGTGCTTTTATATTAGCATATTTTTATAATTGTATTTTAATTGTATTACTATACTGATTTTACATGTACACCTCTTTGATGGTATGTCCTTAGGCAGTTAATCAAATAAATGTACCTTTGAAACTTCTAACCAGCGTGTACCCTATTTTTAAAAAATATTTTCAGGAGGGGGGGGGCATATCATGGGTGGAGAGTGGGCGTTTCTACATTATCTAACTAGTGCATTAGGATTAGCACATGCTAAGTGGATAACACAGGAGTACTTAGTGCTTCCTAATTAGGATGCAGTAAGTGCTCCCACAAGACAACATTAGCACATGACTTGCAAAAGAAAAGAAAATCCCTATAAAAATGCTGTGTTAAATCTGGGCTTAATGCACTGAAGAATCCAATGTTAGAACACATTACATAACGTAACATAGTAGATGCCGGCAGATAAAGACCTGTACGGTCCATCTAGTCTGCCCAAAAAGAGAAACCTATAGTGTAAGATATGATGTAATACTTCAAATGTATATTAAGCCCAGATTTCATCACACTTTAGTAAAAGGGCCCCTTATCTATATAATAATTGGTAACTCTGTTTCCCTGGATGGCTGGGTTCGTAATAGCATGCTGATGTCAGCTCGCCTCCAGTGTTCCCGTCCCCATCACTAATTAGCAATAATTGGAATTTACACGAGCTTCTTTTTAGGCATATTCTAAAAAGAGGCTGAAAGGGGGGCATGGCCATGGGTGGAGTATGGGCGTGTCAGGGGCAATGCACCACCTGTAAAAACAAAAAAATTTCAGCACCCCCAATCATTTTGAAAGGTTGGCTCCTATGAATACGCTTAGAAAATTGTGCACGTAAATTCTAATTATTGCCATAGTGTCAATAATTGCTTGTTTATTGGCAAAGATCAGCGCCAAGTTGCACATGCAAATACAGAATATGACTGTATTTGTGCGTGCAACTTAAGTTGCACTATTTAGAATTGGGGGCAAGCGCTTTTTTCCAACACGTCTAGATTTTAAACGCGATTTACAGAATCTGGCCCAGATTGCGTAAACCTAGGTGAACTTCTTCCGAATGTAGACCCCCCCCCCCCCCCACACACACACACACACATCTACAAGCACTCTTTTCTGTATGTAAAACATGTTTGATATGGGGAAAAACGTTTATGAAATGAACTCTTATACAGGATTAAAGGTACTTTCTCTGCAGTGCAATGTAACTCTAGCGCCACCTGCTGCCATTTATTTCAATGATATTTTCTCTGTCTAGGAAAAACAAAACTTGTCAAATGTTATCAAAGTTCTCATTGCAAAACTTCTGCAAACATCAAAGAGCCTAAATCTGATGAAGTAGCATAGAAACAGCATAGCACATTGAATACAAAGTATTTGATATTGTTTGTGTGGGGGAGGGGAGAGGGAAGCTTTTTATGGTAGGAGTGTAAAGACCGCAACCATGGTTTAATCTTTTGTCTGATCTCTAATCTCTCACAATACTTTCTGCACAAGTTTTTGCTAGCACAAGTTATTTTTGGCAGGTTTTTACCCTGAATGAATTTGCAGGAAATTAAGGAGGTAATATTTAGCCTGCAGCAGTCCATGGTTTCTAAGCCGATAACAGGCCACATCCAGGATCCGGCATTGCATATCTGAGTAAGTGTGTGTGGTAGTGTGAGCAACAGAAAGGCATGGAGTCCTCACAAAATACAGACAGAGAGCAATGTCAAAAGGCAAGCTTTATTACTGTACAAAAGGGAAATAAACAGACTTGTTTCCTCATAGGTTTTTCACTCTCAATAAAGTCTCTGTAGTCCTGGCAGAGCCACCGAGAGACTGAACCAGGCTCGGAGCAGGGCTGCTGCCCCCCCCCCCCCAACAATTGTCTCCGCTGCCACCCCTCCCCTACGATCATCGCCGCTGCTGCCCCCACCATGATCGTTGCTGCTGCCGCCCCCCTCCAGATCGCTGCCGTAACTGCAATTCAAATACTTTGGCTGGTGGGGATCCCGAGGCCCTGCCAGCAGAAGAGGTCTTCCTCCAGTGCTGCTCTTCACTCTGCCAATTGCCTACCCCTGCGGCGGCTTTTTCTGTCAGCGCATGCTCGGTTTGAAAACCGAGCATGCGCAGCCTGAGAGAAAAAGCAGCCACTTGGCAAGCAATGGGCAGAGTGAAGAGCAGCACTGGGGAAGACCTTCAGCGTCTGCTCCTCCGGGTCCTCCCCAGCCTCCAAGGGGGGGCCTGGCGCCGGAGTTTTCTCTCTCCTGCTCCTGTCAGGATGCAATCATCTGGAGATCTGGGCCCGGGGAATTTTGTTCCTACAGACCCCCTCTCGGCAGCCCTGAGTCCTGGAACCTTGTCCCCGATAGATTCCACACTTCAATGTAGACTACTTTTCCCTCTTGGTTCTGGGTCCCTGCACCCACAAGCGTCAGGGAGGGGCGGACTGTGTGAAAAATAGGCGCCGGCACAAGTAACCCCATAGATGCTGTTATTATCAGAAATCCTTTTAGGGGTGAAGTCACTCCCATTGTGCCCCCCCCCCCCCCCCCAGCTATGCCTCTGCCTGTACTTTGTCCCAGATACAGGTTTCACAGGTTAAATACACAGTCACTTCTTCTTAAAAAAAGACTCTTGTAGTCTCTCTTTGATACAACTTCACATAGCTAGTCAACATTCACTCTCTTAGCTCTGAGGTTTCAAGAAAACTTCTCCTACCTCATTGAAGCTTGTGCTTCTGGCAATTACAGGATAACAATCTCTGTTGAGAGTCACTCTCTTCCTCAAGCTCTTCCCAAATACTGCAGCCAACAGAAACACCCTAGAAATCCTCTGCACTCGGGTTTCCGCTCTCTCTCCTCCTAGAGTCCACTGTCCAGCTCTGTCTCATTACCTCTCCTGAAGACCACTGTATCAGGGCCTCTCTGATCCACTCTGCTCTAGGCCAGGGCGTAGCTAGGTGGGGCCACTGGGGCATGGGCCCCCACAGATTTAGCCCTGGCCCCCTTGCTTTCACCCCCCCCCCCATCGCCGACCCTCCTCCGCCACATTTGCCCCCCCCCCCCCCCGCTGTCACCAACCCTCCCCCGTCACTGCCATCAGGTACCTTTGCTGGCGGGGGTCCCCAACCCCCACCAGCCGAAGTCCTCTTCAGCGCTGTTCTCCGGTGCGTTGCTGATCTGGATTCTGTTTCTGTGAGTCCTGATGTCCTGCACATAGGAACGTGCAGGATGTCAGGACTCACAGAAACAGAATCCAGATCAGCGAATGCGCCGGACTAGGAGACCAGCGCTGAAGGGGACTTCGGCTGGTGGGGGTTGGGGACCCCTGCCAGCAAAGGTACCCGGTGGTGGCGGGAGAGGGTTGGCAGCGGCGGGGGGGGGGGGGCAAAAGGGACGGGGGAGGGGCTGTGGTGGCCGGGGGGTCAGCGGCACCGGGGGGGGCTAAAATGTGCCCCCTCACCTCGGGCACTGGACCCCCTTCCACCGAAGTCTGACTACGCCTCTGACTCTAGGGCATTTAACCACCTCCCAGTCTGAGCCCCGTCTCTCTGACTCAGCCTCTGACATGGCAGGTTTAGTGCCACCTGCTGTAAGGTGGCTAACTTGCATCTTCAGTGAGGGAGCGTTCTTAGGGACACCTGCCGCTATACCACTCCCTCCCTCACAGTGCAGTCACTCAGATGTTAACTAGGCACCAGCTGATATTCAGACCAGTGCCCAGTTGGCTCACGGATAAAGTTAGGACAGCCTTTTTACTCTTGTAACTTTATCCGCTTACTTAACTGCTTAGCAGAGTGAATAACACCATTAACCATTTAAGTACCAGCTCTACCAAAGCTCTACCCTCAGATCACTCCAGCAATAACCAGAGGGTGTCACAGGGGTCAGAGGCAACGTTCAGCGGTACTACCCTCCATAGGAGCCGACTCTGTGGGTGCTTGAGCACCCCCAATATTGAGAAAAGTCCTTGTATGTGTCCAAGGAAGGGTTATTTCCACTGGACTTAGCACCCCCAATAATTTTGAAAAGTTGGCTCCTATGCTACCCTCTTAAAGTGCCACTGAATATTGACGGACAGCCAGTTCAGCGGGATTTAATCAGGCAGGAGTCTCTCCTACCTGGTTAAACCCCTTTGAACATTGGGTCCTAAATTTTTGACCAAAAAACACACTATTTCAAAATAAAATGTATTTATTTTGATCTATTTATCATCTCTGTCAATAGACCCAAGATGATTTACAAGCACAGCTAAATTACGAACAATCTTTCAGGATGACACAAACTTATTTAACCCCATCCTCAAACCCAAACCCTATTCCTCATCCCTCTCCTATTGATGGCAAATGGACTTTCAGGCTTCCTACACTTTTTCTAGATTTACTTTTCCTCACAACTTGAATCAAACACCAGAGCCAGCATTAAACTGAGGTGTTCAGTGAGGGGTACTGCTGTCTTTATCTGAGGAACCAGCAGGAAGGATATCGTAGTATCTGAAGAAGAGGCCTGTAAGATCTTGAAATCTCATAACCTAGAACATCCTTCTTGTTGCTAATGTTCAGGGTAAAGTGTGCAAGGGGTGTACTAACTGCCTGGCACCACTTCAGCAGTGTCATGGTTCAAATTGAAGTAATATCAACAAATGGGTTGGTTTTGTGCATTTAACCCCCACCCCCATTTTCAGAGACAGGATACACTGCTGAATATCTGGCATTTGCAGTTATCTGGACAGCGCAATATTCAGCCACTATCTGGATAGCCAATCCACAAACACTTGGGACAGCTTTCTTTTTTTCTGAAAATTGCCGCCATCCAGATAAGTGCAGGTTCCTCCTCAACCCCACCCATAGACCACATCAGCACTATCCAGAGAGTGCTGTAGTGGTCTGAGGAAATATTCAGCAGCACTATCCAGAGAGTGCTGCTAAATGTTGGGCTCAGGGGTGTATATGCGTGGGGCCACGGGGGCCTGGGCCCCTGTAGATTTGACCCTGGACCCCCCTGCTGACAACCCTCTCCACCCCCTCTCCCACCGCAAACCTGCCATCACCTATCTTTGATGGCAGGGGACCCCAACCCACACCAGCCGAGGTCCTCTCTTCCGTTGCAGCAAAACTTCCTTCAGTTTCAAATTCTGAGTCTGACGTCCTGCACGTTGTACATGCAGGACGTCAGACTCAGAACAGGAAGCTTTGCTGCAACGGAAGAGAGGACCTCGGCTGGCGGAGGTTGGGGTCCCCCGCCAGCAAAGATAGGCGACGGTGGGTTTGCGGCCCCCGCCAACAAAGGTAGGCGACGGCGGCGGGGGAGGGTTGGTGGCGGGAGGGGGGTGGAGAGGGTCGTCGGCAGGGGGGTTCCGGAAATGGCAGGGGGGGTCGGCGGTGCCGGGGGGGCTAAAATGTGCCCCCTCACTCTGGCTCTGGTCCCCCCTCCCGCCGAAGTCCAGATATGCCTCTGGTTGGCCTTTTTACAATGCCATGGTAGAGCTACTGTGGCGTTGTCGTATACCAAATCGGGACTACCGCAGGAGCCCAGCAGTAGTTCCCACCCCCAGCGCACACCGTTTTCACTGCAACAAAAATATTTTTTTTGTTTTTATAACACCAGGGCTCACCCAATGGTAAACAGGCAGCACCGTGACTGCCCAGTTACAGACAAGTTAGCGCAGGAGCCTTTACCATCACCTAAGCAGCAGGTGGTAAGGGCTTCCCCTGGAAATGGCTGCACACCAGTGGTGAAGCTAGGGGGCGCCAGGGGAGCGGCCGCTCCCTCAAATGAACTTCCGCTGGCGCCTATTTTTTACTCAACGTGTTGCATTTAAAATGCGCTGCTCTCACTTCCCCCCGCGCCTTCAACCTGGCTCCGCTTCTGCTGCACACCAATCTTTGTGATTAGCGCAAAGCAAGTTCTCTTTTTTTTTGACAAAAACAACCTTTTACCTGCTGCAGTAAAAGGGGGGCCTTGGCGCACGGCAAATCCACACACCAACACCATCGCAGACCTCCTTTTACCGCATCTTGGTAAAAGGGGCCCTTAGAGTATCAGCTCTTTAGATTTTACTGCTCATGTCTTGTTTCAGCACTTGCACCGTACCAAAGAACACCTCTTTCTGGTGTTCATAATATGGAAGATACCAAGACAACATTTCAAGGGGAGCTGCGTAGTGGAGGAGTAGCCTAGTGGTTAGTGCAGTGGACTTTGATCCTGGGGAACTGAGTTCAATTCCCACTGCAGCTCCTTGTGACTCTGGGCAAGTCACTTAACCCTCCATTGCCCATGTTACAAAATAAGTACCTGAATATATGTAAACCATTTTGAATGTAGTTGCAAAAACCTCAGAAAGGCAGTCTATCAAGTCCCATGTCCCTTTGTAGTGGAACAATTTCTATATGTTTCAGCCTGATTCCATTTAAAGGTACTTGAGGATCTTCTCTTTATTCAGCACAGAAACATCTATTAAAAACGTTTTTTTTTAATAAACTTTTATTTAAGCTTTAAACATTTCACATTTCACTTGTTTAGGAAATACAGGGTAATCGAATACAGCTTAAATAAAAGTTAAAAAAAAAAAAAAAAAGAAATGCTGATTTTTGCTTTTCTTCTTTACCACAGAGTCTGACTTTTTTTTTTTTTTGCTTCAAGCTTTTTATCAGTGGGATGGGAATGCATGCTCCCAGTGACCACAATGCCTTCATTCTCCACAGTTCTATCCAGGCTGTGGTCCCTGTGTTTTCCTGTTTGGTATTTACACAGTTTTCACTTATTGTGCCTCTGTGTGTAGGCTATCTGAACCAGTTTCCAGATCAGTGCTGCAGGATCTGTAATCATCTGTTTAACCAGTTTCTTCTATACTGGCTGTTGAATATAGTACAGGAATGGGCAGCCAGTAAGTTTTTGGGTCATTGTTTCCCAGGTTTTGTTTTTGTTTTTGTTTTTTTTTGTTCCAGAATGAATATTCTTATGAGTGCGCACTCTTATTAAAAAGTGTGCACTATGTGGAGGAAGCACGCACTGTATCCCAACAGAGCGCACATGCGTGAACCATCAAGCATGTGAAATATCACGCATACATTTACTGTCAGCAAAACTGTGCACTTTTTAGTAAGAGTGGACCCTCTTTGCATATACCCCCTGATTCTATAAAGGTCGCCAAAAATTGCACTCACAAATTTTAGGCACATTCACAATTTGCATGTGCAATTTAATTGAATAATAGGCCATTATTGGCACTAATTAGATTTAATTATGACCAACATGCGTAAAGTTACAAGCGGTCCAGAAAAGGGGGCATAGAAATGGAAGGGTCACGGTCTTTTTGGGGCATGGCTTCAAGTTACATGCATAATTACAGAACGGTGCTCCACGTGTAAATTTAGGTGTGGGCATTTGCAGCACATTTTCACTGGTGCGAATGACCGTGCCTAAATTTACACGCGACTTTCCACTTAAGCGTGCATTCTATAAACAATGCTGAACTTTAGACATGGCTTATAGAATACTATTTACGCGGGTATGTCTAAAATCTTTCTGTGTCAGATTTTGATCTACATATGAAGCATAGAAACAGGGAAAAATGAAAGCAGGTAAAGAAGTGGCCTATCCAGTCTGCCCATCCATACCAAAAACAAGCAGAAAGAGGCAATGATCCGCCTTCAGATAAAGTACAAACAAATAAAGCAGATCGATAATAATAAAAAGAGAAGTGGGTTATAGAATAATTACCCAATGTGGTCATGTTTTGCCCACAAGCTGCATCAGGGGTAAAACTAAAAACAAAGAATATATAATAACATAAATACTTAATAAAATACAGTACATAAAATATAGGAAACAAAAAATCGAATAATAAATACAGAATACTTACATAAGTAGGACAGGTATGTTCAGTATGAGCACATGTGTATAAGAATTAAAAATTAAATATTTCTTATCAGTTACATGCATCAGGGATCTTATAGTTCAGGAGTGTCCAACCTCAGCCCTCACCAGATTGGGTTTTCAGGATTTTCCCAATGAACATGCATGAGATCTAGTTGCATACAATGGAGGCAGTGCATGCAAATAGATCTCAAGCATATGCATCTGGGAAATCCTGAAAACCCGACTGGATTGTGGCCCTCGAGGACCAAGGTTGGACAATCTTGTTATAGTTGCTCCATGCATTTTATCAAGATATTCAAAGCACAAGGCTATACAGTGACACAGCAAATAACTGTGTTTAATTGCACAGTTCTAAAGAAGATAAAAATTATATAAATGATCCAAAAGGACACCCACTCTAAAATCTTTGTGTCAGGTTTTGATCTACATATGAGCATAGAAATAGAGAAACATGAAGGCAAGTAAAGACCAAGAGGCCTATCCAGTTTACCCATCAATACCATCTACTATCCCTTCCTCTCCCTTAGAGATCTTATGTACTTGTAACTTGTCCCAAGCTTGCTTGAATTCAAATACAATCTTCGTCCCTACCACCTCCACCATGAATTCACCACCCTTTCCCTGAGGAAGTATTTCCTTAAGTTACTTCTGAGTCTGTCCTGTTTCACCTTCACCCTATGACCCCTCATTCAAGAGATTCCTTTCAATTGAAGTAGTGTGATAGCTGTGTTAGTCCACTTTTAAAGATAATAAAGAGAAATAAAAGAAAACCAAGAAAACAGGATACCTTTTTCATTGGACTAACTTAATACATTTTTGATTAGCTTTCAATGAGCTCATTTCTGATCTGAAGAAGAAAGTATTGCCTTCAAAAGCTAATCAAAAATGTATTACATTAGTCCAATAAAAAAGGATCATCTTATTTTCATTCCTTTATTTTGCTTTATTACTATTTATTACCATTTAGTTGAAGAAACTCGGATGTAACTGCATTTCCTGCTCCTTGGACCACAGACTGCACCTCCGCCTCCACCATCACCCCCACCACCACAAACCTAGTCACAGCTCCCAGTGTGGCCCGCAGACCAAAAGGTTTGCCAGTCCTGACCTAACGTTTAACTTTTAATATATATGAAGAAGGAAGCAGTGTTTCAGCTATTGATTTGTAAAGATTCCTTAGAGCTTCTTACGATGGACTGAGAGTTTGACAATGCTATTATAGCTTTATCAGACCTGGGAACCATGGGATTCCCTACATACAGAGAAGCTGGCAGTAAGGTGTTGAATACCTCTCAGCATAGGAAGAATGTACACTGTACAAGTGAATGTAGATAGTACCACAGATGAATGAAATGTCAATGGGAAAATTCCAGGATTATGGGCACAGACAGAAGGACACAAAATCAGAAAATCTTCCATTCATCAGGCAGCACATGACAAGTTTTTCTCTTGCATCTGCATTCAGGAGTTTGCACATTCTCTCAGGAATATGAAACATCCTGTAGAACCCTCTCCAAAACCAATATTTATTCCCAGAAATCTTCCTAGATAAGATTGAAGGAAGGTCTGAAGGCTCAGCTGAAAGCTATAGATCATAGTTTTTCCATTTTCTAATAGCTCAGCCTTGGCAATGATTGCATTGATTCCACAATAAGGTACATTAGAAAGTTCTATTTTTTATCAGCTCTATACATAAAATGGAAGACATTTATTTCACAGTGGCAATCTGTTTTCTCTATTCAACATTTTAGGTTTACTACAAATTAGAAGCAAATGAGAAGTATTTAAATATGGAAATTGTGCATATTTAAATATGGAAATTGTGCAATATGTAAATTGGCATTTATATACATATTGTAGATCAGATATGTATGTAAATGCCAATTTTAGAAAGCCGCTAGTTACCCGTGTAGATCCTTGGGACACAGATTTCAAAGGGGTGTGGTTTCGGAGAGCCAAAATGCATACATGTATGTCCCATCTTACAATGGGACTATGCATAGATTTAAAAAGTGCTCACTTCAGCCAGGGCTTTACATGAGGATTAATGGGACAATTCTCCTTAATCCCTCACGTTTCATTTCAACCTCCAAATAAAAATTGTTTCTTCATTAGTCAATTGGCAGCACTTGGACACACAGGTTTGTAAAATGGCCCCACTATATATAAAAGTGGCAGCTTTTACACATGGAAATTGCGAAATCGACACTTCCCACATATAAGTGCTGGCACTTTTTTCGCAGAAGCTGCCGAGGTGATGACACTCTTTTTATGCACATGTATACGGTGTCCAGAAAAAAACGGGACCCCCCGACATTTTTCCAAAAACCCCCAAAACATCATACTGCATCAAAAACTTCTGCCTGAAATTTGAGATATTTCTGAGTATTTTATTTTTTGACAAGATGGAGCTCCAGCGCACGCACCAAGTTTGCAATTTGAGCTCTTTATTTATTTATTTATTTGTTTCATTTGTATCCCACATTTTTCCCACCTATTTGCAGGCTCAATGTGGCTTACATAGTACCACAATGGCATTCGCCAGTTGTGGTATGAACAAATACAGGTGTTATTGTGGTAAAAGAAGGTTCGTGTTTGGTAGATACATTGGGGAAGTTAGGGAGGGGGGATGAGGGTTAAGGTATGTCCATTACAGTCTTTGGTTTTGCAGTGTCGCAGGAACTTAGGTTTTTATGTTGGGTCGGTGGGGTATGCCTTTTTGAACAGGTTTGTTTTTAGTTCTTTCTGGAAACTTAGGTGGTCGTTCGTTGTTTTTATTATCTTTGGCAGAGCGTTCCATATTTGTGCGCTTAAGTAAGAAAAGCTGGATGCATAAGTTGATTTGTATTTGAGTCCTTTAGTACTTGGGTAGTGGAGATTTAGGTAAGTTCATGCTGATCTTGTTGTGTTTCTGGTTGGTAGGTCTATGAGGTCTGTCATGTATCCCAGGGCTTCGCCGTATATAATTTTATGAACCATGGTGCAGACCTTAAAAGCAATGTGTTCTTTGATTGGGAACCAGTTCAGTTTTTAATTAATTAATGTAATTAATGAAACCCCAGAATGTTATTGGTGTCAAAAACTTTTTGAATGTGTCAAGGTTGAAGGAGGACACTTTGAACACAAATTATGAATTAACTAAGAAAAAACCCCATTTTACTAATATATTTTCAAAAGTCATACTAAGGGCTCCTTTTACAAAGCTGTGCTACCATTAGTGACATGCTGAATGCATTTAGCGCACGGCTAATCGGTAGTGCAGCTTTGTAAAAAGAGCCCTAAATGTTTAAACATTTGCAAAATATTTTGAAATTATGCAAAGGGTTCCATTTTTTCCCATACACTACACGTATATTTGCACAATGACTGCTTGCATTGCATATGCTGGTAAATACACATGCACTCTTACACATCCTTATACATATTCATCAAATGCTGCACATTCGGCACAGAACACTTCCATTCTCAGAGGCCACTTAGGTTAGTCTATGTTTCCTCTTCCCCGTGCAGCCATCATCTAGTACACTCAAAACAAAGCAAGCAAACCTATGAGCTGCTGCATCCTCATTGTCATTCTTTATTGTTGGTAGCATTTTTATTTAATCTCACTTATATTGTCAAACATGCTCGCTTGTGCAGCATACAGATGTACACAGAGGTACTACTGGTTTCATTGGTTAGAGTACTAATTTGTTCTGCATTTTAAATCATTGTGTCATTTGGAGGGGCTGGCTATAAGGGCTCCCTGTATTCATGCAGAGATGTTTTCACCTAGTAAAGGGCCACCAAAATAAACCATGTTATGAAAATCAGGTGCTTAACAATCAGACTTACTATTTATAAGTACAATTTAAAAAAACATTAATTAGGTTGAAACTGGGAGCATTTAACATCTTTTTTTCCTGTGCCTACATCAAAAGAAAAAGATGGTATGTGGGAACTTGCTCCTTTTTGTTCTCTGGAATGCAGTGCTATATTATAAAAATGTACTTACTTTTTTTTATTATTACTACTATTTCACAGACATGTATTGAATAATGAGGTAGGGGCTTCTTTCATGCAGAACCTCTGTCCAGAGGCAGTCTAAATGTGCCAACATTATCCAGTTCAGCATACTATTAACCGCCAAGTTCATACAAAGTTAATTGTGTTCAATGGAAAATAAATCTGTTGGCTCAGGCTGCTTGCTATGTGAATATTCCATCACTGTTTCATTACTGATACCAAGTATTACATATTAAGGGCATTTGCTATAAACTTTGTTTTAATTTGTTTATTCAGTCCTTACATGTACGTAGTTTTGCTTTTTAAACCCAAAGGCGAATCCTAAGGGTGGTTCAACAATTAGGTATAAACTGTGTTGTTGTTGTTGTTGTTGTTTGTTTGTTTGTTTTACACTTTACTTGGTTTGAACTGCTTTGGGTCCTGCTGATCTGTACATCTGATGTCTGGAATTTTGGAAGATGAAAATGAGAAAATAAAAATTACATTTTTTATGTACGCTGTAGAAGTTGTTGTTTACTTTTGCAATGTATGTATAGATGCCTGTTCTGGTGTATGCATGTGATAATATTTGGATAACTGTGTGTACTTATGGCTATGATTTCTGAACATGCGGCATCATTAAAGGACAAATTTTTTTAATGTCCAGCTGGGTATATATGGTAATCTCATCTTTGTTAAATGTTTCAGACATATCCATGTACTTGTTCCCATGATATAACTGAATTCTATTATTCTGTCTCACTGTGGGCTTCTTTTACAAAGTCACACTAGTAATTCCCGCAAGGCAAATGAGAGGAAACCCATAGGAATTGAATGGGCTCCCTCTCATTTGCCACACCAAGGATCGGTAGCGCGGCTTTGTAAAAGAAGCCCTGTATTTTCAAATGTAGGCCACATTGAACCCGAGTTTGCTAAGGATAATGTGGGACAAAATGTAAAAAAAAAAAAATCCTTTATCCGCCATCTTTTAAAACACTGCCTATCCAGCTGGATGGTGATAGCACAATGAAAGCAAGTTTTGTCCAGTAAAGGTTAAACAAGAAATAGCGGTAAAAGTAAAGGACCTACAATATGATATTGAACAATTGCAACAATTTAAAGTTCAAGCTATAAAGGACAGTGTAGATCTGTCCTTTAGATTGTAAGCTCCTTTGAGCAGGGACTGTCCTTCTATGTTAAATTGTACAGCGCTGCGTAACCCTAGTAGCGCTTTAGAAATGTCAAGTAGTAGTAGTAGTAGTATCTGCACTGGAAAATTGAACAGATAGAAAACTTTAACTGACGGTTGAATTTACGACTTTTGAATTTCCCTAAACTCCCTGGAAATACTCCAATTGAATTATTTAAAAGATATTTGAATGAGAATCTGAAATTGCCTCTTGAAGCAATTCCTCCTTTAAATAAAGTTTACTACATTCCAAATTCCAGGAGAGATGAAGGAAAAACAGGAGACGCAATAAAAACAAATATTGATTTGAATAATATTTCAGCACTACTGGAACAATCTTTAGACTCTTCATCAGAAAGAGCGACGCTAATTGTGTCATTAGTATTCGAACAGGATTTAAACTCCATAATGAGACTTTACTTTAAGAATGCAAATACTCTTTTTGGAGGTGAAAAAATTTGGATATTCCCTGATGTAACAAAACAAACCCAACAAAAAAGGAAATTATTTTTAGCTATGAAGAAAAGGATATTGGAGGTGGGGGGGGGTCCTTTTTTCTAGCTTATCCATGCAAATGTATAGTAAAGATGGGTATGACAAAATATGTTTTTTTACTCACCAGACCAGCTAAAATCCTTTCTAGATGCTAAACAGCTGAAATAACAACTCATTATAAATAATTTGGAGTGTTATGCCGCTAAGTTTGATAAAGGTTTGTTGTAAATTATAATCTTCTCTATTCATTAGACCCCCCCCCCCCCCCCCCCCGTATAATGTGGTCTGAGAAAGCGAAAATATTTTTTCTTTCATTGTTTAACTTTAATTAAGAGATGTTTAAATGTTTCCTACGAAGACAAGGGTTCAGTTAATTTTTTGAATAATTTACTTTGATTTTAAAGAATGTTCCTTTTCTCTTTTTCTTTTTTTGTTCTCTCTCTTATAAGAAGTGGAAATTATTGGCTGTATTTCATGACAAGTATGTTCTTGTTAACAATTTTGAAATGAATAAATAAATATTTTTTTAAAAAAATAGAAAAGACTAACTCAAAATAACCTGTTCCTTAGCTGGACCATAGTATTACCATATTTAAAATGCAGCCTTTTACTAAGGTATGCTAATGAATTTATCACACGCTAATGAATTAGTGTACATTACATGCCATGCAGCCTGTAGGTACAGAATGGGCTGCACAGCATTTAGAGTGTGCTAATCATTAGCATGCACTATATCTGTTAATGCACCTTAGCAAAAGGACCCCTTGGTGAACAAAATCATTCAAAATGGTTAATAATTAAAAAAAAAAAAACAATAAAAGTCAAAATAAAAAAAGGTATAAACAGAATAAAACTCAGAAAAATAATTACAAAAGTATGGAATACTGATCCAACCAATCTCCGCTCCCCCCCCCCCCCCATAAAAATCCACCTCTTCTCAAAATTCCCTTAACAGGAAAGGAGAAATTAGATCTTACCTGCCAATTTGCTTTCCTTAGTCCCTCTAGACTAGCAAAGATAGGCTATGTGTTGTTCTACCAGCAGATGGAGACTAAGAACCACTGAGTTTCCAATAAACCTTTAAGTGAGCTGTGCAGTAGAGAGTGTCGCATCAGTCTCTACTGCACAGCTTACTTATAGGTTTCATCCTCATTCCCTCCCACAACCAAAATTCCTTCCTAACCCTACTCTATCCGCGCAGTCAAGCAAACTATTGGGCTCATTTTCAAAACAGAAAAACGTCTAAAAGGTGGCATGAAGCAGCATTTGGACGTTTTTCTCACAAAAACGTCCAAATCAGCATTTTCAAAGCTTATTTTTAGATGTTTTTCTATGAATTCCATCAGAAGTGCATCCAAATCTCACAGGGGCGTGTCAGGGGCGTATTCAAGCTGGGACTTGGGCATTCCTATGAATTAGACGTTTTTCAGCCATAATAGAACAAAACAAAACCGTCCAGGACTAAAACTAAGACGTTTTGAGTTAGACCTGTTTTTATAACGAATAAGGCACAAAAAGGTGCCCTAAATAACCAGATGACCTCTGGATGGAATAAGGGATGACTTCCCCTTATTCCCCCAGTGATCACTAACCCCCTCCCTCCCCCCAAAAATGTGATGAAAAACATTACTTGCCAGTCTCAGATGTTATACTCGGGTCCATTAGAAGAGCATGCAAGTCCCTGGAGTAGTCTAATGCAGGGGCGTATCTGGACTCCGGCGGTAGGGGGGGCCAGAGCCAGAGGGAGGGGGCACATTTTAGCGCGCCCCCCCCCGCCGCCGCCGCCGCCGCCGCCGAGCCCCCACCGCCACCAATGACTCTCCACCCCCCTCCCGCCGCCAACCCTCCCCCGCTGCCGTTACTTACTTTTGCTGGCGGGGGACCCCAACCCCCGCCAGCCGAGGTCTGCTGCCACCTGCCGCTGCCGTAAAACAGCCGCCCCGCGGTGTTTAAAATTCATCTTCGGCCTCCGTGGCCGTGCTGCTCTGATAGGCGCTGTTAAAATCCACTTCGGAGTCTGACGTCGTTGTACGTTGTACGTGCTGCGACGTCAGACTCCGAAGTGGATTTTAACAGCGCCTATCAGAGCAGCACGGCCACGGAGGCCGAAGATGAATTTTAAACACCGCGGGGCGGCTGTTTTACGGCAGCGGCAGGTGGCAGCAGACCTCGGCTGGCGGGGGTTGGGGTCCCCCGCCAGCAAAAGTAAGTAACGGCAGCGGGGGAGGGTTGGCGGCGGTAGGGGGGTCCAGGGCAAAATCTGCGGGGGCCCAGGCCCCTGAGGCCCCACGCAGATACGCCCCTGGTCTAATGGTGGGTGCAGTGCACTGCAGACAGGTGGACCCAGGCTCCTACCTCTCCCTACCTGTTACACATGTGGAGGAAACTGTGAGCCCTCCAAAACTCACCGGAAACCCAATGTACTCACATATAGGTGCCCCCTTCACCTGTAAGGGCTATGGTAGTGGTGTACAGTTGGGGATAGTGGGTTTTGGGTGGATGTTTGGGGGGTTCAGCAGACAAGGTAAGGGAGCAATGGTGAGATGAGTACCTGGGAGCATTTTATGAAGTCCACTGCAGTGTAGGGTGCCCTATTGCTATCCTGTGATGTCAGGGGGACCAGTCTACTAAAAATGCTGGCTCCTCCTACATCCCAATTGCTTGATTTTGTGTGTTTTGCACTTGGACGTTTTCTTTTTAATGGACCAAAAAACAAACGTCCAAATCACAAAACCTTGTTCAAAACAGTATTTTCAAAAATGAACTTCTTTCCTATTCAGATTTTGGACGGTTTTTGCAAAACGTCCGAAGTCTGACTTAGATGTAATGTCGAAAATGTCCCTCTTTGTAACTCCCATCCCCTCACTGTCCCCGCATTTTCCATCCTCGTCCCCTCACCATCCCCACAGCCTTCATTTTCTTCCCCTCATCTCCCCACTGAAAGCTGTAAAGATTTTGTGCAATTTTCAGCCCCCTCCCTGCACCAACACTCCACTATAAACCTTTTCGAGCCCCCACATGCCATCTTTTTTCCAGCTATCACGTTCGTGAGTTCTTGTGCCCGACAAGAGCACAGAGGTGAAGACCCAGTCCTGCACTTCGTTGGGCAGCCGAGCAACCCCGTTCCCCGAGGGTTGAGCCCCCAGGTGCAGGCAGCTGACTGGACTTCCGGATACAGGCAGAGAGCAGCTAGGTACAAGCAGTAGTAGGTCAGACACCAAGCAGGGAGTAGTAGGAAATTTAGAAGGAACAAACCAGGTCAGACAGCAAGTCAGGCCCAAACAGGATTCAAGCAGATATCAGGACAGGTGGCAACAGCAAGTGGTCAGGACTCAGACAGGGGTCAGGTCAGGCAGCCGACAGAGTGTAATCTGGTATTCAGGCAAAGGTCAGGTCAGGCAGCAGGCAGAGCGTAATCCGGTGTTCAGGTAAAGGATCAGGTCAGGCAGCAGACAGAGCGTAATCCGGTGTTCAGGCAAAGGTCAGGTCAGGCAGCAGGCAGAGGTTAGTCAGGATTCCAGCAAAGGTCAGATCAGGTCAGGCAGCAAGCAATAGTAGGCAATGTCACACAGGAGCACACGCAATCTACCAAAGTAGAAGCCGAAGCAAGGCTGGGTGGGAAACATAGCTTCTTAAATAGCCCTACCATTAAGGAGACAGGTATCAGCTGGCGGGAGGCAGGGCGACCAGGGGCAGGATGACAAGAATCAGCCTGGATTGGCCAGCCAAAAGAAGGGGGCGGCGGCAATCCACGAGTGGCCAATCCAGGGCATCGGAGGCGTGGCCCGAGTTCCCAGGCCCCGCATCCAGAAGCAGGAAATGAGGGCGGGACCAGAGGCAGAGCTGAGAGAAGGGAAGGCTGAAGCGCCGAGCCTGCTCGCCTTTCACTGCTGCCGCCGGGACCCCGAGGTAAGATTACTTTTAAATTCTGGGTGGCACGCAGGAAGGCGAGGGGCAGGCGGAGGATTGTTTTGGGAGAAGAGGTTGGGCTGGGGTCGGACTGGCACTCGGAGGAGATGGGGGCCTGGAACTTGGAGAGGGGGCCTAGAGCTTGGAGGAGAGGGAGGAGGGGGCAGGGGGGAGGAGGAGGGGGAGGGGAAATGCACCACCTGTAAAAAAATATTCAGCACCCCCAATCATTTTGAAAAGTTGGCTGCTATGCCCTTGAGCAAAACCTGCAGACATCAGTAATATTGCAACCTGGCCTGATTTGAATGAACTTTTTATCAGATTGAACAATCCACTTTCCGCTAGTGCAGTTGCTGAACATCTTTTAAGCTATGCTGGATGAATGACACAAGTGCACTGCATGAGTGACAGTCATTTTCAACAATTTAGTGTTACTAAAAGCAAAGTGGATGGATTATAGAGCAGTAAAGCTATTGGGATAAAAAGAAATCAACAATAGTTGCATTCATTGTAGTTGTGGTAATTTTACTTTTTACTCAAAAAGTATTATATTATTATACTACTACTACTACAACTGATCATTTCTATATTAGGCAATAAGGGCCCTGTTTACTAAGGTGCGCTATAGCTGACACTGTACTTTTACTTAAGTATTATTTTTATTTTTACTTAAGTTCTTTGACCAAGTACTTTGAACAACATTGCTTCACCAATATTTTGCCCAGCAAAGCAACAAGAGAGCTTGGATTGGGGCTGAAGATTGGTTTCTTTTTTGGCCCCTGCTGCAACCAAAAAGATGTTCCACTGCGGATGCCCCTTGGAGGGGGGGGGGTCGATCTGAAGGACCACCCACCGCACCTTTTTACCCCTCCTCTACACACTCCCGCGCAGAGCGTTCCCCGCCTCCGAATTCCATCTCTGTGCCCCGCCCCTTCCCGCGTGGTTCCCTCCCCTCCTCATCCTGCGCGCTGTGACCTCGTTCCCATGGCAACGGGGAACTGCACCTGAGCCTTGCGCCTGCGCGCTGAGCGAGGAAACGTCAACGATTTCAGCATAAACAAACGGAAGAAATAGCCCTCCCCGGGCGGCGGTGGGGGAGGAGGGGAGAGAGGCACGCGGTAACCGGCAGAAGAGGGCTCTGCCGTCCCTGGCGCAGAATGGCCGAAACGCGGTAAAGCGAGCGGACAGGCGCCCGGCCGCCAGCCCAGCATGCACCGCTTTATTGTGGCCGGTAGCTCAGGGAGATGAGAGCGGGCGCGGGTGGGCTGACCTCCGAGTGCGGCTGAGGAAGGAGATCTGCTGCTGAGGGGGCAAGAATAAAAGAGGGAAGGGAGAAGACACAGTATTGCTGCTGCTGCTAGGGCAAAAGAAAAGGGAGAGGGAGGAGAGCTGCCGCTGGGACTAATAAAAAAGGGAAGGGGAGCTGCTGCTGGGACTAATAATAAAAAAGGGGGGTGTAAAAGGTGATATACTCTCCTGCTGTGACAAAAGAGGAGGGGAAAGAGGCGAGCTCATAGTGGGGCAATATTTTTAAAAAGTGTGAAGGAACGAGATCTATTGCACCTGCTGGGGCAAAAGGAACGGGGATATCTTGGATTAACTTTATTCCCCCCCCCCCCCCCAAAAGAGCAGGAGGGGGGATCTGTTGCTGGGGTTAAAAGGGGAGAGGGGGTAGGAGGAAATCTACTATTGGTGGGGTAAAAGCGCTGAAGAAGATCTGTAGGGGGCAAAAAAAAAAAAGGCGTAGAGTTGCTGGGGCAATAAAGAGAAAAGTAAAAACTTTCCTGAAAGTGAAGGGGGGGGGGGGGACTGAGGGACCTGTCGCTGAGTGAGAGGAAGGAGGTTGGCTTGCTGCTGGTGATAGGACAAAGAGAAGCTGCTGAAGAGAAGACGGTATTAGGAAGAGACCTGCTACTGATATGCCACACTTCATCCCGCAGAGATAACCAGCCGCCTCCAAAGCAGACGCAGAGCAGAAGTCGTCAGGCGACCCACCTAAAACAAGTGAGCAGCCAATGGCTCTTTGTCTCTCTCTGTCTCTAAGCCATTCCAATGTCCTAGCAGGGATATGTGCGACTTGCTTCCCAGAGGAAGGGAAACGGAGGGGCGTTGGCAATGTACCACAGCCTGTTCGCTAAAATCCAAGAAGCCGCAGTGCAAAGGGCAAGGATGCTCAGTGTCCTGAAACCCAAGTGAAGGATCACTGTCACAACTTGTCATATGTTAGTAAAAGCCTGCAGACACGGCTCCTTGAGCAAGTGGCCGAGGGATGCGAATGCTAGAGAGTATCTCGGTGGGATCGGGCTGGAGGAGCCTCTGAACCGCATTGCAGGTGCACTATCGGTCTGTCCTCTTCCTTTGTTTTCATATGGCTTCTTGGGCTAAAATGTTCAATCCCTGTTGTAGTACCGGAGTAATAAGAGCAATACTGGCTCATGATGGGTTTTTTAAATTATGTTGAATGGTTAGGAATATTACAGTCGCCCTTTCCAGATTCATTCTTTTAATGTACAGTAGGGTGTTTGATGCTTTTAAAATCTGAAATACAGTTATAATTTGTTTTGATTTCATGTTACCGGTGGCTAGAAATAAGTAGTACTTGCCGCTTGAGTCTTGAAGGAATGGGTAATTGAATATTTAAATGGGAAAGATGCACCAAATCTAGTTTTATTTCTTTGTGTATATTTGTATGATTTGTACACAGTTGTAATTAAACTATGTGAACAGACTGGTAAACACTTTTTCAACAGGATGCCAAATAATTTATTCTTGGGGCAATTTTTTTTTAAAGTGATTCTCTACTAGTGATTGAAGAAACCCACCCAGTGTTTATTTCTATGTTGGGAATTTTACTTCTCAGAATAATCACATTACCCAAGCTCATGTCATGCCCAGTTCCAAGAAAATTGCTTTTAGGCTTCTGTGTTTCTCTAGGCCTTCAAATCTAAATATTCTGAGGTTGTGTGCTTGTAAAGCGTATTGTACCTGAAAAAATGTTGTAAACCACTTTGAGTTAAAAGTGATCTAGAGACACAAATTTATTCTTATTACATATCTAAACCTTGGAGGTAATTTTATAACTGGGTACCTGGTTGTGACATATTCTATAAAGGAAAGTAGGTGCTTTCGTCAGCCATAGAGCTGGTGTATGATCATCTGCATTCCAAAGATGCGCATGTACTTTGCACCCCACCTACCTCTGCCCAAACATCACCCATGTGTACACCCTCCTACAAACTACCCACTATTAGAGATATGCACATATAGTGCTTAGATGTTGTATTAGCATTGTAAGATTTACATATGTATATGTGACGCCTAAATGTTATAGAATTACCCGCTGCAGTAAAGAAAGCAAATTGGCCATCCTGTAAAGTAGGGTTTCTCAATGGGAGCCGTACAGCCAGGCAGGTTAGCATAACTTAAGTGTTGCCTTACTGGGACAGACCGAAGGTCCATCAAGTCCAGCATCCTGTTTCCAACAGTGACCAATCCAGATTACAAGTACCTGGCAAGATCCCAAAACAGTACAATACATTTTATGCTGCTTATCCTAGAAATAAGCAGTGGATTTTCCCCAAGTCCATCTTATTAATGGATTATGGACTTTTCTTTTAGAAAGCTATTCAAACCTTTTTTAAACCCCGCTAAGCTAACTGCTTTTACTGTATTCTCTGGCAACAAATTCCAGAGTTTAATTTCACATTGAGTGAAGAAATATTTACTCCGATTTGTTTTAAATTTACTACTTTGTAGCTTCATTGCATGCCCCCTAGTCCTAGTATTTTTGGAAAGAGTAAACAAGCAATTCACATCTACCCGTTCCACTCCACTCATTATTTTATAGACCTCTATCATATCTCCACTCAGCTATCTTTTCTCCAAGCTGAAGAGCCCTAGCTGCTTTAGCCTTTCCTCATAGGGAAGTCATTCCATTCCTTTTATTATTTTCCTTGCCCTTCTCTGTACCTTTTCTAATGCCATTATATTTTTTTTGAGATGCGGTGACCAGAATTGCACACAGTATTTGAGATGCGGTTGCACCGTGGAACGATACAAAGGCATTATGACGTCCTCATTTTTGTTTTCCATTCCTTTCTTAATAGTACCTAACATTCTATTTGCTTTCTTAACCGCCAGTGGCGCACACTTGAGCATAAGGTTTCAAAGTATCATCAACGATGACACCTAGATCCCTTTCCTAGTCAATGACTCCTAATGTGGAACCTTGAATCACGTAACTATAGTTCGTGTTCCTCTTTCCCACATGCATCACTTTGCAGTTGCTCACATTAAACGTCATCTGCCATTTGGATGCCCAGTCTCCCAAGGTCTTCTTGTAATTTTTCACAGTCTTCTTGTGATTTAACAACTGTGAATAACTTACAGGCTCATTTTCAAAGCACTTAGCCTCCCAAAGTTCCATAGAAACCTATGGAACTTAGCCTCCCAAAGTGCTTTGAAAATATGCCTCTTAGTGTCATCAGCAAATTTAATTACCTCACTAGTTACTCCCATCTCTAGATCATTTTTAAATATGTTAAGAAGCAGCGGTCCCAGCACAGACTCCTGGGGAAACCCTCTATCTACCCTTCTCCATTGAGAATACTGACCATTTAACCCTACTCTCTGTTTTCTTTTAACCAGTTTTTAATCCACAATAGAACACTACCTTCTATCCCATGACTTTCCAATTTCTGCCAGAGTCTTTCATGAGGTACTCTGTCAGATGCCTTTTGAAAATCCAAATACATAGTATCAACCTGCTCACCTTTATCTACATGTTTGTTCACCCCTTCAAAGAAATGTAGTAGATTGGTGAGGCAAGATTTCCCTTCACGAAATCCATGTTGGCTTTGTCTCATTAATCTATGCTTTTGAATATGCTCTGTAATTTTGTTCTTTATAATAGTCTACCATTTTGCCTGGCACCGTCGTCAGGCTTACCAGTCTATAATTTCCCGGATCATCTCAGGAACCTTTTTTAAACATCAGCGTTACATTAGCCACCCTCCAATCTTCCGGTACCATGCTTGATTTTAAAGATAAATTACATATTACTAACAATAGTTCTGCAAGTTCATTTTTCAATTCTGTCAGTACTCTGAAATGAATGCCATCTGGTCCAGGCTATTTGCTACTCTTCAATTTGTCAAATTGTGCCATTACATCTTCCAGGTTTATAGAAATTTTATTCAGTCTTTCTGACTCGTCAGCTTTGAATACCATTTCTGGCATCGGTATCTCTCCCAAATCTTCCTCGGTGAAGACTGAACAAAGGATTCATTTAATCTCTCTGCTATGGCATTGTCTTTCCAGATTGCCCCTTTTACCCCTCTGTCATCTAGCAATCCAACTGATTCTTTTGCCAGATTCTTGCTTTTAATATACCTAAAAAAGTTTTTAGTATGCATTTTTGCCTCCTATGTAATCTTTTTTTCAAAGTCCCTCTTTGCCTTCCTTATCAGCCATTCCTTATGCTGTTTCTTATTATTTTCAGCCAGATCCTTTTTTTTCTGAAGGATTTTCTTTTAACTCTAATAGCTTCCTTCACCACGCTTTTTAACCATGCCGGCTGTTGTTTGGCCTTCCTTCCTCCTTTTTTAATACATGGAATATAACTGGCCTGGGCTTCCAGGATGGCATTTTTGAACAGCATCCACACCTGATGTAAATTGTTGACCTTCGCAGCTGCTCCTCTAAGTTTTTGTTTTCACCATTCTTCTCATGTTATCATGGTCTCCTTTTTGAAAGTTAAATGCTAACATATGGGATTTCCTGTGTGTATACTGACTCCAGAGCCGATATCAAAACTGATTATATTGTAATCATTGTTATCAAGCGGCCACAGCACCATTGCCTCCTGCACCAGATCATGTGCTCCATATAAGGACTAGGCCTAGAAATTTTCCTCCTCTTGTTGGCTCCTATGCTAGCTGCTCCATAAAGCAGTCCTTGATTTCGTCAAGGAATTTTATCTGCCTAGCATACCCTGATGTTACATTTACCCAGTCAATATCAGGGTAATTGAAATCACCCATTAATTATTGTGTTCCCCAGTTTGTTTGCCTCCCTAATTTCTGATAACATTTCTGCTTCTGGCTGTTCACCCTAGCCGGGTGGATGCTAGTACACTCCTATCACTATCTTCTGGATCACCAGTGTATGCATGTTCGTTATAGAGATCCAAAAGATCTGACTGGCTGTGGGGTCTTCAGGCAGGTTTGGAAAGCCCTGCAGTTAAGGGTGTTCTCTGTGGACAGCAGAATAACAGTCCCACAGCACCATATATGAACATTATCCTAGTATTGGCTGGAAAATTCTAGAGAGCTTTTCATACACCCTGTAATAAGCCTTGCACTAGACCCTGCACGGATGGCAGGTGAGGCCTCCTCAGATAAAGCTATGAATCTAGTGCTGGGCAAGAAGTAGGTGCGTGGGATGTTTATCTTGCTGTCTATGGTGTAATATTTGTAGTGCTGCTTTTCTTAGGGGCCGTTTTACTAAAGCTTAGTGCACGCTAAACGCTAAGAAGCCCAGTTTATACTATGGGTTTCTTGGCATTTAACACACGCTAAGCTTTAGTAAAATGGCCCCTAAGAAAGCAGCACTACAAATATTACACCATGGACAGCAAGATAAATGTCTCATGTACCTACGTCCTGTCCACCACTAGATTCATAGCTTTATCTGAGCATAAGATTGATGCTGTTTCAGTCCCAGGAATTAGTGCTGTTTTAGTATGGCATGTTTGCTGTGCAGGTTGTGAGTGATTATTTTTGCAGGGTTTTGTGCTGCTTCACAAGGGGTTAGATTTACTAACGTGTGCTACTACATTAACATGCATTATTATTAGGGATCTGCAGGCAAAATTAATTTTTTTTGTTTAAATTTCCTGTGCAATTTGCAAGGTTTTTTTTTTTTCACTTTGTTTCATTTTATTTTATGCATTTTTGTTTTATTTTGTTTTGCTTTTATAAATTTTTAAGGGGCCCTTTTACCAAGCTGCAGGGAAAAGGGCCCTTCGCTAGCAGCATGGGTCATTTTTCCCCCACCCCAGGGCCGTTCTTTTTCTGCAGCCAGTAAAAGCCCCCCCCCCCCCCCCCAAAGTGAGATAATTCTTACCACATGGCCATGCAGCGGAGAGCTCTTACCGCCACCCATTGAGATAGCGATAAGGGCTCTAGCGCTAATCTGGTGGTAACCAGACAGCTTGCAGCGATTCCCGATTACTGCCGGGTTAGCACTGCACAAGCCATTTTCTTTCCCCCCCCCCCCCCCCCCCAGAAATGGTGTGCGCTTGGGGCGGGGCTGGCAGTAGACCCGGAAGTGCGAGCGGTAAGCCTGCGTTGGGCTTACTGCCGCTCTCTAAAAGGGCCCCCAACGCTTAGTAACAGCTGCTGCCACTCCTCCCCAAAAAGAATAAATCATGGCAAACCATTCCACCCCCCTCCCAATCACAATCCAAATCCCCAGTGTTTATCCACACTCCCCTAAGAGTATCACAACCCAAGGTCAGTTTTAATGTCATGTACTTCCAAAAAATACATCCAGCACAAAAGAGCAAAACAAAGGATTATTGAAAACAAAGATTTTGACAACAAGCAAGGCAAAAAAGGTACCAAATGCACAAGCTGGACAAGAAAACAAGACTGACACCACAGGAACAGGCCCAGAGGCAGGGGAGAAATAAGAAATACAAGACACAGCTAGGAATGGGCTGGCTAAAGCCGGACTCCCAAGAGACAGAATAGCTCCTTCTGGAAGGCAGGTGTTTCTGAACCATGGAGAAACTGGTTTGGAGCTGGCTTGTGCCTGACAACTATTAGCAACAGTGGGAAGAAATCTGAAATTTAACAACCCCTGAAAGTTTGGGGTTTATCCTGCTGTTTTGGGTTAGAAACAATATGAAATGACTTAAGATATGTCATTTATATTTCCCATGTTGTTTCAAGCAAATATACATTCCTTTGTGTCCCATTATGGAAATGGGACCAGTGGTAAATAATGCACATTAATGCAGTAATGCACTTTAATAAATGTAGCCCAAAGTGTCTGGCAGTACTGTTACTGCCATGACATCAGTGCTTGAATATAATGTTTATGTACATTTATGTTGTAAAGTGAAACCTCCTAGTTGGGCAGGACATCTATTCCTATAATTATTTCTGTTTTATTTTAGTTATATTGTTTGTCTTCGGCATTGTGGAAAGACTTCTAAAAGAGGACATTGATATTTGTTTTATCACATGATGGATTGGATCTGCTATTTTCTAATGTATTCTTTGCTTTTTACATGATATTCTTTTTGTGTGTTTATAAACTGCAATAAATTTATGTAAATAAATTCATATACCTGTTGTATTAATCCAGTGTAGTAAGGCATTTATTGCTTGCCTATTCAATTAGAGGATTATGTTTAAAGCCATTATGTTGACTTTTAAGGTGTTGCATGACCATAGCCCGATCTATTTATGGGATTGCTTAGGAAAGAGACTCTCATTTAAAGTCTGGCCTAATGAGAACTAGAAGTCAAGCTTTTTCCTGCTCTATACTTTCAGTTTTGAACTTGCTCCTCAAACCTCTTCATCTGATGTCAGGTTTCTTGTGGTTTCAGCATCAATTGAAATCTTGGTTATTTCTCTGAACCTATGACTGTTGAGACCCAAGATGGGGTAATTTTATAACTGAACACACAGGTAAAGAAAGCACATATTTTACCCTGTATGGATACTGGAAAATTGTCAAAATGAAAATATACATGTACTTCTGGTTCAAAAATTACCCCATGGAATTTATGCTCTTACATGTACACCTGTTCTTTTCAGGTTAATTTATGCGCAGATGTGCTCATTATGTAAAGTTTATGCATAAATGTTAACCCTTCCTCAAACCCTGGAAATGCATCCTTCCAAATGCTAACACCTCCTCAAACCCCAGGAATGCATCTGCCCAGTCCAGGTAAAATTACACATGTACAAGCTATACACACATAAGTTTACCCACATACTAGAAGAACAAATTTAATGAAAGTCTATTTATATCCCTAAAGCAATGCTTCAACTGCAAAAATATTTTAAAATATTGCTCTCTATATTCAATAATAAGGGTAATACATTTGATATACCACCTGTCTGTGGTACAACCTACTGCTATTAAGGGGTAAAATTATCAACGGGGCTACCGTGGGAACACTGGTTATTTTACCACATGTCATGCTATTTTATGCAATGAGACCCTGTGCTAAAAATAGCACAACTTGGAGTAAAATAACCCATCTTAAGGGTTACCCACATCGATAACTCCAACTTTCCCTAATTTATAGTATTACTTATTGATTTTAGGTTTCACCTGCTTTGAGTTGTTGTAAGTTCCATCTTTTAAAAAAAAGGCAAAATGAAAAGCTTTAAAATGTCTTAAGTTTATTTGTAAATGTTTAATGTATATTTCATTGTTTTTAGTTTGTTTTGTTGTTCTACATCTTAAGCACTTGTGTGGTAAGGCATGTAAGCATATATTTTTTAGTGTTCTTACCCAACAGTCGTGCTATCTCAGTAGAGGAGGACACAGATCTGGCAGACATTGGAAAGGTGAAGTGATAGGTAGTGAGGGGGAGAGGAGTCATCCTGAAGTCTTCTTCTTTGAAGCAGGCATGTGGACACCAATGAACAATAGATCTTTTTCAGTGACAGTGGAGGTCGCAGTAATGTTTGACATTAAGAGCGTGTTTGACATCAACCGAGGTTTTATTGACAAAATGGTCATGATTAACGCAAATGGATGCTCTCTTAATATTGACAAAGTTTTCCTCAGAATCTTGGTTAACATCAATAAGAGCTTCTCTGATGTCGATGGATCAGACAACATCAGTAGCATGATCAATGCGAACTAGACCCAAAGGCAGAATGAGAGCATGACTTTCTTTGATATTCATATCTCCCGGTCTTTGTCACCTTGGCCTGTTTGGCTTTGAGGCAATCAAGCCTTGATTTTTGAGCCCCAAGATCTAATCCCAGAGGGCACTCCCTTCATTCACCCTGCCTTTTTTTCTGCGAATAAGTGTCTAGAGCAATGGGAGTCATTAAAAGCAATGGCAGACCTCGTTGGAGGATCCTTAGGGGACTTGAACTTTGAAAGAGCATGGGAGATGTTTATTTAGAAGAGATCCTGAATGTACAATCTCTGCTGCTTAATGGCCCTAAAAGGCATGTCCAAGCATATTTTATGACTTGTATCTTTATTATGTGCTATACCAAAGGTAGCAAATATACTCACCAAACATATTTGTAATGGACATTCTGGCCCTGCTGGCAGCACATCTGTTAAATCCTGAGGACGACTTTTATCTGCTGTGGAGAGGAAGGTGAGCTTTGCCAGGTTAAAAGGAAAAATATTTTAGTGCCCTCTGGAGAGGGGATGAGAAGGAAAGAGGAAAACTGGAAAAATCTTAAAACTAAGAGAGCAGCATGACTAAGTAGAAGTAAAGAGAGCCTGCAATCTGGATACACATCCAATACAATCCATGGAAGAAAAAGGACAAGGGGGCCTTGCCTGCAGTTCCCCATACAGTGCATACTGCATGTGCATGAAAAGCTGGCTAAGCTTTTCAGCCAGTGGGTGCAGTGTCCGTATATGACGACATGTAGTGATGCCACCCCCGCATTTGAAATTGTTTTTCCCTACTTACCCACAGAGAAAATGCTATATTTTGGTTTATTGGCATTTCCAAATTCTTCTTAATTCAATATTTACTTGCTGTGTAATGTTTTAACCTAAAAGAAAATGTATTTATATTTTAGAAATAAATGCCTTCTGGGTTAGTTGTTAGTTTTGTAAGTGCACCAAGGGGAGGGGTCCATCTATTAAAGCTAAATCACACATTATCTGCCACAGGGCCCAGCTTATTCCTGTGGGCCTTGCAGCAGAAAATGTGATAACGGTGTTATTGTATGCAAAAGGTTAGTGAATTATTCCTTTAGGGGCCCTTTTACTTAAGTGCAGTGAAATCTGGGCTTAAGACATTTTAACGCAGGACTTTTTCCCATATGCTGTGCCCAGATTTAACGTGGTATTTATGGGGGGATTTAAAAAATATATTTAGGAGGCGCTAGGTGCTCCCATGTTAACTCTGCTTATCCAGTTAGCATGCACTAACCAGAACGTGCTAGCTGGTTAATGCATGACACGCCTCCTGAAAAAATATTTCTTAAAAAATAGATTATGCTGGTTTGGGCAAGCAAAATACCTCAGCACATTTTGTGGTAGTGTGACTTAACCGTGCATTTGAAAGGGCCCCTTAATTAATGTCACCAGGCTCAATTCTTAACCTTAAATTAATTATTAGTGCTTCTTTGCTATAATTCTAAACAAAGAGCATCTGTAAGAGTTGCATTTGATTCAATATTTAAAACATTTTTTGCAGAGTCAGTGAAACCAAGTATGTACATTATTTTTAAGTGGATATGCTTTTCCTTTTCTGTGTATGTCACTTCCTATTTAAAGAATCAGGAATACAAAATGTTATTTTTGGGACTGTCATTAGTTTCCTTGGAGGAAAGCTACTGAGTGCAGACGTGGACTTGTAGAAAGGAATCTTAAGAAGATGCAGGCATTTGAAAGGTGAAGTGTTAGAAAAAGTTTTGAACATGATTTTGAAGGACATGTTTTAAGGTGACAGGTGCAGGTGATATAGATCCCTGACCAAGAGGAAAATGGAATTTGCTGTCATGCACACAGATGTTTTGGTGGCCAAATTGGCTAATCTAGTACTGAAAACATGATAAGGGCAAGAGAGAGGAAAGCAGAAAGCAGGCTGGGGCAATGACATAAAAAATGGGTAAAGATCTGGAAACATGAACAGAATGTAGTAAAAGAACCTGGTGTTAAAAAACAAATTGGTGCATCAGATTTTTCGGCGTTGTATTGGATACGGCACCCGGTAATGGTGGTATTACTCTCTGATTATGGTTTCCGTCGAGTCACATGTGAGCACTGTAGTGTTCTGGTAGAGCAGTCTTTGAGTTTGTATTTGCTTTAAAGCATGGGTGGGGGACTGTTTGGTCCAATTCCAGTCTGTTGATCTAAAGATACTGTGGTTGGATTTGAAGCACTCGGCATCATGTAATGCACTGGACTTATGTTTCCAAACACCCTGGGGTCACAGTCACAGGGAGAATGTTCTTTAAGTTTTTGTTTTTTTTCTTTGGCAAAAGGTGACTAAAGTTGCAGATCCAGAATTTGAGAATGGCCGATTTTTTCATGTCATGGGCCAATAAGCAGCCTGAAAAAGCTACATGTTTGAACTTCTGTATCTTATTTTACCTTTTTACTTAAAAGGATGGGGTTTGGATTGTTGTATTACAAATTGTTTGCTCTAACAAAATTCATTAAACCTTGTATTTTGTTTCTGGTGACTTTAATCATCTTTTCCCAGAGATGGTCACAAATGTGTGGCTTCAGTGATTAAGATTTATTTTCTGCTGCTTGTATGAAGTTAGAAAAAAAACAAAGCAGCCCAAACATAGTGATGAATTTCTGTAGATTTCCTATGAATAACAACTGCACATTACTTGCTTGCATTTGGATCTTCATGGGGCTGCTTGATGTGATATAAATATAACAATTAACCCAAAATGAACTTTGAGGTGAGAAGAACAAGTTGTGTGTGATAAATAGAGGAACTATTTTTTGCATTTGAAATGAAGACTTAACAGACTGTTCTTGTTTGAACTCTGGATCTAATGTAGGAGAGACATAATTACTTGCTGAAGAATATTCATCTGAGAAGTACAAATGCAAGACTAATTATACGTGTTTATAAACAGAGAAGCCAAACATCCATCTGACTTGGTGCACTAATTAGAGATTGTTTGTGTTAAGCATTTTCCTAAAGGCACAAAATGGGAGAAAACCTTTAGCACATATGGACCCTTAGGTTTGAGTTATTCGAAGTAATATTTTCAACTGGTCTGACACAACAGGGACAGGCAGGTAGTCACTGCAGTGCCTTGCATGGAATCCAGTTAGACTTTTCCCAGCGGTGAATTAGGCAGTAGGTTTAAAGCTAGCTTCCTGATTTATATGACTGATATCTTTTTATCTCCCAATAGTATGGCTAATAATATCTATCTGCCCAGCATTCTGACAGTGCAGTCCAATCTTTTAAGAGAGCAGAATAGAATGCAGTTAGACTCAGAATACTAGAAAAGTAACCTACAATACTGTCTGGACATTGCTCTTTGATTAAAAGAGCTGCTGAGATGAGCAGGTTTTAGAAGGATTTTCCATGTGTAAACATGCCCTCTGAAAATTGCCTTCCCTCCTGGTGGTGTTTGGGGAGCATGCCTGCTATTCACAGTAACATAACATTGTAGATGACAGCAGTGTAGATACTTTTGTCTCAGGGCCAGGGCAGTGCTGAGGTTGTCCCAGCAAAGTACATTCAGGGTGTTCATTTTTAATTCCTTTCACATACTTCACAGTGGAAAGTTTATACTTTTTCCTTGTAAACTCTTCAGGTGCCTTTGGACTCACCATCTTTGCCAGGCCAGAAATTTCCAAAGGGAAATTCCATGAGGCATTTCCCTTTGAAAATTAGCTTGCAGGCCTTACAACATTACCCATAGGCCTACAAGTGGTCTGGGCAGTCTGAAATTGCACCAAAAAGACAACATTTAAGATACCCCCTTATTTGACCTGTATACTTACCAAATTATTATATAATTATATATAACATATCTGTATATAGATCACGGATCTGGAATTTTTTTTACATAATTTAGGCCATCATATACCTTTGTGTTGGCCACACTGTTAGCTATGCCTCAAAAACTATATTTTCACTGCCTTCTCAGGGCATTTAGGGACCCTTTTACAAAACTGCAGTAAACACTAACACGTTCTTACCGCAGCAAAAATGGCATAGCACGGGGCATTCTGAGGATGCTAAAAAGTAAAATTTATTTTTTGCGAGGCTTGTCTGAGGGCGGAGACTGGGCATATTCTGCACTGTGTTAGCGCATCTATATTGCTGTGCACTAACTGATTAGCAGGTGAGCCCTTACTTCCTACAAAGTGGGTGGTTCATGCACTAATCTGTTCTAATGGCAAAATTTCGCGTGTGGACAGTAGTACAAAAAAAAACCAGGAAATTCTGCCATTTTACCCCAGCGGGAAAAATGGCAGTGCACAGGAAGGACTCATGTAAGGGCACACTAAGTCCACTTTTATTGCTATTTGGTAAAAGGACCCCTTAATAATAATAGAAACTATGGAAACAGAAATCAGTCTTCAGTACTGTATCAAAAGTTTATGGGTCCTTTACTAAGCTGTATTAAGCGGCAAGAATAGCCTAATGCGGGACATGCTAAAAACATTTTCTTGTTAGTTTTCGCATGTCCATGCGCTATGCATTCAATTTTTTTTTTGTAATTTTTCTCCAAGGACAGCAGAGCATTCATTCTCACCTGTGGGTGATCATTCATGTCACCCAGTGCAGAGTGCTTTTAAAGCATATATGTAAGAGTACATGCTAGCATCCCCACTGCACATGAGTCAGTGCCTTCTCTCCTGCAGTGTGAGCACGGGACTAACAGTCTCTTCTTATCCGCCATGAGGCGAGAACGTGCTGTCTGCATCTACTCACAGCATCTGGTGCGTGAGTTTGGTTTTTTGAGCTTTTTGGTGCCTTCCCTACAGGTAAGTATCTTTACTTTTTGAAGGGGTGTATCAGGGGTAGAGATTGGGTGTTCCTGTGCTAACCAGTTAGTCCGTCTACATTACTGCGCACTAACTGATTTGTGCACAGTTATGCGGGAGCCCTTACCATCTCCTAAATAGTTGGCGGTAAATACTCCTGCAGTAATATTTTAAATGGCCGCATACTAATACTAACAGTACACAGCCGTATATTGAAAAATAGAAAATAGTCTTTTTTTTCTTATAGCCATGGTAAAAAAGCTTCAGCACAAAGGGAGCAGAGAGTGTGTATTCCAGCGCTAATCAGCACATCTACATTAGTGCATGCTAACTGGTTAGTGCACTGTTAATATGGAAGCCTTTGCCCACCTCCTAAATAGGTGGCAGTAGTGCTTCTGAGGTAATTATTTTAAATGGTCGCATGCTAATATTAGCACACGGCCATACATTGAAAAAATTAAAAATAGCCCTTTTCACCGCTGTGGTAAAAATGCCATTACTTCGTGGGAAAGACCTACATAAGGGCACACTAAGGCCATTTCTTACTGCAGTTTATAAAAGGACCCCTACATTAGTAACCCTAATATAATATGAAATTATTTTCTTTTGTGAGGCACAGATGGCAACTTTCTGCACTTTTCATATGAGTAAAAACGTGTAAAAATGCATGCTGATCATTGCCCAACCTCTTTATCACTGGAAGAAGTGTGCATGCTGACTGATCTTATGTTTCTCTATCTGTGTTAACGGTGCACATATTCTCAGCAGGTGAGAAAAGCTCCTGAGGCCAGGGAAGTGAGTTCATATGTGTAAGTGTCTTTTTTTTGTTTTCTTGCATTTTGATGAGCTTTTACACTTTTCCAATTGGTTTCACAGGAAAGTGTGCGTAAGAGGGTTTGTAACTTCAGTGCTAGGATTGTTGGACATTTAGGTGTTGAATAGTAATGAAAGCCTTTGAAACCCTACAGAATTTGTCATGTCTTCTTCTTCAGCGCCTCTCTGATCTTGGTATCTTGTTAAAAGTCTTTCATTGGTTCCATGAATACCTTTACAACAGACAAATCACAATCAGGATTCAGACCAGAGAACAGCATAGAATCAGTACTGATATTACTTGTGAGTGATGTGAAAATAGAGCTCAGCAAGGGCAGATCAGTCTTCGTCCTACAGTTCGACATGCCCAGTATGTTTAACATGGTGGACCATGACGTATTGCTGTATCTACTACACACAATAGGGATAGGAGGACCAGTGCTGAGCTAGTTCCATGGCTTCCTCACTAAAAGATCATACAGAGTTAAAATATCCACTGTCCTCTCCCCCATTACGGTCCCCTAAGTGCCAGAAGGTTCACCACTATTACCTATCCTATTCAATATCCTAATGGCACCATTGGGCAGGAAGCTAGATGCAAATGACTTCAAGGTACATATATATGCAAATGACATAATGATTCACATCCCTTTTACAGGAAATATCCTCGACATAAAAGACCAAATCCAAGTAGTGCTTGACATCATGAAAACATGGGCATCCACATTCAAATTAAAGCTGAACAAAGACAAAAACAAATTCCTGATAATATCTAGCCCAACCAGCCTTGCCACCCAAACTAACCTTGTACTTAATCATAATACTAGCTGAAGACAGACTAAGGTTTTCGAAGCAATAATAGACCAACACCTGTCCTCTGAGCCACAAATATGCGAACTAATCAAAAAGATGTTCCATACGCTAAGAAAATTAAGGTCCTACTTCTCCACCACATCATTGCGGTCCAGCAGAGGTTGGCGAGGAGCTAACCTATTGGCGACAAGTTGGAGGAGGTCACTGACCTCATCAAGAAACATACTGACACCATTGACATTCTCTCCCGTTGGATGTATTCACCTTCCTCCTCATCTGGGAGACTTTTAGACAAATCGAAGAGAGGTCCCTGCTACTCTCAGAGATGTTGGTACACCCCTTCTTCTCACCAGCCTCAGCAGGCACAGTACCCAGCAAGGTCATTCTCGTCAACAGAGTGTGCCCAAGGCCCAGCCAGCTCCCCAGTCAAAGCCAGGGATGAGGTTTTGACTGGCGCCAGTAGAGCATAGCCACAGTAAAAGATAACTGTCCCAGTCCCCCATGTAACCTTCAACTGGTGGGTTTCCCAAATAGTCCCATCTTGGTTACGCCTGTGTTGGGGTCAGCAAGTACCAAATTGCAAACTGAGAGCGTCTCACTTCAGTTTTCAGCACAAGCAGGTACTTGCAGAGGAAATCTCCACCCTTCTAAAGTCCCATGCAGTCAAGCCCTTTCCACCTGGGGAAGAAGGGCTGGGATTCTATTCTAGGGTACTTCCTTATGCCCAAGAAAATGGGGGGGGGGGGGGGGGGAATGCATCCCATTCTAGACCTAAGGGCCTTGAACAAATTCCTGGTCAAAGAAAAAGTTTAGGATGGTTTCCCTGGGCACCCATCTTCCCATAATTTCGGAAAACAATTGGCTGTGCTCTCTTGACGTAAAGGATGCTTACGCTTACATCCTGATACTTCCAGGTCACAGGAAGTAGACCTTCAGATCAACCTCCTGAAGCTATCTGAAATGCTCTAAAGGCTTTCAGAGATCGGCTATCCTGCTAAATTGTACACATTCAAATGGACAATCAGGTTGCAATATACTACACCAACAAGAAGGGGGGGGGTACAGGATCATGCCCACTCCCCCAGGAGGCCATCCGAATGTGACAGTGTGCACCCCAGCATGGGATGCTTCTCAACGCCATTTACCTGGTGGTCAAATCCAACAACCAGGGCCGACAGACCGAGCAGGGTCATGCAAGCACAGAGTGGTCACTCAACATGGGCATTGCCTGTGAGATCTTCCGAGTGTGGGACACTCCTCAGTGGACCTCTTTGCCATTCAACTTAATCACAAAATCCCTCAGTTCTGTTCCAGTCTCCAGACCCATGACAGACTACCATCGGATGCCTTCCTCCTTCATTGGGGGATAGGTCTTCTGTGTGTGTATCCTCCCATCCCTCTGGTGGGGAAAACTTTGCTGAAACTCAAGCAAGACTCAGGAACAATGATCCTGATCCCTCCATATTGGCCAAGGCAAATCTGGTTCCCTCTTCTTCTGGATTTGTCCTCCAAAGAACCGTGGAGATTGGAGTGTTTTCCAACCTTCATCACGTAGAACAAGGGATCTCTTCTGCATCCCAACCTCTGGTCTCTGGCCCTCACAGCCTGGATGTTGAGAGCTTAGAATCTTCTTCCTTGCATCTTCTTGAAGGTGTCGCCTGGGTCTTGTTGGCTTCCAGGAAAGATTCCACAAAGAGGTTTTGCTTTTTCAAGTGAAGGAGGTTTGACATCTGGTGTGAGGGCAAAGCCCTAGATCCCCTTTTTTGCCCTACACAGACTTTGCTTGAATAACTTCTAAACCTTTCTGAGTCTGGTCTCAAGATCAACTCTGTAAAAGTTCACCTTAGTGCAATTAGTGCTTAGTATCGCTATGTAGAGGGAAGGCCCATCTCTGGACAGCCTCTAGTTATTAGCTTCATGAGAGGTTTGCTTTTTACAAAACCCTGTCAAATATCCGCCTGTGTCATGGGACCTCAACGTCGTACTCACCCAGCTGACGAAAGTTCCTTTTGAGCCACTAGATTCCTGTCATCTGAAGTACTTGACCTGGAAGGTCCTGGTTTGGTGGCTGTTACTTCAGCTTGCAGGGTCAATGAGCTTCAGGTCCTAATGGCAGATCCACCTGACACTAAATTTCATCATAACAGAGTAGTTCTCTGCATGCATCCTAAGTTCCTGCCTAAGGTTGTGTCAGAGTTCCATCTGAACTAGTTGATCTTTCTTCCAACACTCTTTCCCAAGGTACATGCCCATCCTGGTGAAAGCACACCATACCTTGGACTGCAAGCAATCATTGGCCTTGTACTTGAAGTGGACTAGGCCCTACAGACAGTCCACCCAGCTTTTTGTTTCTTTTGATCCCAACAGGATGGAGGTTGCCATCAGGAAATACACCATCTCTAATTGGCTGGTAGATTGCATTTCATTCACTTATGCCCAGGCTGGGCTGACTCTTGAGGATCATGTTAAAGTTCCGAATGTCAGAGCCATTGCTGCATCAGTAGCCCACTTGAGGTCAGCCTCCTTTGAAGAAATTTGCTAGGCTGTGACATGGTCTTCAGTCCACACATTCACATCTCATCACTGCCTCGAGCAGGATACCTGACATAATAGTCAGTTTGGACAGACAGTTCTTCAGAATTTGTATTGGGTCTAGAATCCAACTCCACCCCGTTAGGCCCATTCTATTCTGTTCCAGACTACACTCTCACCCAGTTGTATATAGTTTTAGGTTAATTACTGTTTTGTCCATTCTGTAGCAAGGCTCAATTGACCTGTGGTTGTTTTTTCAGTGAACCTGGTAGCTAGGGATTCCCACATGTGAGAATATGGCCTGCTTGTCCTCGGAGAAAGTGAAGATACTTTCCTACAGCAGATATACTCCAAGGACAGCAGGCCATTCGTTCTCACATACCTTCCCACCTCCCTTTGGAGTTATCTCCTTTTTGTGCTATGCTATAGTATTGTACTGATAGCCCCTTGCTCTTGCAGATGGTGGGAAGGCACTCAGCAATGCACAGTGGGGATGCTGCACGTGCTCTTAAAGCTCTACTGTCTTAAACTCCGCACCAGGTGACGTGGATGATGTCACCCACATGTGAGAATGAATAGCCTACTGTCCTCAGAGAATACCTGCTATCTTTGCTTTTCTGGTGGGGGTCACTTCAGCTTGCAGAGTCAGTGAGCTCCAAGCCCTGATAGCTCATCCACCATGTAGATTTCATCACAACAGAATAGTTGTCTGCATGCACCTGAAGTTCCTTCCTAAGGTAGTGTCAGAGTTCTGTCTTAACCAGTCAATTGTTTTGTCTGCATTTTTCCCAAAGCCACATACCCATCCTGCAAGTAAGCCTTAGACTTTTATATGGAGCGGACTAAAGCCCGTAGACAGTCTACCCAGCTTTTTGTTTCTTTTGACCCAAACAGGATGGGAGTGGCCTGCGGCAAACTTGGATAGCAGATTGCATCTCCTTTACTTATGCCCAGACTGGGCTGTAACTTGAGGGCCATGTCATGGCTGATAATGTCAGAGCCATGGCTGCATCGGTTGCTCACTTGAGATCAGCCTCCATAGAGGAGATGTGCAAGGCTGCAGTGTGGTCTTGAGTCCACACTTCACTTCTCACTGCTGCCTTGATCAGGATACCGACACAATAGTCGGTTCGGCAGGCAGTCCTGCAGAATTTGTTTGATGTCTAGAATCCAACTCCACCCTCCTAGGCCCTGTTTTATTATGTTCCAGGCTGCACCTACACAGCTAGTATATATATAGGTTCAGGTTCATTGGACTTTTAGTTTTGACGTTTGGACATTTGATTATTCTAGCTTTGTTGTTTTCGGGAGTCCCAGTGTGAGAATATAAAGGTCTGCTTGTCCTCGGAGAAAGCAAAGATGCCTATCTGTAGCAAGTGTTCTCTGAAGACAGCAGGCTGATTATTCTCACATACCCTCCCACCTCCCCTAGTTTTGAATTTAGTGTACTCTTTTTGCTTTTTCACCTGACTGGGGTATCTGTGCTCGTGTATTGGGCAGGAAGGTGGCACCCGCACATGCGTGGCAAGACGCTTCTAGAAGCTTCTAACAATACTCGCTAGTCAGCATCCGCACCGGGCTGCTGTCAGATGATGTCACTCAATGTGAGATAGTTGGCCTGCTGTCCTCAGAGAACACCTGCTACAGGTAAGTATGCTTTACTGACATTTGGGAATTTGATTGTTTTGTGGGTGACTTGCAGTATAAGGGGCCCTTTTACTAAGCCGCAGTAGGCACTAGCACATGCCTACTGCATGTCAAAAAGCACTGTCGCGGGACACACTGAGACATCCCGTGATAGTGTGCCAATCGCCGCATGGTAAAAAAAAAGTTTTATTTTTTAGTGCGGGAGGTGTGTTATGGGCAGAGACAGCATGCCCTGCGCTAATTGGGCACACTGCTCGATTAGCGTGGGATTAGAGCAGGAACCTTTTCCACCTAGTAAGTAGATAGCGGTAAGGGCTCCCCTGCTACTGACCACCACGCTAATTGGGAAGTTAGCGCGTGGCCATTATAGGGGGAAAAAAGGCAAATTCGGCCAGTATACTGCCATGCTAAAAGTGGCCTCTGTATGGGAAATCCATGTGCTAAAAGTAGCACAGCTTGTTCCTTCCCCCCTATCCAATGTAATTGTAATTGATTAATCTGTACATTGTAAGCCACTTTGAGTCTGCTTTATGTGGAAAAAAGTGGGGTATAAATGTTCATAAATAATAAATAAATAAAAGGACCTCTAAATGATTAAAGCCAATTCACCTTATTGGGAAAAATTCTTTGTTCTCTCCTACGAAACCTTTTCCTTTGCACATTTCTTTTATCACTTTTTCAGTCTTACATTAATCTCTGCACACAGCAGAGCCTGTGACTTACACTCTGCATATAGGAAGAAAGAAGATTGTGGAGTGCAAAAAATGCAATTGGAGACCGTGTAAATGTGGTGGAAAGATACAGAAATTATCCTAATTGCATTGAGTGCCACTGGCCTGGTTAGAAAGAATTTCTAAACACAACTCGATATGTTGCAGTTTGTAACCTCCTTCTGATCGTAAGTAATAATAACAATAGCACAATGCAAGTGTTGAGACAGTCATTCACTGTACAATCTAAGAAACTGAGCTCAACTCCCACATACCCTGGTTTATGTGGGAGGTTCATTTCTGTCATGGTATGTGCAATAAGGAGTAATTCTATAAGTGCAATCCCCTGTTAGGTTGAGGATTACTAGGAGAGTAAGTCCCTGTGGAGAGTCACTGGGGGGGAGTGACTGGGAGGTCCCTGGGTGGGAGGAAGCTCAACCGAAGAGGAATAGTTTGAAATAAAATGTAGATAAATAGTTCCCTGAGACTGAAGGGGGAAGGAGATTAGAAGGAGATAAAAAGGATTGTTCGCCTTGGGAGGGGGTCTTGGTTGCCTGATGGACCCCTGCCACTGACCTGGAAGAGAAAAGGGGAATCCCAAATAGGAGAAGTAAAGCCACTGGGTATAAAGAGGAGTTGTGGCTCAGAAAAGCAACAGCTGTGAAGGAGCAGAGCTATGGGTGGGCAAAGGGAGAAGACCCAACCCAGGAGTGTGGGATTGAAGCCAGGGAGCGCCTATCCTAAGACCAGGGTGGAACCAATGCAAAGTTCACCTTGGAGGGAGGTCAGACTACGGAGGTTCCGGACCTGTAAGTGAAAGGAGCACAGCCTTTCAGGACATTATTCTCTGGGATAGGCATAGACAGGAGTCTGTAAAAAGTGTATATAGTCCTGCTGGAAAGAGTCTGTAACTGTATCCAAGGAAGGAGAATACAGGAGTTCCCCTGCAGAACACCAGAAGCATTGGAGTTTTAAAAGCTTTGCATTCAATGTTGAAGAGTTGAAATGGATTGAGGCTCCTGCTGTTGCAGAGTTGAAGAATAAACTGTGAGTTTGCATTAGCTGCTGACTTCAATGTGTTTATTGGACTTGAGAGAAGATAAAAGTCTCCCAAGCCTGCTTAATCTAACACCCAGCCTTGTTTTGTATTTTGGGGTTCCTGGGGGAGAAGAGGGTAATTCCAACCACTAACACTTCTTTTCCCAGGTGAAGGCACCAAGCGCCAAGAGAGTAGGGGACCAATGGAGACTGCTTCAGGAGGCTCTAACCGGGGTCAGACCCCGAATCCAGGAGCGCCTAGGTCAGGGGCGTTGCATAAAAGTCTGGAGGCACCTCTGGGATCTCAAAGAGTTTTTTTTGTAAGAAAATATTTTTGTTTTAAACTGTGGAAAGGTCTGGCATCAAGCATTTTGTGGATTACAAATATTGTGCCTTTTGGATTACAAATACCAATACTGCGAGGATTACAAAATTTGGTGCCCGAGAATACCAGAGGTACTGTTAGTACAGAGCTCGGTAGAAATTTGAAAGTTTCCCGCCCAGTGAAAGCCCACACTAACAGACATAGTGAAGTGTGCCAAAACTGTGAGCACCTGGTAAAGGGCGAGAAGTTTTTGCTGAATCATCATAGCAGGCGATCCCCTCTTCTGTCAAGGAGGAGGATAGAGTGCTCTAGTGATGGCACGTAGCAGAAACTGGGAACAAACTGCTGTTGGACAGTGGAAAGGGTGTGGAAATCATCTGCACATTTCTAGAGGACAAAGGACAGACATGCGAGCTGAAAGTGCAATGCCACCCTAAAAAAGGGGAGGAAGATCTGCTCAATCATGTGGGAGTTTGGAGAACATGGGCGATTGGAGCAGAGAGGATCAAGGAAGAAAGATGGTGCACCGCTTGCAGGCTGTGGAGGAGCTGAATGCGGAGGAGAGCACAGTGATGGGCTGACTTGTGTGCCCTGGCTTCCCCTACTGGAGCAAGCCCATGCCAGTTAAGTTTTGTTGCCCGGAGTGCAGAACAGGTTTCTACAAGAAGGAGGGGAGCAGTGTGTCGTCAGGCAGTACAAGCCCCACACCACCACAGAAGGAGGGCTCGTCGAGACGACCAGTCATAGAGGACACCTTGGGGGAGGGCCACGGGGCCGAACCTGGTGTCCAGATATTCCAGCAACTGGAGGGGAAGTGGTTGGAAACCCTCTCAGCAGGATTGCTACAGGAGACAGCCAGTGTAAAAGACCCAGCGAGCCTGGGTCCTCTTGCCGAGATTGGAGGAGCTTGGGTGAGGAGGAAACGCAGTGCCAGCACCCCCCACAGTGTTATCTTCTCTGTCGAGAAGCAGTCCAGAACCTCTGTCCATTGGATCCATGGGCCAGGGGCAATGGTGTGCCCCGTGGACACAGAGGTAGTTTTGACGAGGAGGGTAGACCCAGTACCCATGGTGATGAGGGAAAAAGTGAATCCCCCAACCACACCACAGGAGTGGTTTCATGTGGAAGACACTGAGAGACTTGGGAGACTGGGCTATGTTGGATTTTCTCTGTTTGGCCACTGGGAGGTAATGTGGAGGGGCATAATCGAATGGGGTGCCTAAGTTTCCTGAGGGCGTCCTCGCAGGACATCCCCATGAAGTGGGCGGGGAAACCCGTATTATCGAAACAAAAGATGGACGCCCATCTTGTTTCGATAATACGGTCGGGGACGCCCAAATCTCAACATTTAGGTTGACCTTAGAGATGGTCGACATAAATGTTGAGATGGTCGACCTTAGAGATGGTCGTCCCTGGTTTTCGGCGATAATGGAAACCGAGGACGCCCATCTAAAAAACAACCAAATCCATGTCATTTGGTCGTGGGAGGAGCCAGCATTCATAGTGCACTGGTCCCCCTGACATGCCAGGACACCAACTGGGCACCCTAGGGGACACTACAGTGGACTAACTGATGCACTAACTGAATGGAAAAAGGCATGCAGTGGTCACTAACCACCTCCCACCCCGAAAACAACAACTTTAAAAAACTTTTGTCTTTTTTTAGAGGATGGGTGAAGGACATCCTTTGCTGTGCCTCTGTCCCTGCGACGGCAGTTGACTGCATCCAAAATGTGATGTTTCTGTGAGAAGGATGTCATGCCTTTGCTATTGCCTCCGACACCCCCTTTATTATTTATTATTTATTTGGATTTTGGATCACAAGTAGCAGCAGTGGGATTTGAACCAGCCATCTCTGGATTGCAAGGTCAGTGCTCTAACCACTAGGCCACTCTTCCACGTCCCTTGAAATTTGGCCATCCCTGAGGGCGGGGGGCAGTTGAGGCCGTCCAAAATGTTTGAAAGAAGGACGTCCACGCCTTCGTATGCCTCCACTGGTGCACACATACGTCCCCCACCCTAGGGACCTGCATACTGCCCCTCCCCACAGATACAGCCAAATTTCAAGGGAGTGGAGGAGTGGCCTAGTTGTTAGAGCACTGGTCTTGCAATCCAGAGGGGGCCAGTTCAATTCCCACTGCTGCTACTTGTGATCCAAAATCCAAATAAATAAAGGGGGTGTTAGAGGCATAGCAAAGGCATGGACATCCTTCTCACAGAAACATCCACATTTTGGACGTCCTCAACTGCATTGCAGGAACGAGTATGCATAGGCGAAGGATGTCCCTTCACCCATAACTCTACTAAAAAAAAAAAAAATTTTAAGTTTTTTTTTTCAGGGTGGGAGGTGGTTACAATGACCACTGGGGAGTGAAGGAGGTGCATGCCCTATTCCCTCCTGTGGGTCATCTGGTCCTGTAGGTCACATTTATGGGTCTATGGTCGTAAAAAAAAAAAAGGACCAAGTAAAGGTCAGCTGAAGTGTTCGTCAGGGACACACTTTTTTCTATTATCGCTTGAAGGAGCCCTCTTGTTAGGCACGCCCCAGTCCTGCCTCCGACATGCCCCCGGGAACTTTGGTCATCCCCTGCAAATGGGAAGCAGTTGTGGGACGCCCAAAATCGCTTTCGATTATGCTGATTTGGGCGACCCTGAGAGAAGGACGCCCATCGCCTGATTTGTGTCGAAAGATGGGCGCCCTTCTCTTTAGAAAATAAGCCTGATAGTAACATAGTAAATGACGGCAGATAAAGACCTTACGGTCCATCCAGTCTGCCCAACAAGACAAACTCATTTACATGGTATGTGATACTTTATAGTATACCCGAGTTTGATTTGTCCTTGCCTTTCTCAGGGCACAGACCGTAGAAGTCTACCCAGCACTGTTCTTGTACTAAGTTCTGAAGCTAACGTCGAAGCCCCTTAAAAATTCACACTCCAGCCCATCCCTATCTATTCAGTCACAATCAGGGCATAGACCGTAGAAGTCTGCCCAGCTCCCATTTTGTTCCCATTACCAGTGTTGCCACCCAATCTCCACTAAGATTACATGGAACCATTCCTTCTAACAGGATTCCTGTGTGTTTATCCCATGCATGTTTGAATTCCATTACCATTTTCATCTCCACCACCTCCCGCGAGAGGGCATTCTACATATCCACCACCCTCTCTGTGAAAAAATACTTCCTGACATTAGTCCCGAGTCTGCCCTCCTTCAACCTCAATTCATGTCTCTAGTTCTACCGCCTTCCCGTCTCCAAAAAAGGTTCATTTGTGGATTAATACCTTTCAAATATTGAAACGTCTGAACGTGTACCACGAACTTGGCTTCCAAGTGGGTGGTCCACAGTCCGGAGGTAGACCGTCTGCTCCAGACTCTGTGGATCCCCATGAGTGTAGTTGATGCAGAAGGACGGCCTGGGCTGAATCCAGTGGTTCTTAGACAGGTGCTTGCTAGGAGAGCCAGTACCTGAGGAACTCCTAAATGAAGTATGGATTGAGAGCGGGAAAGCCACTGGAACAAAGCTACCCAAGTTAGCCGGGCAGACTGCCATTTGAAGAAGGTGGTCTGAGACTTCCTGGGGACTACCCTAACTGTATGTCCCTCTGACAGTCATGCGTTTGGTGAGGCCCAGCGTGACGTGGTGAATTAAGGAGGAGAGCTTCCATCCAATGAAGAAAGACTCTAAGTATCTGGTCAAGATAGAGGATCCAGGAATGAATGACAAAGTCCTGGTCCAGTATGCAGACTGGACTGTGGGCTGGTCTGTCTGGGCCTATTATGTCAGGTTGCAGAGTGATGGTTCCAGAAACCTGACCCCAGGGGTGTACAGTTGATCAAGACTGCTGAGTTGAGTCCTTAGGTCTAAAAGAAGGGTGTTGAGCTGTTGACCCTTTTTTGGAGTTGTGTTACTAAGTAAGAAGGATGCGTGAAATGATGTTTGGGTTATGGAAAATGATGGATTGGACCCAGATCCCAGATGTGAGAGGGGAGGGGTGTCATAATTGTGTTATGCTGTGATGAAAAGATGATGGTTAAAGTTTAGTTTGCTGCTAAAAAGTGTTCTCAACTGTTTGGGAGAAATGTGGAGGTATTGAAAAAATTATTGGTATATATTGATATATATTTTATTATTTTTATTGCATTTGTACCCCAAATTTCCCACCTATTTGCAGGCTTAATGTGGCTTACATAGTATTGTTAACATAATTATTCCAGTATATCAGGTACAGTTAGTAATTATGTAGAGATTAATTAAGGGAAGAAAGAAGAAGGAATGGATTTATTAGGGTATTTATAAAAGGTGGGCTTTCATAACTGAATGGGTTGTTGAAGTGGATTAGTGGAGCTGTAAGTTCTCATTGTAGGCCTTGTTGAAGAAATATGTCTTCAGAGATTTGCAAAAGATAGTTGTTTCGTCGATTGTTTTCAGGTCTGTGGGTAATGCATTCCATAATTGCGTGCTCATGTAAGAGAAGGTGGTGGCATGTATCAGCTTGTATTTTAGTCCTTTACAGCTGGGGAAGTGCAGGTTGAGAAATTTGCGAGATGATCGTGTGGCGTTTCTGGGAGGTAGGTCCACAAGGTTTAACATGTAGGTTGGGGCGTCTGCGTGAATGATTTTGTGTACAATCATGCAGATCTTGAATGCAATGCATTCTTTAAGTGGGAGCCAGTGAAGTTTCTCTCTTAAGGGTTTTGCACTTTCATATTTAGTTTTTCCATATATGAGTCTGGCGGCTGTATTCTGTAGTCTAGAGTTTTTAATAGTCTGTTCTTTGCAGCCAGCGTACAGTACGTTGCAGTAGTCCAGATGACTTATTACCATTGACTGTACCAAGGTATGGAAGATGTATCTCGGGAAGTAAGGTTTTACTCTTTTGAGTTTCCACATGGAGTAGAACATCTTTTTCGTAGTGTTTTTCATGTGGGCATCAAGAGTGAGGTTTCGATCAATGGTGACTCCAAGAATCTTCAAGTTTTGTGAGACAGGAAGAGAACAGTATGGTGTGGTTATGGTGGAGAAGTTTTTTGTGTTATATTGTGAGGTAAGTACAATATGTTATATGTTATATGATATGTTATAGAAGGTGAGGTAACTATCCAAGCTTGAGCAGGCTGCCACCCTTGCAGTACCTGGGTGTTCTGTTTAAAGCTGAAGGGAAAAAAGGACCCCCCGCCCCCCCCATATTGATAATGTGTCCAATGGGTAGGGAAGGAGAGAGGGAATAGTAGTCTCTCCTAAGCAGAGAGGGTTGGACGCAAGCTAACCCTGGATAAACAGACACCTCCCTGTAGGAGGAGATGGGGGGGGGGGGGGTGGAAATCTGGAAGCCAGCCCAGGTCTGTCTAAAAATCAGTAACCTGCAATAGAGTTTTGGTCTGCATGAGGTTTGTGGGTATAAGAAGCATCCCAGAAGAATCTTAGCAGTCCATGCTGGATATGTAATGACTAGAACCACAGTGCAGCCTGGGTACAGCAAGAAGTACTGACAGAACCAACCCTACCACTAGGTGGACAAGACATTTGCCTAGAGTGGCAGTGCAGCACCAGCACAGCTGGCAAAGACAGCAGCAGAAAAGCCCTCTAAAAGTTGTAGTCACAGGCAGGCATTTCAGCATTCCCCCCCTCCTAAAGGGCAATCCCTATCCCCCTGTAACTCTTCAGTCTCAGGGCACTATTTCTCCGCATTTTATTATTTCAATCTACTCCACTTGAGATGGGCTTCCTCCCACCCAGGGACCTCCCAGTCACTCCCCCCAGTGACTCTCCACAGGGACTTACTCTCCTAGTAATCCCAACCTAATGGGATTACACTGTCTCCGCAATTAACCATTCCTTGCCCCCAAGAGACTCTGGGTTTTGTTCTCCCTTCATTTTGGAGCAACACAAACCTCACACAACATCATTTCAACTAAATATTTTCCTCCCTCCCCCCCCCCCCCCAATACTCTCCGATTGTATTGGCCAGTCAAAGTAGACTAGTTTCTTTCTCTTCTCAAGTCATGTTCTCTGTTTCCTCAGTCCTTCTCCAAAAGACACATGGATACACCCCAACACATTTGCAGTACTTGAGGATAAGCACTTAGCCACATGCACATTGTAGATGCCTTAACAAAAATCCCAAAAGCAGAGTTTCTTAGATCTGTTCCTTTAAAATACAACAAGTTCCCATAAGGCAAAAAATACCAGCTTCTAGGCAAACCTAAGACATGCCCTCACCCAGCCCAACTCACCCATAGCGACAACTGTGCAGGAGGAGAGCTACGGCTGGGCAGAGGAGAGACCCAGCCCAAGAGTATGGAATCAGAGCCAGGGAGTGCCTGTTTCAAGACCATGGTGGAACCAACGCAAAGGTCACCTTGGAGGGAGGTCAGACCACAGGGGTTCTGGACCTTTCGGGACATTATTCTCTGGGATAGGCATGGACAGGAGTCTGTAAATGTGTATATAGTCCTGCTGGAATCTTTAAATATATCCAAGGGAGGAGAATACAGGAGTTCACCTGCGGAACACCAGAAGGATCAGAGTTCTAAAAGCTTTGCATTCAGTGTTAAAGAATTGAAATGGACTGAAGATCCTGCTGTTGCAGAGCTGAAGAAGAGGAGTGTGGTAGCCGTGTTAGTCCACTCTTAAGGGTATCAATAGAAATCAAACAAAATAAAACATGGAAAAGAAAATAAGATGATACCTTTTTTATTGGACATAACTTAATATATTTCTTGATTAGCTTTCGAAGGTTGCCCTTCTTCGTCAGATCGGAAATAAGCAAATGTGCTAGCTGACAGTGTATATAAGTGAAAACATTTAAGCAGTGAGAATACTGAAAGGTAACTTTAAAACCATACAAGAATGTAAGACCTTTGAAGTCAGAATGATTGAATATTTTAACACCCAACAGAAAGGACTTAACAAGGATCTGGGGTTCCTAGCCCATTATAAACCATAAAGCTGTATTTCTCTGTTGATCACCCTCCCCTCACCTATCCACACCTATCCTGTTAGAATATCAATGATATGCTTTGATGTCCCCATGCATACCTCCTACCCACCCCCATCCTCCCACCCTGTCAGACTGTCATAGTAATGCTTGAATGTTTTCACTTATATACACTGTCAGCTAGCACATTTGCTTATTTCCGATCTGACGAAGAAGGGCAACCTTCGAAAGCTAATCAAGAAATGTATTAAGTTATGTCCAATGAAAAAGGTATCATCTTATTTTCTTTTCCATGTTTTATTTTGTTTGATTTCTATTGATAACCTAGAGCTGAAGAATAAACTGTTGTGAGTTTGCATGAGCTTCTGACTTCCATGTGTTTATTGGACTTGAAAGAATGTAAAAGTTTCCCAAATCTACTTAATCTAACAGCCAGCCTTTGTTTTCCATAGTTTGCATTTGTATTTTTGGGTTCCTTGGGAATAAGAGGGTAATCCTACCCCAGAGTAAGGGACCGACGGAGACTGCCTTTGCAAGGCTCCAACCAGGTCAGACCCCCGAATCCAGGAGCACCCAGGTCAGGGGCGTTACATATGGGTGTAGGATTGTACATGTGCCATACATGCCAATATTCTGGCTACACAGTATTTTATAAGATGGTGCCTAAATGCAGTGGTGAATAGTTTTAAGGTGGGCACACACACCGGTGTAGCACAGGCAGGGTACACAGTAACCAGATAAATTATAGAATACTGTAATTTACATGCATTGTATAGCAATTTAGGCACAAGCATGTACATCAGCTCTTGTGCCTCAATTATACATGTGTATTTTACCTGTTATGCCAGTATTCTATAATGGAAAGTAGATGCCTATTTTTCTTTATAGAATTGGCTCAAGGTATGCGCCCCTTTAAAGAATTGCTCTTTAAATGTCAGCACTAGCCATGGCTACTTCTCAGGTGCCGCTGTTCATGCAGGAGGATTAAAGGTGATGCCAGAGGGGTAGAACCACTACTTGTCCTTTTATCCTCACCTCTTTATTCCCTTACCCTTATTGTTCTGTCTGTTTACCTGTCTTATCTAGATTGTAAGCTCTTTGAGCAGGGACTGTCTTTTGTGTATGGTGTATAGCGCTGCATATGTCTTGTAGGGCTATAGAAATGATAAGTAGTAGTAGTAGTCAGCTAAGGAAAAAAAAATCCTTTCAAAGTAAGTATATGGCACTTCAGTATATTTGTGCAACAACACTACTTTACAAAAACTCTCTTTTTCCAGAGAATTTTCTTTTGTTACAGCTTTCATTTGATCTGTTTCTTTATTTTACGAAGCCATGTGCAGAGGAAATACAAGGAGACCTTTTTTTTTTTTTTTTTTACTGAGAGAGTGGTAAATGGCAGGAATATCCTACAAGCAGGAAACCAGTTCTGTGACAGAATTAAGCCTGATAAAAACAGATGTTGAGGGTAGTAGTTTGAACAGGCTTGAGAGATTGGGTAAAAGTTGCTAGAGTGAGAAGGGAAGGGAAGGACATCTAAGTGTTGGCATCGGTCCAGGTGGTAGAGGCAGATCGATATTCTCGGCTTTCGCAGTCTAGGCAGGAACAGCCAAGGCAGACCATTAGTTAGTCCTTCCCAGCCGTGATCTCATCCTTCTGCTGCTTGGCTTCATTCCAGGAAGAGAGTGAGCTGTCCCACAGAGCATCATTTCTAATGGACTGATATAACAAGTTTTTAGTGTTTCTTTCCTGTTTTTCTAGCCTCATCTCACTGAATTGTGTCACTATTTTAAATGTTACATCTTTGTCTGTGTTGCACCTGTTTTCTGCTTGTTTATTGAGTGCTTTATAGTATAACTTAGTATTATGACTGAATTGTATTCTGCAGTGAAGCCGGAACACCTTGTTAAGTATACTTTTCTTCTGTGACAAATATTGTATCAATAGAAGTTATTCCTGTAAGCAAACTGATGTTTGTCTTTTCATGCATGTGACCTTTGTAAGCACAAATAAATAAATACCTCAGTACTGAAACGAGGAATAAAGCAAAGGTATTCAGCAGAGACCGACCCAGAAGGATTGCCCACCCCATGTTCACATTTCTTTAGAACTTTTTTTTTTCTCACATCATGCTGAATATGGCAGTATTTTCCAGAAAGCTGGTTTCTTTGTGGACTCTGGTACCTTTTAGTAATCCAAGAGAAGAATTCTCCAAATGCAGTAGTTTGCAGGGGGTGTCTGTGAAATTAGGATTATTTTGTCCATAATGTCTGTCAGTTCTTCTTGATTCCTGTGGAGGAATTGGAACACACCAATAATTCCTCCAAGATTTCTGTCAGAGCAACTACTGGAAGTGTTTTAGAAAGACTTGTTTGTGAGAGTAACTCCAGCATTTTTTCAGGATGGGAGGGTGTTAGTGACCACTGGGGGAGTAAGGGGAGGTCATCCCCAATTCCCTCCGGTGGTCATCTGGTCATTTAGGGCACATTTTTGTGGCTTGGTCGTAAAAAAAAAAAGGACCAAGTAAAGTCGTCCAAGTGTTCATCAGGGACGCCCTTCTTTTTTCCATTATCTGCCGAGGAAGCCAATCTCTTAAGCACGCCCCAGTCACGCCATCGCTACGGTGCGGACGCCCTCGTGAACTGTGGTCATCCTTGCAACAGAAAGCAGTTGAGGATGCCCAAAATCGGCTTTCGATTATGCCAATTTGGGTGACCATATGAGAAGGACACCCATCATCCAAAAATAAGCCTGCTGGTCTCCTCAGTAAAGGTGGTTAAGGGTTTTGCTTCTCCTTTAGGAAGTTTACAGCCCCACTCTCCCCCCCCCCCCCCCCCCCCACAGTTGTTTTAACTATATATTTGATTTTCAACTTTGTTCTGCAATTCACCACCCTACATTGAAGAGAGGAGAACTGTAGGGCTCCAAAATATAGGAACTTTGGGGTGGGGGTAGTTTAAGACGTGTATTGTGTTGACGGTGTAAGGCCATTTCATCACTGACAGTTCATCATTGAGACTCTTTATCACCTGACTCTTCATTACTGCATCACCTCATCACCAAACCAGGTCATCACAGGACACTTCATCACCATGGACATTTTATTACATGACACTTCATTATGTATTCAAGCTAAATGTATTCAAATAATATGCATGGAAAACTTGTGACAAATGGCGGGAGGGGGCATGCCAGCATACATCTGCACCTGTTCTCTTGCACCTAAATATGAGCCTTGCTAAAACTTCTTACACATAAAACTTTCAGAAGATTCATTTAGGTGCAGAAGAACAGCGTTTTCATCACCTTAATCTGTCACTTCATCGTGTGACACCTCACCATCACATGACACTTCATCACATATTCAAGCTAAATGCATTCAAATTATATGTGTGGAAAACTTATAGCAGATGGGGGAGGGGAATTTGCCAGTAATCGTGGTTTCTTTATGTGCATGTCCAAGGGAAACCAGAAGTGCCAGGAACACATTGGCATATGTTCTTTTTACGCCTGAATATGAGCCTTTATAATCGCATACTGAAGCCATGCACTCCTGGTTCACTTTTCTGTTTTATTTACACAGGTCTCCGATATGCAACCTCACTTCTTCCCGTCATCCTGTTCCTATCTTCCCCAACCCAACTGTGATATGTACAATGACATTGCCTGCCAATGATGAACTGTCATGGTTTTGACCTTTCATAACCTTTGTTCACAAGTTTTCATGCATATTCATTGTGCATTATGTGAGATGTGACATTTTAAATGTCTTTGCTCAATTTGCTGCACAAGTTTTACACACACATGTGAGTGCATTTAGCTTTCTCACATGAAGTTTCAGGTGATGAAAATGCTGTTCTTCTGCTCCTAAATATGAGTCTTGTGAAATTTTATGTGTAAGAAGTTTTAGCGAGGCCCATATTTAAGTGCAAAAGAAGAGGCATCGATGTGTGATGGCAACTCCTCCCCCCCCCCCCACCACAATTTGCCACAAGTTTTCCAGTCATATAATTTGAATAGATTTAGCTTGAATACATGATGAAGTGTTGCTTGATGAAATGCCCACAGTAATGAAGTGGCAGCAGTGGCGTATCAAGGGGGTGGGGCGGTCCGCCCTGGGTGCACGCTGCTGGGGGGGGGGTGCCGCGTGCCTGTCGGCTCTTCGTTTTCATGCTCCCTTTGCCCCGGAACAGGTTACTTCCTGTTCCGGGACAGAGGGAGCATGAAAACGAAGAGCCGGCAGGCGCGCGGCACCCCCCCTCCCAGCGGCGTGCACCCAGGGGGGTTCTTTCGCCGGCGGATCGGGGGTTCTCTCTCGGGGGGGGGGGCGTCGCGCTGTTCCGGGGGGGGGGCGCTGCACCTGGGGGGGCGGGGTGCATCGGCGATCCGCCCCAGGTGTCAGCCCCCCTAGGAACGCCACTGAGTGGCAGGTGAAAAAATGTCACCAAACTGTGATGGCATTGTAAGTCACATGTTATGCTATGATATGTACTATTATTTGTACCTTGAATCTTTTGTAATTGTTTGTTTGTGCCCGGGCTATAATTGCTGTACACTGCCTTGGGCGAATTTCTTCAAAAGGTGGTAAATAAATTCTAATAAATTAATAAACAACTAAATACATAATTATTACCTGGGATATATGTGCATAGTTATATGTGGACTGTACATAAGTGTTTCCACTGGTAATGTTTGGCAAAGATGCAAAGTATATGCGTATTTGATAAAAATATGCACATAACAGGTATGCTTGTGCTAGTACATCTGTTGCCTTTCTAGGCACCTAGTAAAATATGAAACATGCATTTTGAACCTAACATAATTTTGCATCAACCCAAGAGTAATTTGGGACTCTGTAAGACCCAGCTGACCAAATGGTTCCTCTCTGTGCCAGCATATATTTTTTAATTTCTTTGTCAAGGACCAAAAATCTACTAGTGGCTTCTACAGCTAAATGATTTAATGCTGCTCTGTCTGCCTTAATATTGATTCATTTTTTAACATCTCTTAATAATAGATTAGCTGGATGCCATCATGGCAACCTCAAATATGGAGAATCAGCTACACAGTGCCCAGAAGAACTTGTTGTTTCTTCAGCAGGAGCATTCCAATACACTGAAAGGTTTGCATGCTGAGATCCGTAGATTGCAGCAGCACTGCACAGGTAAGGATTTAAGAAGTTATGTATATAGCAGGAAACAACTGGGAAGTAACAATGATGAACTTGGATTTCAAGTTCATCTCAACCAGAGAGTCTGGATTTTATGAGCTCCTCAATGAATATGTATATCACATATTTGCGTAAATCAGAGCTTATTCAGAAAGGAGCCATCTTGATCTGTTTGGTTAGGGAGGAGGGGGGATTTCAAATTCAGGGCCCTGTTTACTAAGCCGCACTGTAGGCACACTAACGTTTTTAGCATGCTCTAACGTGAATTTTTAGCACACGCTAAAAACACTAGCACGCCTTAGTAAACAGGGCCCTCAATAAACTGTAATTATGTGTCTGCAAATAAACCAGTAATTTGCACACTTTGAATACTTAAACAGAAAATCTATTGGGAGGACCTGAAATCCCATTAATGGCAGTTTCTTTTAATGTGAAATAAATGTTGTAAGCCAAAGTAAAACATTTCATGTCTGATTTCAATGTATTCTTTCGGGTATACATACTATGTAAAATGAGTTTATCTTGTTGGGCAGACTGGATGGACCATACAGGTTATCTGTCGTCATTTACTATGTTACTATCCACCTTATAATTGAAAGAGAAAAACGCCTAGATTTCGACCCAAATCAGGAGATAGACGTTTATCTCACAAAAACGAATAAATCGGTATAATGGAAAGCCGATTTTGGACGTTTTCAACTGCACTCCATCGCGGAAGCGTACAAAGTTGACGGGGGCGTGTCGGAGGCGTGGTGAAGGCAGGACTGGGGTGTGGTTATCTCCCGAACAGAGATGGGCGCCTTTCGCCAATAATTGAAAAAAAGTATGCGTTTGTAGCTAGAATTTAGGGCACTTTTCCTGGACCCTGTTTTTTCATGAATAAAGCCCCAAAAAGTGCCCTAAATGACCAGATTACCACCAGAGGGAATCGGGGATGACCTCCCCTGACTCCCCCAGTGGTCACTAACCCCCTCCCACCACAAAAAATGATGTTTCACAACTTTTTATTTCACCCTCAAATGTCATACCCACCTCCCTGGCAGCAGTATGCAGTTCCCTGGAGCAGTTGTTAGGGGGTGCAGTGGACTTCAGGCAGGTGGACCCAGGCCCACCCCCCCCTACCTGTTACAATTATGCTGCTTAATGCTTAGTCGTCCAACCCCCCCCAAACCTACTGTACCCACATGTAGGTGCCCTCCTTCACCCCTTAGGGCTATAGTAATGGTGTAGACTTGTGGGCAGTGGGTTTTGAGGGGGATTTGGGGGGCACAACACACAAGGGAAGGGTGCTATGCACCTGGGAGCTCTTTTACCTTTTTTTTGTTTTTGTAAAAGTGCCCCCTAGGGTGCCCGGTTGGTGTCCTGGCATGTGAGGGGGACCAGTGCACTACGAATCCTGGCCCCTCCCACGAACAAATGCCTTGGATTTATTCGTTTTTGAGCTGGGCGCTTTCATTTTCCATTATCACTGAAAAACAAAAACGCCCAGCTCACAAATTGTTGAATAAAACATGGACGTCTATTTTTTTCGAAAATACGGTTCGGTCCGCCCCTTCACGGACCCGTTCTCGGAGATAAACGCCCATGGAGATAGACGTTTTCGTTCAATTATGCCCCTCCACGTATGTTATGTTAAACAAAATAAGGATTTTCCTAATGAGAGACCTTGATACAGGGTTTTTTTTACTAAGCTGCAGTAAGCATTTACACATGCTTACCACAGTAAAAAAATGACTTACTGTAGAGTGTACTCATTTTTACATGTACACTCGGGGCGTGTCTAGAGACGGAGAGTGGGTATGTTCTATACCAGTCGGTTAGCGCAGCTAATCGCTCATGCTGTAATGGGAAAATTACTGCGTGATCATTAATACAAAAACTAGAAAAATCAGCTATTTACCCCTGCATTAAAATTGCCTTAGCGTGTGGGAATGACCTGCCTAAGTACGTGCTAAGGCCACTTTCAGGCTTATTTTCTAAAGAGAAGGGCGCCCATCTTCCGACACAAATCGGAGATGAGCGTCCTTCTCTGAGGGGTGCCAAATCGGCATAATCGAAAGTCGATTTTGGGCGTCTTCAACTGCTTTCCGTTGCGGGGACAACCAAAGTTCACAGGGATGTGTTGGCACCGTAGCGAAGGCGGACTGGGGCATGCATAAGGATGGGCGTCCTCGGCCGATAATGGAGAAAAGAAGGTTGACTCTGACGAGCACTTGGCCGACTTTACATGGTCCATTTTTTCTTGCGCCCAGCCTCAAAAAGGTGCCCGAACTGACCAGATGACCATCGGAGGGAATTGGGGATGACCTCCCCTTACTCCCCCAGTGGTCACCAACCCCCTCCCACCCTAAAAAAAAACTTTAAAAATTTTTTTTGCCAGGCTCAAATGTCTTACCCAGCTCCACGACAGCAGTATGCAGGTCCCTGGAGCAGTTTTAGTGGGTGCAGTGCATTTCAGGCAGGCAGACCCAGGCTCATCCCCCCCCCCCCCCCCCCACCTCTTGCACTTGTGGTGGTAAATGTGAGCCCTCCGAAAACCCACTGTACTCACATGTAGGTGCCCCCCTTCACCCCTTAGGGCTATGGTAGGGTGTACAGTTGTGGGGAGTGGGTTTTGGGGGGGCTCAGCACCCAAAGTAAGGGAGCTGTGCACTTGGGAGCAATTTGTGAAGTCCACTGCAGTGCCCCCTAGGTGCCCGGTTGGTGTCTTGGCATGTCAGGGGGACCAGTGCACTACGAATTCTGGTTCGTCCCACGACCAAAGGGCTTGGATTTGGTCTTTTTGAGATGGGCATCCTCGGTTTCCATTATGGCTGAAAACCGGGATGACCATCTCTAAGGTCATCCTAAATGTTGAGATTTGGGCGTCCCCGACCGTATTATTGAAACGAAAGATGGACACCCATCTTGTTTCGATAATACGGGTTTCCCTGCCCCTTCGCAGAGGTGTCCTGCGAGTACGCCCTTATGAAAACTTAGACGCCCCATTCGATTATGCCCCTCCACATACCACAGTTTGGTAAAAGGGCCCCAAAGTGTCCTTTAAAATATGTATAATACAGTTCAATGAAAAATATTGAAACCATCCCTTGAACTTGATGGTGGCGTTCCTCGAAAAGTCTCGTATCCATCCTTGACAGAAGAAAAGATCATCAGAATTCCTGGAGGTTGTTTAGAACAAGACACTTCAAAATGGTGAACTAGAAATTATTTTGTAAGAATTTTTTTTCTATTTCCAAGTGCTTTCTTGTATTCAGATTTACTTAGTAGAGTTTTTCAACGCCAATAAGACCATCATTACGTATACTTAAACCATGAATGAACATTTCAAGCAGCAGTTTTATCCTGAAATATTAGAAATTAAAACTGAAATGTTTCACTGATGTTTATTGTCCCGTTATTGACCTGCAATGAATTGCTGATGGCAAAGACATGCAAGATAGAAATGAGCTAGTCTGGTAGCTTAATAGCAGAATTGCAGACAGACCTTTTAAAGATTAATTAAGTATTAAACAGGGTCTATCTTGGCCAAGTGTTGTAAATAATTCAGTGTATATGGCATTTTGGCCAATTATAGAAATGGATTTTCAGTTACAGAAAGTCTTTTTAACCACAATCGTTTTTTTGTCCTCACCAAACAGATAAGATTTGTCCCATGTGCATCTGCCACACATCACTGTAATATGGGTTGAAATAATTCCTTTAATCTGTTTGAAGTGCTGAAGCCATTGTCACTGATCTCCAGTATAGCACGTCCTGTCCCTTGGTTTTTCTAAGGATACTATGTATTGCATTGCACCAGCGCTCTGGGATCAGTATTAATGGCTGGTATCATCAGACATTCTCTACTCTCCATCTTCATTAGCTAATTCAGCATTTACTGGACATTAGTCATTGATAAAAATAAATACTTTTATGGTAAATCTGCAAAGCCTTTACAACAGTAATAAAGATTTTGCAGACTATCCATGATGTACATGGTACATGCATGCTCTGTGAAAGGGATTTGTTTATCTACTCTTGACTAAGCGTGGGTAAGACACTGACCCAGAAATACATTGGAGCTCATTTTCAAAAGAGAAAAATGTCTAAAAAGTAGCACAATGTCAGACTTGTGAGTTCTTGTACCAAGTAGAGCACTGCTGAGCCCGGTACTCGGACCAGGTTCTGCTTAGCAGCTGGACAGCCCCCGGGTTTCACCTGCGCTGACCGCCGTCCCCAGAGGTTGAGCCCCTAGGTGCAGGCGGCCTGCAGGACTTACGGGACAGAGCTGGAAGCAGGGTGATGAATGTATCAGCCAGGCAGGCAGCAGGTCAAGCGAGTATAATCTAGGTACAAGCAGCAGGCAAGAGAGTAATCCAGGTACAGGCAAGTTAGTATGCAGGCGGCAGGCAGAGAGTAAGGCGAAAGTCAGTAGACAGGCGGCATACAAGAGAGTAATCCATATGCAGGGCGAAAGTCAGTAGGCAAGGCGGCAGGCAAGAGAGTAATCCAGGTACAGGCAAGTCAGGCGGCAGGCAAGAGAGTAATCCAGGTACAGGCGAAAGTCGTAACGAGGGACCTGTAGATAAGAAGCAGACTACAGAGTTAGAAACATCTACCAAAGTAGAAGCCGAAGCATGGAGTCCCAGGGAGAGCCTGAGCTGATAAAGTGCTGGTGTCTGACATCAATAGGGAGAAGGGGCACAGCCATAGGACAAGAGCAGGGGAAGGAGGAACCGGAAGACCAATAGGAGAGAAGCAAGGGAAGCCAGGCAGAGGAAAAGCAGACCCAGGTGGGTGGAAGCAGAGCAATCAAGGAGCCTGGAAGCCAGAGAGAGAGAGAGCAGAAACAGGTGCATGGAAGCAAAGCAATCAAGGAGCCTGAAGCCAGAGAGAGAGCAGAAACAGGTGCATGGAAGCAAAGCATTTAAGGAGCCTGCAACCACCGCTCTCTGAACAAACCCAGAGAGGACTACACACACATGGCTCAGGCAGTGCCAGTCACGTGTGCGTGTTGACGGGATCCCGCACAGCCCGAGGATGCCGCTTGCGTTGAGGTTGGGGACATGGCACACAAATCTGCATTTGGACATTTTTCTCACAAAAACATCCAATTGGTATTTTCACCAATTTTTAGACGTTTTTCTATGAAGTACATCAGAAGTGCATTCAAATCATGAGGGGGCGTGTTGGGGCATTTTAAAGGTGGGATCTGGGCGTTCCTAACACTTGGGCATTTTTCATCCATAATGGAATAAAACTAGTCCAGGACTAAAACCAAGATGTTTTGAGTTAGACCTGTTTTTATAACAAGGCACAAAAAGGTGCCCTAAATTGACCAGATGACCACTGGAGGGCATGAGGGATGACTTCTCCTTACTCCTTGAGTGGTCACTAACTCCCTCCTACCCCCAAAAATGTGATTGAAACCATTACTTTACTAGCCTCAGATATTATACTCCGATCCATTAGAACAGCATTCCGGTCCCTGGAGTAGTCCAGTGGTGGGTGCAGTGGACTGCAGACAGGTGGATCCAGGCCCATACCTCCCTCTACCTGTTGTGGAAGAAATTGTGAGCCTCCAAAACTCACCCGAAACCCCCTGTACCCACATATAGGTGCTCCCTTCACCCATAAGGGCTATGGTAGTGGTGTACAGTTGGGGGTAGTGGGTTTTGGGTGGGTTTTGGAGGGCTCAGCAGACAAGATAAGGTAGCAATAGTGAGATGTGTACCTGGGAGCGTTTTATGAAGTCCACCGCTGTGCCCTCTAGGGTGCCCTATTGCTTTCCTGGGATGTCAGGGGGACCAGTCTACTAAAAATGCTGGCTCCTCCTACATCCCAGTGGCATGATTTTGTGCATTTTGCACTTGGACGTTTTTTTTTCTCCCAAAAATGGACCAAAAAACAAAACGTCCAAATCACAAAACCGTGTTCAAAACAGTATTTAAAAAAAAAAAATAGACATTTTTCTTTTTTGAAAATGACCTTTCCTATTCAGATTTTGGACATTTTTTGCAAACGTCCAAAGTCGGACTTAGACGTCATATCAAAAATGCCCCTCATTATGAGGTTGAAATGATTGCAGTGGCACGCCGAAGAGAGGCAAACATACCTGTTTGTGATGGACACACTGCTGCAGTTATTAAACCTCTCTGTTTTTCAGATTTAACATATGAACTGACTCTAAAAACTTCTGATCTGACAGGTAAGACTCCTGTAAAATGTGTTGCTTTTGGATATAGCATCTCTTCAGCCAGAATAATCATTTCAGACCAAGAATCCATTTTATTTTCTCTCCTTGAACACAACTGTTGTAGATCAAATGCTGAAGGAACTTATTATGTAAAGAAGCATATTCTACTGTTTCCTGGCACAGAAATGGGAATGAGGTTATATAGCTATACTCCGAGGACAAGCAGGCCTATCTATTCTCACAAATAGGTAATGCAGGCTGTGTTGCCCAGTCTGGATCTTATGACAAGCATAAGAAAAGCTTTGTGGAGCACAACAAGACATTCTCCCCATGCATGTGTGAGTTCCTTCCCGCCTGCTGTACGAACGCAGTTCACCTCAGTTGCTTTTTTACTGCAGTGAGGAGAGGGTGTACTTTTTTCACTGTCTCCACACTTGCTCGGTCTAAGAGCTTCTTTGTGCCTCCGGCATGTTTTTCTTTGCCTGTTTGACGGTCCTTCCATTCGCGGAACTTGCTTTACCCTTTCCTTTATTTTCTTAGGTTTTTTGACAATTTGTAAGTTTTCTTAATTTTTTGTTGTCACAAGGCTGCTTTTGGGCCTTGGCCTCGGCCGGGTTCACTCCCTATTCTTTTTCAGTTGCCTTGTTCCTTTTTCCGGCACCATTACTTCTTTAATTTAGCCGACAAAGTTTCCTGTCCAAGTCCCAGTAAAGTTCCCAGTGGCTTCAAGCGCTGTACCCGGTGCAATCGGACGATCTCTGGAACAGCACCCATTTTTGGTGTCTAGGGCCTGACATAGCCCTTCAAACTGCAACCTTTATCTTCATATGAAGAAAAGGACCCAACTTTCCAGTGAGCCAAGTCTGGTTCCTCAGCATCGACATCGAGCATCACATTTATTTTTTTTATTTTTGTTACATTTGTACCCCGCACTTTCCCACTCATGGCAGGCTCAATGCGGCGGGCAATGGAGGGTTAAGTGACTTGCCCAGAGTCACAAGGAGCTGCCTGTGCCGGGAATCGAACTCAGTTCCTCAGGACCAAAGTCCACCACCCTAACCACTAGGCCACTCCTCCACACCATGGCGTTGGGAGCTTTGGTAAGCATGGCTGCTGCTAGACCTACAAACACTGGGAGCAGTGCTGCATCAAGTGAGTCTCCACCTGCCTCGAGGCCTCCTGCTGTGCAGAGCCCCTGGGACTATCCATTGTCGGACCCGACCCTGAGGCAACAGGAGGATTTGACGTCGTCCTCAGCACCAAGGAGCCTTGGTGACAAGCTTTGGACGAAGGCCAAGAAACATCATCATCAATCCCCCTCAACACATGGTGTCAGGAGTTCCGGAACATTGAGGGATTCAGCATCCAAGAAGCGTTGGTGCTGGAAGACCGCTCACCCTCTATACAGGAGGTACCGATTTGTTCTATCAGTAGCCACCAGCCAGCTCTGGTATCAACCCCCACAGTCTTGCAACCTGTCTTTCAGCCGGAGCCCCAGCTTTTCTCAATGTCAGCCCTCGATGAGTGCATCCGGATCTTTCTTTCTGAGCTGCTTGATGGCTTTATGCAGTGGTGTGCATTGGCACCGGGGGTGCTTGAGCCTACTCTGCCTCCCATTGTGGCCTCGCAAGGCCCTCAACCTGTCCTGCGGCCTCCGACACCGGTACCGCATGTGTCTCCGGTGTCGATTGCCACCCAAGCCGGGACCCCTTTGACGTTGGTGGAGGAAGCTTCTCTGGAGTCCAGATGGGAACCAACTCCTCGACGCCATTCTCAAGGACATGGCTTCTCTGCATCGAGCCCCAGTACACTCATTCACATCAACAGCATGTGCCTAAGGCCCCTGCTGCTCCCCAGGCAAAGCAAGGGATGAACATTTGACTTGTTCCAGCAGAGTATAGCCGCAGTAAAGTGTATGTCCTGGACAACTTGCCGGTCAGGGGGGAGGCTGAAATATTTTCAAGAAAGGTGGCCCCTTATCACCTCCTACTGATGGTTTGCAAATAGTCCATCTTGGATACACCCTCAACTGGTATCAGAATCCTCCAAAGTACCCACCGAGAGCTCACTCATTCAGCTCTCAACACAGGCAGGTACTTGCAGAGGAAGTCTCATTCCTTCTGAAGGCCCACACGGTCAAGCCCGTTCCACCAGGGGAGGAAGTGAAGCGATTCTATTTCAGGTACTTCCTTGTACAAAAGAAAACGGGGAGATGCGTCCCATCCTAGACCTAAGGGCCCCGAACAAATTCCTAGGCCAAGAGAAGTTCATGATTCCCTGGGCACCTTTCTCCCAATGATTCAGGAAAATGATTGGCTATGCCCTCTGGACTTAAAGGATGCATATACTCACATCCCAATACTTCCAGCCCACCAGAAGTATCTTCAGTTTCGGCTGGGAGCACTTCACTTTCAGTACCGTGTGTTACCTTTGGCCTCGCGTCAGCTCCCGGGGTCTTCACCAAATGTCTAGCGGTAGTTGTAGTATCGCTATGCAGACTGGAGTCCATGTGTTCCTGTATCTCGATGATTGGCTGGTAAAGAGCACCTCTGAGGATGGTGTTCAGGAGTCCATGTGGAGGACTATTCGGGTGCTCAAGCTACCAGGGTTCATTTTTAAATTACCCCGATTCTCACCTTTGCCCTGCCCAGCAATTGGAGTTGATAGGAGCCCTGCTCAACACACATAAGGTTCGAGTCTACCTTCTGGAGATGAGCAGACACTCTTGCCACACTGCACTCGCTTCTGGGGTTCGAGCCTCAGCAGGTCACAGCTCAGCAGATGTTGAGATTGTTAGGCCACATGGCTTCCACAGTGTATGTTACACCCATGACATGCCTTCACATGAGATTAACCTAATGGACCCTGGCTTCTCAGTGGTGTCAAGCTACGGGGAGCCTGGAAGATGTCATCCAAGTGACCCCAGAGCTTGTATGCTTCCTTCAGTGGTGGACCATTTGATCCACTTTGACTCTGGGACTTCCATTCCAAATTCCTCTGCCACAAAAGGTGCTGACAAAGGATGCATCTCTCCTGGGCTAGGGGGCTTATGTAAATGGGCTTCACATCCACTGTGTTTGGTCCACCCAGGAAACAAATCTTCAGATCAATCTCCTGGAGCTCTGTACGATCTGGAACACTCTAAAGGCTTTCAGAGATTGGTTATCTTATCAAATTGTGCTCATCCAAACAGACAATTAGGTTGCTATGTATTACACCAACAAGCGGGGGGCACCGGATCATGCTGTCTGTGTCAGGAGGCCGTCTGGATGTGGCATTGGGCTCACCAGCATGGCATATTCCTTCGAGCCACTTATCTGGCAGGCAAAAACAACACCCTGACCGACAGACTGAGCAGGATAATGCAACCATGTGAATGGTCTCTCAATATGGGCATGGCTCAGAAGATCTTCCAAAGCGTGAGGCACCCCCTCAGTGGATCTCTTTGCCACTCGCATCAACCACAAGGTCTCTCAGTTCTGTTCCAGGCTTCAGGCCCACAACAGACTAGCGTCATATGCCTTCCTCCTCAGTTGGGGGATAGGTCTTCTGTATGCATATCCTCCCATATCTCTAGCAGGAAAACTTTGTTGAAACTTGAGCAAGACCATAGAACAATGATTCTTATCACACCATACTGGCCATGGCAAATATGGTTCCCTCTATTTCTGGAGTTATCCTCCAAAGAACCATGGAGATTGAAGTGTTTTCCAACCATCATCACGCAGAATAAGGGGTCTCTTCTACATCCCAACCTCCAGTCTCTGGCTCTCACAGCTTGGATGTTGAGAGCCTAGAATTCGCTTCCTTGAGTCTATAGGAGGGTGTCTCCCAGGTCTTGCTGGCTTCCAGGAAAGACTCCACTAAGAGATGCTATTCTTTCAAATGGAGGAGGCTTGCTGTCTGATGTGAGAGCAAGGCCCTAGATCCCCTTGCTTGCCCTACATGGACCCTACTTGAATATCTTCTACATCTCTCAGAGTCTGGTCTCAAGACCAATTCCGTAAGGGTTCATCTTAGTGCAATTAGTGCTTACCATCACCATGTAGAGGGTAAGCCCATCTCTGTACAGCCTGTTGTTCACTTCATGAGAGGTTTGCTTTTGTCAAAGCCCCCTGTCAAACCTCCACCAGTGTCATGGGATCTCAATGTCATTCTCAGCCAGCTGATGAAAGCTCCTTTTGAACCACTGAATTCTTCCATCTGAAGTACTTGACCTGGAAAGTCATTTTCTTTGTGGCTGTTACTTCAGCTCATAGAGTAAGTGAGCTTCAGGCCTTAGTGGTATTAAACTAAAAATGTTTATTGTCATGAAAAATATTGAAACGTAAACCATAAAAACAGATGGAACAAAAACAGCACATAATAACAGGTCACTGAATATGGATCAATTATAAAACTATAAAAACACGTGTTCACTACCTGAATAGTGCCTGGAGAGTACAGATAATATAGCTGCTCACAGGTTATCAAATATAACTGTTCAAAGTCTCAGCAAATAGATCTTTCTCTCTCTTCTCCATGGCTAAGACTGGAGAAAAAGGCCAGTACATCCTAGATGAATTGAGCTCCTGGGCCAATCAGAGCCCAGAACAAGTTTTAAAAATAGCTGACATCACTTCAGGTTACCTTTATCTCTCTTAACAAAGGGGAACAGTCATTTATCGATAACAGCTTTAAACATAAACATGCACCACCTGCTGGCCAAACTAGAGAAATATACTTAAGAAATAATCAGTAGAGTTTACAGGCTTAAAACCCACTGTGTGTCACACTGGCAGATTGCATCTCCTTCACATGCCCAGGCTAGGCTGGTCCTAGAGGGTCATGTCACGGCTCACAATATCAGAGCCATGGCTGCGTCGGTACCCCACTTGAGGTCAGTCTCCATTGAAGAAATTTGCAAGGCTGCGACATGGTCTTCAGTCCATACATTCACATAACACTACTGCATTGAGCAGGATACCCAACTTGACAGTTGGTTCGGGCAGACAGTGTTGCAGAATATATTTGGTGTCTAGAACCCAACTCCACCCTCCTAGGCCTGTTTTATTCTGTTCCAGGCTGCACTCTCATCCTCCCTCTCCTTCTCTGCACATATTCAACAGACTGCTAAACCTGTCGTTTCTTTCTCTATAATATCAGCAAAATTCGCCCTTTCCTTTCTGAGCACACTACCAGAACCCTCATCCACATTCTTATCACCTCTCACTTAGACTATTGCAACTTAGCCATCTCCCACTTAGCCATCTCTCTCCTCTTCAATCTGTTCAAAATTCTGCTGCACGACTAATATTCCGCCAGTGTCGTTATGCTCATATTAGCCCTCTCCTCAAGTCACTTCACTGGCTTCCAATCCGTTTCCGCATACAGTTCAAACTCCTCTTATTGACCTATAAGTGCATTCACTCTGCAGCTCCTCAGTACCTCTCCACTCTCATCTCTCCCTACATTCCTCCCCGGGAACTCCGTTCACTGGCTAAATCTCTCTTATCTGCACCTTTCTCCTCCACTGCTAACTCCAGACTCCGTTCCTTTTATCTTGCTGCACCATATGCCTGGAATAGACTTCCTGAGCCGGTACGTCAAGCTCCATCTCTGGCCGTCTTCAAATCTAAGCTAAAAGCCCACCTTTTTGATGCTGCTTTTAACTCCTAACCCTTATTCACTTTGTTCAGAAACCTTATTTATCATCCTCACTTTAATATTCCCTTATCTCTTGTTCTGTCTGTCCTAATTAGATTGTCGAGCAGGGACTGTCTCTTCATGTTCAAGTGTACAGCGCTGGGTACGTCTAGTAGCGCTTTAGAAATGATAAGTAGTAGTAGTAGATTATATATAGTTTCAGGTTGCGTTATGTCTTGCGCGGCCCAATTGACCAATGTTTGTTTGTGGTGACCATGGATTCCCCACTTGTGAGAATAGATAGGCCTGCTTGTCCTCGGAGAAAGCAAAGATACTTACAGATATTCTCTGAGGACAACAGGCCTCATAGTCTCACAATCCCTCCCACCTCCCCTTGGAGTTGTCTTTTTTATTATTATTCGCTTGTTTGCTGTTATACTCAACTGAGGTGACCGCTTTCATTCAGCGGGCGGGAAGGCATAAGTATTGCCATACTGGGACAGACTGAAAGTCCATCAAGCCAGCATCCTGTTTCCAACATTGGCCAATCCAGGTCACAAGAGCCTGACAAGATCCCCAAAAGGTACAATACATTTTATGCTGCTTATCCTAGAAATAAGCAATAATTTTCCCAAGTCCATTTTATTAATGGTCTATGGACTTTCCTTTAGGAACCCATCCAACCTTTTTTTAAACCCCACTAAGCTAACTGCTTTTACTACATTCTCTGGCAACGAATTCCAGAGTTTAATTACACATTGAGTGAAGAAACATTTTCTCCTTAGTGCTATTAGTTTTGGAAAGAGTAAGCAATCAATTCACATCTACCCATTCCACTCCACTCATTACTTATAGACCTCAATCATATCTCTCCTCTGCTGTCTTTTCTCCAAGCTGAAGAACTCTAGCCGCTTTAGCCTTTCCTTATAGGGAAATCATCCCGTCTCCTTTATCATTTTCGTCGCCCTTCTCTGTACCTTGTCTAATTCCACTATATCTTTTTTGAGATGCAGTGACCATAATTGAACACAATATTCAAGGTAAGGTCGCACCATGGAGCAATACAAAGGCATTATAACGTCCTTAATTTTGTTTTCTATTCCTTTCCTAAGAATACGTAACATTCTTATTTGCTTTCTTAGTTGCCGCCTCACATTATTGAGCAGAGGGTTTCAATGTATCATCAACGACGATGCCTAGATCCCTTTCCTGGTCGGTGACTCCTAATGTGGAACCTTGCATTACATAGCTATAATTCAGGTTCCTCTTTCCCATATGCATCACTTTGCTCACATTAAACATCATCTGCTATTTGGATGCCCGATCTCCCAGTCTCGTAAGGTCTTCTTGTAATTTTTTCACAATCTTCTTACGATTTAACAACTTTGAATAACTTTGTGTCATCAGCAAATTTAATTACCTCACTAGTTACTTCCATCTCTGGATCATTTATAAATATGTTAAAAAGCAGTGGTCCCAGCACAGACCCTGGGGAACCCCACTATCTACCCTTCTCCATTGAGAATACTGACCATTTAACCCTACTCTCTGTTTTCTATCTTTTAACCAGTTTTTAATCCACAGTAGAACACTACCTCCAATCCCATAAGTCTTCAATTTCCTCTGGAGTTTTTCATGAGGTACTTTGTCAAACGCCTTGTGAAAATCCAGATTCACAATATCAACCAGCTCACCTTTATCCACATATTTGTTCACCCCTCAAAGAAGAGTAATAGATTGGTGAGGCAAGATTTCCCTTCACAAAATCCATGTTGGCTTTGTCTCATTTATCCATGCTTTTGAATATGCTCTGTAATTTTGTTCTTTATAATAGTCTCTACCATTTGCCTGACACTGACGTCAGGCTCACCAGTCTATAATTTCTCGGTTCTCCTCTGGAACCTTTTTAAAAATCGGCATTACATTGACCACCCTCCAATCTTCTGGCACCATGCTTTATTTTAAAGATAAATTACATATTAGTAACAATAGTAATGCAGGTTCATTTTTCAATTCTGTCAGTACTCTGGGATGAATACCATCCAGTTCAGCTTTGAATACCATTTCTGGCACCGGTATCTCTCCCAAATCCTTCCTTGGTGAAGACCAAAGCAAAGAATTCATTTAATCTCTCCGCTATGACCTTGTCTTCCCTAATTGCCCCTTTTACCCCTCGGTTATCTAGCAGTCCAACTGATTCTTTTGCTGACTTCTTGCTTTTATTATACAAGTACTTCTTTGCCTTCCTTATTGCTTTGCATTTGACTTGACATTCCTTATGCTGTTTCTTATTATTTTCAGTCGATTCCTTCTTCCATTTTCTGAAGGATTTTCTTTTAGCTCTAATAGCTGCTTTCACCTCACTCTTTAACCATGCCAGCTGTCGTTTGTTCTTCCTTCCTCCTTTTTTAATACATGGAATATATGTGGCCTGGGTTTCCAGGATGGTAGTTTTGAACAGCATCCATGCCTGATGTACATTTTTTACCTTCGTAGCTGCTCCTTTAATTTTTAATTTTTTTTCACCGTTCTTTTCATTTTATCATAGTCTCCTTTTTGTCATAAGATCTGGACCAGGCAACATTGCCTGCGTTACCCACTTGTGAGAATAAAAGGCCTGCTGTCCTCGGAAGAATACCTGCTGTAGGTAAGTATCTTCGCTGCACTGCTTCCTAAGAATGGTGTTGCAACTTTGATGAGTGAGGCAAGCACACACAGAGTAAAAATGGCAGGTTAGAAGAAAACAGATAAAACAGTTGTTCCTAATTTATTTATTTATTTTTATTTGAATTTATTAATCACCGTTATGAAGCGATTCACCCAAGGTGGTGTACAGCAGGTACAGTTTAACATAAAACTTAAATTTTGTTAACAGCATAACAATAGTAAAATAACCAAGAAAGAACATAAATTCAATAAAAGAGGTAATCTTGAAAACATTAAATTGAAACCTAATATTAGAACTACCATGAAACCATATCACAAATATCCACATTTAATAGCACTGCAGTTCAAATACCAGAGATATAATGCTATGATACACCTAATAATCATGCATCAGAACATTCAACTAACATAGATATGATGCTAGACATTTTCTACAATATGGCTTACCATATAACTGAGGGACCAAGAGCAGATATATGATGGGAACTAGATGCGTGGTACAGAGTCAGTTGGGATAATTTGGTGGTTAGCTAAACTCAAGGCAAGTTCATTGTATAGTTAAGCAAGAGATAAAGAACTGATCTAAGTTACAGTGTGTGTAGCAAGTTAGTCCAGGTTCAGAATGAGTGTATAGTCAGTCACCCTGTGTAGTACATGCTTGGGAGAAGAGCCAGGCTTTCATCTGCTTCCTGAAGGAGGGGTAGTCTTGAGTTATATGTATCCCCTCTGGGAGTAAATTCCAGATCATGGGGGCTATTCCTGAGAAGGCTCACTGGCAGGTAGCACATCATACAATTTCTTTTGATGAAGGTACAGATAGCGATGATCCTTGAAAGAAACTTAGAGGTCTTAAAGGTGTGTAAAATAAGTGATTTAGCCCATTTTATCTGAGGACTTGAAAATCAAACGTAGCCCTGTGAGATACTGGTAGCCAGTGTAGCTTTTGCAGGAAGGGTGTGATGTGGTCACGCCACTTGCAACCTTCTATCAGTCATGCTGCAGCATTCTGAATAAGTTGGAGCTGGTACAAACTCTTCTTGGTTTGGCCAGTGTACATGGCATTACAATAGTCTAGTTGTGATGTTATCATGGCATGGACCACTGTGGTCAGACTTGTCTTTTCAATATATGGAAAGAGATTTCATAGTTGTAATGGCAGTTGCTGTTTTGTTCTGTGGAAGGAATGTCTGCTATTCATGCACTGCTGAGCTCTATTCCTGTTCATGCATAACTTAAACCAAAGGTCATATTAGGCAGAGAACAGAATCAGTTATAAACCGGTTATATTTCAACAAGATATAGCCATGGTTACAGGTTTCATCTGAGTATCCAGTAACATGGACTAGGATAGGATAAAACAACAGTAATACTTCTGTTAAAAGTGCAGAGTTGTAAATAACACTGTTCTTGAAAAAGTCTGGATAATAAACCAAAAATACAAGCTGCACCATACATCACCCAGCGTTGGACAATGGTCACATTATTCTAAAAGACAGATTTGCCTTGACAAACACCGAGGTGGCCGATCACAGTGGTAACGAACTGGCTTCCAAGCGTTTCCAAGATATCCACAATGAATGCATATGGGATAAACCAAATGTACACACATATCTCATATTTATTCTGGATCTCCTGGGAACTCACCGTTGTATGTATTAGCAGGGGAAGAGAAAACAATCTCCAGAAAAGAGGATGAATAGGACTCTGACCAATTGAATTGTGCCGTGTGTAATTCTGAGCATTGCTATATATGTACAGCCTCTGGTAAGAATGATGCAGCTGAATTATAATAGGTAGAAGAAATTACTAAAGGAAAGGGATTTGAGCATGTGCTAAGCTGTATAGATCGTTAGGGGATCATACAAATCAGTATGTAGAGACTGATGGCACAGAGCAGCCATGCTTACATACTAACATGACTAATTTTGGTAGTTGTGTGGGTTATTATTATGAATTTTGTGGTATGATGTAGAAGGGAAAGAGTCTTCTATTTTTTGTATATTTTTATATTAGTTTTTTTAAAGTGTTTTTCTCATTGCAAATTTCTTATGCTGCTAGTGCGACGGATTCAGATAAGTGCCTTTTCATGCTGTATACAAAATATACAAAAAAAATAGAAGACTCTTAGGAAGGAGGTTTTTTAGACCTATGAGGAGGTTCACCCAGCCACATTGGTACTATACAAACTCCACAGGCTGAGCTTCTGAGGTCTTTTCCTCCTACACTAAACCAGTTTGTGTAGCACACTGAGTAAAAATACACTAGCTGGCTAATAATGATTATATACTATGAAGGCACACTACAAAGGATGAAAACAACAGACACGGCCTTGAATGAGGTGCGATATCCTAAAGGCAGCTGGAATATAGCCTTCAGAGCATGGACATGAATGACTGGATGGACTGGCTGGTTCTTTTCTGCAATCATCTACTATGTCAACTTTATAGTAGGAACAGTCTGTAGAGTACTGGTGTTTTGTACTGTGACAAATAAAACAAGTTCCTTTAGCCAGGTTTAACGTACTTAATTATTTAATCTCTGCCATTGTATACTGAGCAAGTGAAAAAGACTGGAGTTGGCAAACTGGCATCAGAGCTGTTGGCCACTAGGTGGAGGGGGCTGCACATGCCCAGAATGGCTTCTAGTCCTTTCTGGGCCTTCTAGGAACAGGTCTGGCCAGGCACTGTCAGGGATGATGTCACCTGTCTGTGGCTGCCTTATCTGGCTTGTCCACAGAGAAAAATAACTTTTCTGAATTAAAACAGATTGTGCGATTTTCGTACCATGCTTGTCCCTATTGGCCTTGTTTTTCTTCTCTGTAGCCCCGAGATGGACATAGCAATTTAATTCTATTGGCTGTGACAGTAAGCCAGCCATTTGTAATGGATTGCCATACCATGAAGTGAATTTACACACACAAAAAAAAACCTAACATGGAGAATCTGATTGGCTTGTTAGGCAATTTTGGCATATAATAAGCCCATTTGTGAACAAAATAAACACAGGGCCAGCCTAACATGTAAGGGTCTATTATATTTATGGCTGTACACTGCTTTGGACTTCCTTTTTGGTTTGGTAAGATGGTATAGTTTTGTAAATAAATAAGTTAATATCTCAGTCATCTGGTAGCTTCATTCAGATTTATAAAATAATTTAATGCTATAGATATTTCTCGTAAGATAAAGGAAAATGCACAGTAAGCATTTTGTCTAGCACCGGGTAAAAAAAAAGCTAAGGTTGCCATTTGCCAGAGAGCATGAAGTCTAATGCAGCAATTTCTAAAATTATCAATCATAAAATAAAAATAGGTGGAATCATTGATTTTCTTCATTGATTTTACTTCCATTATGTTTTGCATTAGAAAAACTGCTCAGGCTACTTTAAATCAGTATTGACATGCCACAATGAACCCACAGGTCTCATTATTATAAGGAAGACTGCAGGCAGAAATGAAAGGACAATATTTTGTTGTTGATGAGCTGAATTAGTTGATGCAGGAGTACTGCAACCTAGAGGATGGCAGATGAGGATAATATGCTCCATTCATTCATCCCAGTTATTCCTGTTCACACTGCCAAGGTTATATCTGTCAGGTCTCTCGGGGAAATGTGAGCCCTTGGGCCGCTGTCACGGAGGTGGCAGCAGCAGGCAAAACCACCCAACAGGAAACAGGCAACCCTAAGATGGGCTGAAGTAGACAGGACTGGAGTGGCTGGGCTGGAGCTGAAGAGGAAAGCAACAAGGAATCCAGGAACAATGTCCTACAGCAGGGTTCAGGATTGAGAAGCAGGATACAGGACACTCAATTCAGGCTTCTCCCACAGGATTCGGGGAAACTGGCACAGCTTGACTGGATCCGGGTTCACCCAAACACTAGGCAGGCAGGGTGTCCATAGAAGCTTAGCTTGGCCGGGAAGAGGACACAGGAGCTACATACAAGCTAAGCTCAAGGGAATGGGAATGACAGATACGCTTGCCAGAGGAAGGGTTAGACTGGAGCTACAGTAGCTAACAGATAGAAAGGAGAGAAATGGCTGCAGCATCAGCCGCTAACCAACCTCAGACAGGTAGCAGAGCCACTGCACAGGGATAACAGAAAGGCTAGAAGCCCACAGAGAATAATATACACAGGAAGGCTGAAAGCTTACAGGTCAGAGAGATACACCCAGAAAGGCTAGAAGCCCACAGACAGGCTGGAAACCCCCAGGCCGCAGTAATACACGCAGAAGGCCTGGAAGCCCACAGATAAAGGGATATACGCAGATAGACTGGAGGCCCTCAGAGCAATGGGCACAGAAGAGCTGGAAGCCTACAGAGCAATGGGCACAGAAGAGCTGGAAGCCCACAGAGCAATAAACACAGAAGGGATGAAAGCCCACAGAGCAATAAAACCCTGAGCCAGAAGGCAAGGCCCACAGGTGATAGTAACTAGCAAAGCAGAAGGGCTGGAAGCCCACAAGAAAAGACAAGGAAAGCTAACTGTGCAAACAGCACACTAACCTTGGGACCTAAGGCAACTAACCTTGGGACCTAAGGCACTGCGTAGGCATTGGCAATGCAAAGGCAATGAAGACTAGAACACCAGTTCCTTAAGAAGGCCCTGACAGATGAGGTCACCCCTTCAGGCCACAGGCAGGGAGCATACAGAAGCCCAGAGAGACCTAACCCACACAGGTGTAGTCTAGTGAGGTAATTAGTGTTAGGCTGGAAGCAGCCAGCCCACCCAGCCTGAGACAGAGCTGCCTCAGGAACAGCCCACTGAAGTACAGAGAGGCCCAATACACACAAGTGTAGAGAAGTGAAGCCATTAGAGCAGCCAGCCCACAGAGATAGAGCTAACTCAGGAACAGTATACTGAAGCACAGAGAGGTTAAACCCACACAGGTGCAGTATACTGAGGCAATCAGCACCATGCTGGAAGTGGCCAGCACCCAGAGACAGAAACAGAGCCAACTCAGAAGTAGAGAGAAACCAGCACAGACACTGATTCCCAGAAATAGGGTAAGTCTGAGGGTGATCACGACCACAGACGTGACAATATCCCAACTGCCAGCCATAGATGTTTGACTATGTAACAAGATGTCACTCCTATGCAACGTCAGTTTATGTTGCCATCTTTTTGTTCTCTGCCATACTGGATTGATGAGCATACACATTCCCAATCTTTAATACAAGTTTTGGAAAGAGAAAGAATTGTGAACCAAAATGTTTACAATAGCTTCTTCCACTTGTGGATTTAATGAAACAAAACATATTGCAGTGATAATCAGAAAGGACAATTCTTTTATTGAACCAATGTCTATTATGAAATTCCTCAGAGCAATTTCTCCAAATTGCACATATGACAGGAATGAACTTCACTCCTAATCCAGAGTATGTGGAGTGTGATCTCAGTCTTTCAAATTTACTACTGTTTTCTCTGGCCAATTTTCAATGTGATTTAAGTGGGCAGGAACTGTCTAAGTGGGGATATTCAGCAACACTTAACCAGAGAGTGCTGCTGACTATCCCTGCAGACTGCCTGACCCAAAAGTGGGCAGTTCAGGGGCAGCCCTGGGGACAGCACTGGAGAGGAGCTCGGGGTAATGTGGTAGCCATTTTGAAGTGGAGCCTCAAGGGGCATGCACTCCTGCCCCCAGTGACCCACCACTACTGGGGGAGAGAGGTAGGCCCAGTGGGTCGTACCTAGACATTGGGGAGAGTTGGGGGTTGAGGAGTCTCATTTGGGGGGAGGGGAGGGGTTTGGAGCATCATCGCCTGGGGGGAGTGGGTAGAAGGCAGATCTATTTGAGAGGCCAGGAGGAGGATTGGGAAGGTTTTAAAAACTAAAATTAGTGATGCAGGTTGCGGCCCAATATTCAGCTTGGACCCATATAACTTTCTTTCAGGCCTAGCTACATATCGGCCAGGACCCACATAAGATTCAGTGGCCAGGGCTACCCAAATTAACCCTGGATATTCAGTGCTGGTGCCTGCACATGGTCCAGCACTGAATATGCAGGGCTATTCTAACCAAACACAAGTCAGCATTTTAAAAAACGCTGGCCGTTGCCGGCTAAATATCAGGGGGGGTGGGGGGGAAGGAATATTCTTTTAAGTCAGTCTTATATCATTTGGTAACCCCTCCCAAAATTAGCTTACCTTTTTTCACCATAGTTCCTCTTCATGTAGTAGCACTATAATTCCACGATTATTTCATGATTGACTTGAAAGTTGCATTTTATTAGGTCAAAGTGAGCAGATAAAAGCAGAGAATGATGTATGAATGTATGTACAAGCAAAATAAGAGGCTTACATGATGGTTAGAACTGAATACTTGTATAAATGCAGTAAGTTTTGGGAAAAAGTTACGCATTATAAATATGCTGAACCTGGCATTGAAGTACTGACGAACTCTGTGCATCTTAAGAGTAGAGGCTTTGGGCCTTCAAAAATAATTTTCCTGTTCTCAAAAAGGAAAAATCTTTTACAATTGCCTTTGTGTTTTCTAAGAGATACTTGTAAGCAGTATTTCATTTTGCATTTGATACAAGAGCTTGCATACAATTTTGATAGTCTACTGCACTTTTATCTTTAGGAAATTATAGTTCAAGAAGTGATGAGCTGAAAAGAAAATGTGAAGAACTTGAAGCGCAACTAAAAGTCAAAGAGACTGAAAATGATGATTTATTAAAGGAGTTGGAACAGAAAAATGCTATGATACTGGTTCTTGAAAACACTATTAAAGAGAGAGAGAAGAAGTATTTAGAAGAATTGAAAATGAAAAGCCATAAGTTGAATATGCTATCAAGTGAACTTGAACAGCGTGCAAGCACAGTGGTTTATTTAACATCTCAACTGCATGCAACAAAGAAAAAATTTATGAGCTCAAGTGGGACAACTGAAGCCACCCCATCTGGAAGTCCAGTATTGCCTGGCTATAAGCCAGCTCCTCCCAAAGAAAAACTACCTGAAACTCCAAGGCGTAGGATGAAAAAGAGTCTTTCGACACCATTAAACTCAGAGTTTGCCGAGGTGTACAGACTAGGGTCTGACGGACGAAAAATAGTTTTGCGAGAGCCCTTGGATGCGATGCCAGATCCTACCCCCTTTTTGCTAGCGAGAGAATCTCCAGAAACGCACCTTATAAAAGAGAGGCCATTAGTTATCCCCCCTATTCATTCTGACCGTGCCTCTGCTGAGCCACACAGTCCAGCAAGAGAAAAGCAGCAGAAGGCACATATTGGGGTGGCCCATCGAATCCACCATGTTACACCCCCCCAAGCTCAACCAGAGGTTGAAACACTAGCAGTGGATCAGGTGAATGGAAGCAAAGTTGTTAGAAAGCACTCTGGAACTGACAGAACTGTTTAAAAATGTATACTAAAAACAAGCAACAATGTTAATACTTAAAAACTCTTATATTGCTTTTATCTGTGATCACAGATAGGTTTAAAAAATACTGTCTGCAGCTTTTTCTTTAAAGTGCCCAGGCATGCCCAGTGTTTTCATACCACCCTATCAATCGATTACTACCCTCCTTGTACTAATTTCTCGTATTTCAAAATACTTAATGAGTAAACTCTGTGGCCAAATACACATCTACTGTACAGCTTGCTTCTAATTAGTACTCTATTTAAACTGCAGCCATTGACAAAAGCACAGGCCACAGATTGCATCATTGCAGCCTATATATTAGTAAATGTAGGTATGAGCATACCTTATATTAAACTTACAGCAATGTGTTCCTGCTGTTGTAATGTAAAAATGTCATGTTCCTTTTGTCTTCATAACCTGTATGTACACAATACTCACTGTGTGCTCTAATGACAAAGCCTTCCTGGCAGTAACACTGAACATTAATACAGATATATGTAGATGGCAAAATGAAGTTAATAAGATGACTTTTACCCTTCCTATGACATGGGCCTTAGAGTATAGCTTCTGTTTTCTTCAAAAGTTACCATGAGCTCATCAGGCTTGACAAACTTCCAATGACAGTAGCAAGTTCAGAGCAATTGGTAATGCCATGCCACTTACACTTTTGTAGCAGTTTGAATTGGCTTTAAGGAATTTCATTAATAAACCTTTTTATATAAATTTCACTATGTACTGAGGTACAAGACAATACATGATGCAGTCAACTTGGAAAGTTTGTCTATAATAGTCTGTTCTCTTAGTGTACTGTATGCCAGATGTTACTGGTTTGTCCTTTGGGAGTTCTAGCAGTCGTTCAAAGATCTAGGCGGGCAGGTAGATACTAAAATCAGTTTTAAATCACTTTACGTAAAAGAACAAATAGAATATATAGCAGCTGGTGTTATCATAGATGTTCCATTAGTGCCTAAAAAGCAAAGTTCCTTACCTGTAGCAGGGGTTCTCCATAGACAACAGGGGAACACAACCACACTCCATACTGATGTCACGCTGACGTTGCCTGTGTGCTGGCAATTTTTTGAGTTCTCTGAGCATGCGCGAGGGTTCCCACTCCTCCACACTCCCACAGACTCTATATAGGTTGGTCATAGTTGGGCATGGAGACCAGATACATGCATAAGTTAGTCACTTGGGTGCTAACAACTAATAATTGAGGTTAATTGGCACTAATTTGGATTTATGCACACATCTGCCTATTTGCTATTCTATAACACTGGGCACCCAATGTGTGTCATGTGCTACCTCAAAGGGGTGTGGCCAGGGGCGGGGCATGGGTGTTCCAGATATTTAGTTGCAGTGTTGTAGAATATCGGGGTTATGCACCCAACTTGTGTGCCAGGTTTCAGCTAGCATAATTCCTCGCGCCCAAAGTTGGATGTGGAGTGCTCTTTATAGAATAGCGTTTAGCATGAATTTTTCCCGACACCTAATTTTGAGCACCATTTACTCAATCCAGCCCACTGCCCCTCCTCCCTCTAGTCTGTTCCACAGCAAGATCTTTTAGTAATAATGCTTTCTCTTTTTTTTTTCTTTTTATGGGGGTTAGGAGGGTGGGTGAGTGTGGCTGCATTCCTCTGCAGTCTAAAGAAAACCCCCATTACAGGTAAGCAGCTTCATTTTCTCTGAGGACAAGCAGGCTGAATAATCCTCACAAGTGGGTTGGCAATCCAAGTCAGCCTGGGAACCGGCATTTGAAATAGCAAAAACATTTGCTGGAGCCTTCTGAGCGGGCCGCACGTCTGCGCATGCGCCGAGTGCCTTCCCGCCTGCCGTGCAGATAAGCAGGGGGAATGGCGATTCCAGAGCCAAGGGCCCTTTGTTGTATGATATGTTAGAGGCCTAAGTATGGATGGGTGGAGGAGAGATATGTGTTGAAAAATGTTGAGAAATTATACTATTTGAAAGCAAGCGCCCCACATTTTATGCAGTTTGTGGTTGAATATTACAGTTTAAGGGAAAAGACAGGGATCAGTGGGAATATTCTGTAGAGCTCTTTACAACCACGATGGCCCAGTCAGTGCCATCAACCAGGCTGTGATAAAATTTGTGGGTTAGGCATAATGCAAAAGGCCTGAACATGACCAGAAGGGCAGTGTTAAAATTTTTAAAGATCTGTAATTAGTTTACATAAGATACAGGATTTCTATAAAGCCTGGTCTGCTACACTTAGGATATTTTCCGTTTTAGTGTATAGGTGGCATTCAATAGAGTCTGCCTATTCTACCACTTCCATTTATTGGGTAGGTGGCAGTTTCAAAATCTAATAAATGTAAAATTATGTGTATAATAAAGTTGCCTTTTTCTATGCATGTTCTGAATATAAGGGAATGTGTTTTACATCTGGTTTTCCTCTGGTACAGATATACAGATTGAAACAACAGAATTGACTCATTCTGATAGGCCTGACTCACTTTTATCGGTAGTACTTGAGGTGATGCCACAGACATAATTAAGGAACACAGCTGGGAGGATCCCTTGACATAATGGACCTACAGCTTGTATTACTGGGACCGATACTACTGAAAGGGTTCTCAGCCGCTTGAAGAACATTCACTGCTGCTTGAACTGATGTTCAGTAGAAATTGAGTGCTTAAGATCAGGGCTTTTCTTTACCATTGTAGCTCCAATTATTTAAATCTTGGTGCTTTTTTTTTTTTTTAAGCAAAAAGAGAAAGAAAGCAAATCCATTCTTGTAGTGCGGATGAAGAAAACTTAGGGGGAGGAACAGAAAGGAACACACCCAGAAGGGTTTCTACACTATTCTGGGCTCTGGGAGGATTGATCCAAACTAGCACTGTCAGAGATGATAACATCCATATATATGGCTGTTTTTATCCTATTTAACCGTGGAAAACTGATTCATCGTGATGAGGTTCTGTTAAGTCTCTGTTAATTCAATTTGCATATTTTTGCTGCTATGCTATGGCTATAAACAGTCAGCTACTTCTATTGTACAAGTCCAGGCAGTGTTCCTTTTAAAATGTATTTAATTATACATTATTTTCTGGGATTGCACTCTTCCCTAATAGTTGTCAATTGATCTATCTGAATGGTTTCTTCTGAATTTTAAAAACATGTAATCTAATCAGATTCCCTGTTTCTAGTTGATTCATTTGGGTTTATTTTAAGGGCATGTGATGTTGACTTTTCCTCAAATTCACATGTCTGTGTTGTATTATGAATAACAAGGAATGCAGAGCTTTTTAAACGTAGTTTTATTGGAAATTTTCACTTACATAAAAAAAAACATTTAAAAGTTACAAACAGTGAGCTACAAATTAATAGATTACAGAGTACAATATCAAGTTGAAGAGTAATTACTAAGCTGTGTGTTAAAAAAGGCACTTTAATATGCCATTTTACTGTAACTTTCTCCAGGAAAGTATATTCATTCCTAGCCTGGAACCGCAATCTTATCGTGTTCCCCCTTCCCTGCAGCAAAAATAGTGCCCCAAAAAATTAAACCCCTGTGGCATCACCCTAACACCCCTCCTATCAGGAACCCCAACCTTTAACTCAGGGTTGGCCAAGGGTCTTGCAGACAGAAGTGATGCCAAATCACTCCTGTATTAATGGTGTCAAAATTCAAAATGATCCCAGTTAACCTCTAGCTTCTCTTTACCCCCATAAGAAACACAAAAGGACACTGTGCATTAGTAGTGCTACTTTGAATTTTAACACTGGTGGGCCCTGTAAGACCTGGGATTTGTAGACTACGTCTTCTCTCTCCCTCCCCCAATACAAAGCATCAGCAGGTAAATTAGCATGTTGAGGGGGGGGGGTAAATGACACCTTTTAAGATTACCTCAGTTTTATATTTAATTAGCTGGTTTGGCTGTGATCATGAATATTTTCCTCCTATGTGGCTTCTTTTTTTAATCACCAGATATTGCATGTTATATATTACAAGTGACATAGGCTCCCTAGTTTGATGTGTAACTTTACTGCTACTGTACACTCATTTTCAAATTATAGAAATGGTTACTTGCATTCTGACCAAATTACAAAAGAATTTCAATTGTAATTATATGAAAACCACTACATAATGGAAAGGGAAAAAGAAACAGGGCAGCATCTAGTCAGAGTTCAGTGTGAGACAGACCCCCTGGAGCACCCAGTGGGAAATGTGCTTTGTGGTGTAAAGATCAGCTTCAAACACCAAGCCAACTCCCATGGCATTTCGTCTCATGGATGTGGTGTAAACAGGTGTCCTGAAAGTGTTCTGCAGCAAGAATGAACCATAGAATATGTTAGGATTAAATGCACTCTTCTCAGATCTAATAAGTAAACAGAAAGCTACAACTATTCTAACTTATGCAGCTAGGAAGAACTGAGACCTTCAAAGACCACAAAAAATAACCATGCACTAATTCCACTTTACTTTAAATGCTGGAGCTTAAGCAAAACTATCATTATGAGTCTGGCTGAATCATAGGAGCCAACTTTTCAAAATTATTGGTGGTGCTAAGCCCAGTGGAAATAACCCCTCCCTGGACACATACAAGGAATTTTTTCAATTATTGGGGGTGCTCAAGCACCCACAGAGTTGGCTCCTATGGGCTGAATCCAGATCAAAAGACAGTACAATATGCTGCCATGTAATATTGCTCAAGTTTATGTTGGATGTTACTGTTGTGGAAGGGCAATTCCCAGAGCTGTATCCTATTGCCCAGTTTGCATTCTGGGAATGATCATATCCAGTATCCTACCCTGACTTCCAGCTATCGGCCCAGTTAATGGTTTCAGTAGCTGATGTCCTAGCATTGGCTAAGTCCAGCTAACCAACCAGTATTAGCTGCCTTCTTTGGACCATGGTGACCACTACCCTCAGCCTCTCTTCACACATCCACTTCACCTTGCCTTCGTGCCAATCAGCACCTTGGACTTATGGCTGCCTTTCTGCAGTTACAGATTCTTATATAACATGTCTTCACAGTTTCATTAGACATAATGGGCTGGATTTAGTAAATGGCACTCAAAATTTGGCACTGAAAAAAATCAGTGCTAAACACAATTCTATAAAGGGTGTGCGCCCTTTACGGAATCGCGCTTGGCACCAATTCCCACACCTAACTTTAGGCGCCAGACTTACGCCTGCTGAAACCTGATGTAAATGCTGGGTGCGCTGAGGCCATATTCTATAATTCTGAATGCAACTTTTCAGAATTCCCCTGACAGGCCCATGGTCATGCCCCTATTTGACTTAAACGTTAGTAGAGTTAGACGCCATGCCTTATAGAATAACGCACAGCCAGATGCACATGCAAATTTTTAATGAGTGCCAATTAATATCAATAATTGGTTGTTAGCACCTGATTATTAATATTAATTGGCTTTAGTCAATTAATTTGTGCGCGCATTTTGGGTGTGCAATTCTGAGTGCCATATATAGAATCCAGGGAATTATGTCATTTATTCTAGCTATTAAATATGTACACAGACGGCCAACTTCTTCCATTTTTTTATATACCTCAGATCCTGTGGTGATATGATAAGCGGTCAAGTGCTACCTTATGAAATCATATATATTAATCACTGTGAGAAAACAAATAGCTTTAAGGGATTTTAATACTGAAGTGTAGTCGTACTGTCTCCTTCCCTTCAGCTAACACTCAAGCAAGAAATTTCTATTAATAATTATGCATCCTTAATGTTTCTCACAGAAGACACACTGGGGTCCTTTTACCAAGCTGTGGGAAAAAGGGCCCTGCACTAGCAGCAGGGGCCATTTTTACCGCAGTGGGTAAAAAAATCCCCCAGCACACAACTTATTGCATGGCCATGCGGCAGAGAGCCCTTACCGCCACCCACTGAGGTGGCGATAAGGGCTCCCACCCTAACCCAGCAGTGTACAGCAATGCCCGATTACCACCGGGTTATCACCGCGTAAGCCATTTCCGCTTACTGCTGCTCTGTAAAAGGGCCCCATTCATATCTTTAAAATATATTAGTAGAGGATGCATTTTCTGTGCCCCCAGACTTCCTCGGATTCACCTGTGGCGTGACAGGAAAGAAAAACTGAGATGATAGCAGTCATAGACTGTGATGTCCCATGATCAATTCAGACTGCCATTTGTTACTTTTGTGTGCGTGCGTGCGTGCGTGCGTGCGTGCGTGCGTGCACTGAAAGTATCCAAATACAAGTGAGTCACAGCACCCATACATTTGAGAGCCTGGAGGCTAGACCCAGCCTTACAGGAAAAAGACAAACATTTAGGTAGGGACTATTCAGACAGGATCACAGTTTACATTGGTCAAAATGTAACATATTGGAATTTAAGCCTGGCATCTTTGGTCAGGAATGCGAGTGGGTATTTATATTCATATGGAGATAGCGTGTCCTTTCTCTCCACACTTTAAATTCATCCAGTTTATGTAAAAACCTTTGAGTCCAATTTATATAACTTCCAATACTTTCTCCAAGATATGGCTAATAGTAAGGCTGTGATGTCAGGCCACTTGCTTGATTGTCACTAGCTAACAGTAAAATCTAGAAACACCATTGTAAATTGCAACATGTTCATTGATAAGGCAAATTTCAAAATAGCTCATCCAGATGCCAAGTCTGTGGATCAGTGACTTTGCACAAACTATACAAATTTTCAAAGGGAAACTGCCCACAGGTTGCATTACATTGTACTTTATTTATCTGATCTGTGAACTTTGCATCTGCTTTTTCTGAGAACTAATTCTAACTGAGAAATAGTGCATGTATATTTAAAAATACAGTCAGGTTAGGAAGAGGCATTCCCAAAATATGATCATGGGAATGCCTCCCTTTAACATGCCTGAAAGGAACTATGTTAAGAACTCCATGCATACTTAGCCAGGCTTAGGTTGGGCAATATTCAGAAAGCCCTTTTTAACTGGGAAAATCAGTATTTGCCAAGAATATAGCTATTGAAAATTGTCCTTTAAGGCCACAGCCAAGGCAGGCAGGAGTACACATGGAGGGAAATTTTCGATATGACATCTAAGTGTGACTTTGGACGTTTACACAAAATGTTCAAAATCCGAATAGGAAATAAGGTCATTTAAAAAAAAATACTGTTTTCAACAAGATTTTATGCTTTGTGCATTTTGTTTTTTGGTCCATTTTTGGAAAAAAAAAAACGAGTGCAAAATGTAGAGATTCATGCCATTGGGATGTAGAAGGAGCCAGCATGTTTAGTAGACTGGTCTCCCAGACATCCCAGGAGAGCAATGGGGCACCCTAGAAAGATCTGCTCCCAGGTGCACTTCTCACTCTTGCTCCCTTTTCTTGTCCTAAAGCCCTCCAAAACCCACCCAAAACACACTGTCCCCAACTGCAATAGCCCTTATGGGCGAAGGGGGCACCTATATGTGGGTATAGTAAGGTTTTAGTGACTTTAGGAGGGATCACAGTTTCCACCACAAGTGTGATAGGTAGAGGGAGATAGGGACCTGGCACCCCACTCTGTACTGCACTGACCACTACACTTGGGACCTACATGCTGCTCTAATACAGCTGACTTTAATATCTGAGGATGAAATAAAGGCTGGTAAGTCATATTTTTATTCACATATTTGGGGAGGTGGGTATTGTGGGGTCACCCCTGATTCCCTCCAGTGGTTATCTGGTCATTTAGGGCACCTTTTTATGCCTTATTCAGAAAACAGGTCTAGGTCCAAATGTCTTGGTTTCAGTCCTGGACACTTTTGTTTTGTTCCATTATGGCTGTAAAACGTCCAAGTGTTAGGCACGCCCTAATCCCGCCTTCGAAACACCCCTGACACACACCCTTGTGATTTGGACGCACTGCAAATGCATTGCATAGATAAACGTCTGCAAAATAGGTTTTGAAAATTCCAATTTGGACATTTTGAGAAGAAAAACATCCAAATGGTGCTTTATGACACTTTTTGGATATTTTTCCCTTTTGAAAATGAGCCCCGCTGTCATGTCTTCCTGATTTGATATCATTTAATACGAATTTGGGCACATGATTTTCTTACCTGCAACTTGAGACGATGGGATTCAATGGGAATAACCTTGAGAATGGGCAGCTCTGTCACCAAGACTTTCGGCTTACTCTTAATAAGACAGGAGTTTTCAATATCCCAGTCCGCTCCTTCCAGATACAATCCAGTAATAAAGCACCCTAGATAGAGCAAACAGACAGGAGATCTACTAACAAAATTATTAAGCATTTTCTCTGTTGTCTCATGTCAGACATGGAATCAGGTTTGCAATCAGATTAGCATAAAAAATTCTTTAAAGTATTTCTTTAACGCAATTCGTTAAAGCTGTGATGCAAGATATAAAGGTTTTAACAAATTGAAAACATAAGCATTGATGATAAAATTATCCTGACATAAAGGATAAATGTAATATAAACCATTATGCCATGGCTTGCATTAGTGTTCCAGTAAACTGACATGTCTCTTGCATCTGCTTTACTAAAGTACGAATCTAGATGGCAGCTAGAATGAGGGTCACCTACAATCCAAAAATATAAGGCATATCCACTAGGTATGAAATAACAACAATCAGGGAAAAGCCTCAAAGAGCTTGGGGACTATATGGAAAGTCTCTTCAAGTTAAGTGGACAAAAAAATGTCCTCTCTTCATCATTGGCAAAAACCCTGAGGCTACAGCAATGAAAAAGTTTTAAAGCTGAAGGCAGGGCAGCTTCTGAGGGACCGCACAGCGTGAGCAGGATCGAGAACATTGAATATTAAAACAAAGATCAGTGAACATGTTATTTATATATATATATATATTCTTCCGGATTCATAATGCAATGCTTATTACATTGAAGATTGATTAATCAATGAAAAAATGAAAAAATTTAAATAAAGTATTTTGGCTTCAGCTTTAAAACGTTTTCATTGCTGTAGCCTCAGGGTTTTTGCCAATGATGAAGAGAGGACATTTTTTTGTCCGCTTAGCTTGAAGAGACTTTCCATATAGTCCCCAAGCTCTTTGAGGCTTTTCCCTGATTGTTGTTATTTCATACCTAGTGGATTTGCCTTATATTTTTGAATTTTTTGATAGACATCCACACCACATATTGAGATTTAGTGGTCACCTACAATCTCCATTTTCCAATCCTGGATTGATGTCGTAGACTGTAGCTACTTGATAAAAATCAGGAAGCAGTTAAGGCCTTGTTCCTGACTATTACCAAGATGCTTCTCAGAATTACCTTTTAACTGTTCCACAATTATGCTAGCAAGTTAAGTCTCACAAGGTTCCCCATTTTATTGTTCAATGTGTGTTTATCCCTGTTAGGAACACTGGTTACAAAAGTGTGGGTTTTGTTTTTACGCTTATGCTGGTGATATTCAATTTATTCTGGTTGACAGAGATGGGATTAAGCAACAAATTAATAGTGACTGAATGTATGAGAGAGGTGAATGATTGGTTTGGAATGTAAATAAGTCAGCAGTGTTGTGTTTTGTGGATATTGACTGGGGGAGTCTTCATAGCAGTGGCGTACCAAGGGGGGGGGGGCGCAGTGGGGGCGGTCCGCCCCGGGTGCACGCCGCTGGGGGGTGCCGCGGCGCGCGCCTGCTCTGAGAGTTCGCTGACTTCGCTGCAGCTCCCTCTGCTCTGCCCTGGAACAGGTTACTTCCTGTTCTGGGTCAGAGGGAGCTGCAGCGAACGCGCGAAGTCAGGGAACTCTGAGCAGGCGCGCGCTGCGGCACCCCCCCCATCGGCGTGCACCCGGGGGGGGGTCCGAGCTGCATCGTGGGGGGGTGCTGCACCCGGGGGGGGGGCCGTGCTGCATCGGGGGGGGGGGGGCGCCGCCCCGGGTGTCCGCCCCCCCTAGGAACGCCACTGTCTCATAGTAATAGTAATTGACAGCAGATAGACCTGAACAGTCCATCCAGTCTGCCCAATGGTCACACTCATTATCAAGTCATGATTATACCAACAATGAAGGTAATATAAAATACTTAATAATTGTTTCTATAGACCTCTATCATATCTCCCCTCAGCCGCCTTTTCTCCAAGCTGAAGAACCCTAGCCGCTTTAGCCTTTCCTCATAGAGAAGTCGTCCCATCCCCTTTATCATTTTTGTCGCCCTTCTCTAATTCCACTATATCTTTTTTGAGATGCGGCGACCAGAATTGAACACAATATTCGAAGTGCGGTCGCACCATGGAGCGATACAAAGGCATTATAACGTCCTCATTTTTGTTTTCCATTCCTTTCCTAATAATACCTAGCATTCTATTTGCTTTCTTAGCCGCAGCAGCACACTGAGCAGAAGGTTTCAATGTATCATCAACGACGACACCTAGATCCCTTTCTTGGTCTGTGACTCCTAACGTGGAACCTTGCATGATGTAGCTATAATTCGGGTTCCTCTTTCCCACATGCATCACTTTGCACTTGTTCACATTAAACGTCATCTGCCATTTATACGCCCAGTCTCCCAGTCTCATTAGGACCTCTTGTAATTTTTCACAATCCTCCCGCGATTTAACGACTTTCAATAACTTTGTGTCATCAGCAAATTTAATTACCTCACTAGTTACTCCCATCTCTAGGTCATTTATAAATATGTTAAAAAGCAGCGGTCCCAGAACAGACCCCTGGGGAACCCCACTAACTACCCTTCTCCATTGAGAATATTGACCATTTAACCCTACTCTCTGTTTTCTATCTTTTAACCAGTTTTTAATCCACCACAGAACACTACCTCCTATCCCATGACTCTCCAATTTCCTCTGGAGTCTTTCATGAGGTACTTTGTCAAACGCCTTCTGAAAATCCAGAAACACAATATCAACCAGCTCACCTTTATCCACATGTTTGTTCACCCCTTCAAAGAAATGTAGTAGATTGGTGAGGCAAGATTTCCCTTCTCTAAATCCATGTTGACTTTGTCTCATCAAACATATAAATGGCGAGTGTCGTACTCACTCGCAAATGCGCAGTAGAGACCCTCTCTGCCCCGCCCCACGTCAATACGTGATGATGGGGGCAGAACAGAGACGGTCTGTACTGCGCATTTGCGAGGGGCGAAACCGCCGTCGCTAACGCTCCCCCCACCCTCCACCTGGCCGGGCCCTCGCTCCGATATTGAAACAGCGAGGGAACGCAGCACACAGCTCTGCTGAGCTGCCATCCTTCCTTCTTCTCTGCCTGTGTCCCGCCCTCGATGACGTTACATCACACGAGGGCGGGACACAGGCAGAGAAGAAGAAGGAAGGACGGCAGCTCAGCAGAGCTGTGTGCTGCGTTCCCTCGCTGTTTCAATAGCGGAGCGAGGGCCCGGGCCGGATGGAGGGGTGGCGGCGACTCGGGGGGGGGGGCGAGCTCGGCGGCAGGGGGGCCTTGCAGCGGTGACGGGAAGGGGCTTTCAACCCTCTCCTTTCCTATACTAGCCCGTTTTTACGGGCTCAACGGCTAGTTAATCCATGTTTTTGAATATGCTCTGTAATTTTGTTCTTAATAATAGTCTCTACCATTTTGCCCAGCACTGACGTCAGACTCACCGGTCTATAGTTCCCGGATCTCCTCTGGAACCCTCCAATCTTCTGGTACCACGCTCTATTTTAAGGATAAATTACATATTACTAACAATAGCTCTGCAAGCTCATTTTTCAGTTCTATCAGTACTCTGGGATGAATACCATCCAGTCCAGGAGATTTGCTACTTTCAGTTTGTAGAACTGCCCCATACATCCTCCAGGTTTACAGAGAATTCATTAAGTTTCTCCGACTCGTCAGCTTCAAATACCATTTCCAGCACCGGTATCCCACCCAAATCTTCCTCGGTGAAGACCGAAGCAAAGAATTAATTTAATCTCTCCGCTACGGCTTTGTCTTCCCTGATCGCCCCTTTTACTCCTCGGTTATCTAGCGGTCCAACCAATTCTTTTGCTGGCTTCCTTCTTTTAATATACCTAAAAAAAATTTTACTGTGTGTTTTTGCCTCCAATGCAATCTTTTTTTCGAAGTCCCTCTTAGCCTTCCTTATCAGCGCTTTGCATTTGACTTGACATTCCTTATGCTGTTTCTTATTATTTTCAGTCAGTTCCTTCTTCCATTTTCTGAAGGATTTTCTTTTAGCTCTAATAGCTTCCTTCACCTCACTTTTTAACCATGCTGGCTGTCGTTTGGTCTTCCGTCCTCCTTTTTTAATACGTGGAATATATTGTAGCAATCTCTGATAATGTCCAACACTGTTTGAAAAAAATGGAAAGATGTCCCCCTATGACAGGAGGGGAAGAGTGGACCAGAATCCCATCACTGGAAAATATGGACCGCAGGTGTCACTCGGGAAGATCTGCTAAGGAGACCGTTTGTCTCCCCAAAAGGGCTGCTGCAACTGATATTTGGGTCTCTGAAAAGATGGTGCCCAGCCAGTCTGTATCAGTTTGCATCCTTCAGCCGAGGGCGTGAATGAAACTGGCGAGAAGAGGCATGGGGCCTATCTTCAGGCAAGCGCTGTCCCTTGGAGTCACCAAGACCCTTAACCAACTTCTCCATGTCCTCTCTGAACAGAAGCTTGCCCTAAAAGAAGAGCTTGGTAAGAAGCTTGTTTAGAGGCTGCATCCGCAGACCAATGCCGGATCCACAAGAGCCGCCTGGCTGTGACTACCAGCATGACCTATTTCACCGAAGCCCTGAGCAAATCAAAGAGTCTGCTAAATACACAACCCTGTCCAGGGCTGGAAACTCCAGGGATGAAACATTATCCTCGTCTGACAGCGTATCAGCCGCTTGAACATCATTAAGAACTGCAAATGAAGGCCTGGAGAAACAAACCAGAAATCTCAAAAGAAAGCATGACAGTTTCCTATCCTTGAGGGCAATGCCACCCCCCCCCCCCCCCCCCCACAGGAAGCATAGTCCTCTTGGTGACCACTGCCACCAACGAATCCACCTTCGAGACCCGAAGTTTCTCCAGCTCCTCAGAAGAAATACGGTACAACCTACCCATAGCCCTGGCCACCTTAAAGCCAGCATCCAGCGTCTCCCACTGTGAAGAAATGAGCTCCCGCATCACATCATCAACTGGAAAGGTGCGTGGGGCTTCTTAGTCCCCACCATTAGAGGCCATTGAAGGAGTTGTGGGGAAGCCACAGACAGAACCGAAAGCCACCACCCCCCCATCTGAACCTGGGAGAGAAGGAGGAGAAGCAGGGTCCATTTTGGGCACCGAGTCCACTCTCTGCTTCTTCACAGCTACCATAGATGGGAATCCCAAGCCCTAGGGACCAGCACTCTGAAGAGGAGCCCCAGGAGGAGAGGATCTCCTGAATACGCCTGATGAAGCAACAGAATAAACTCTGCCGAAAATGGTACCTAGGCAGCTGGCAGAGAAGTGTCCACCCCAGAGGAGGAAGAGGAGAAGGTACAGAACCCAGCAGACCTACAGATCCAAGGAGAGCAGTAAACTCAGAGAGGGCAGCAGGACCATGATGTTCCAAAATTGACAACATTGTTGGGCCCGTCGCAGAATCAAAAAAAGCGCAGGAATCAGCAGTGCCCACATGACAGCCCCCTCTCATGCTCCCAGATGTCCTCCAAAATGCTCCCACAGTGAAAATCCCAGTCAGCTGCAAACCATGGGAAGAAAAACCCAGCCGCGACGAAAACAAAAGTGAAACCGCAACCCCGGGGGAACCGACAGCAATAAAAAATGTAAAGAGATATTCACGTGGGTCCCAAAGATGAGGGCTGCCAGTCAACTGAAGCTGCAAAAGCAGTACAGGCAGGCTGGTTTGCAGTGCATCTCGAACCCCACTGCTCAGATTCCACCAACAGACTAAAAGTCTTATGGAAGCTGTCAAAGATGCACAGTAAAGGGGACTACTGCAGCCTGAGCCCAAATTATTTATTTATTTGTTACATTTGTATCCCACATTTTTCCACCTATTTGCAGGCTCAATGTGGCTTACATAATACCGTAAAGGCGATCGCCAAGACCGGTATGGAAACAAATACAATTTGATATTAGGGTTGGGTAAGGTTAGTATATTCAGGTACATAGGGATCAAAGATAGGAAGGAATATATAATGTCCAATTCCATCTATGGTTTTGCTATGTTGCAGAGTTGAGGCATCTAAGTTAGGTTGGTGGGGAATGCTTTTCTGAATATGAAGGGCTGGTTTATCAAATTATTATGAAATTAATCTATAATACTGGGTGCCATATATATTCTACTCCGTCACCACAATATATGAAGTCTCTACCTACCCTTGGATTTGCTTCTCACAAACACAAAGAATATTCTTCTGATCTAGCACTACCTTGTGCTTCTGCTGTTTCGGGGAAGATATTCAAATCTTCATCTTCTTCAGGCACACTAACCACATCCTACTTCTGAATCCTTTCAATATGAGATTCTCAGAAATATACTTTATATTTATGAGAAGCAAATCCAAAGATATACACAGGCCCCATATAATGTGGCCACCAAGTAGAATATATATGGAAAATATTATAAATTCATAAAAAGAATCTATGACAAACTAAGATAAGGTGTTGGTATTGGACAAAGTTACATCCAGAAATGTGCAAAAAAAAACCTTTTTAAAAAGTGAGATTTCTATATGACCTGTTATAAAATTAAGCCATGTGTGTGTAAAAAGAGTGAGGTTTTAATATATTGGAGATGAACTTTCAATACTACCAATTCTATATCAAGAAATATTTATTAAATTACTATATCAAATGGGTGTTTTGCATGCTAAAAATAAACACTTCAATTTTCATTTTGTTTTATTCAGATTTTGTTCATTTTTGTGCATTTTCTATGGGGCTCATTTTTGAAACAGAAAAACATTTTAAAAAAATGGCACAATTATTAGTGACTTTCGCCTTTGATTTAGATAGGAACAATGTTTTGAAATTGTATTTCCGACACATGGCTGATAGTTTTTTGGGTTCAAAGATGAATATATTTCCTGACATATCAAGGGAATCGCAGACTAGGAGGCGTGAATTCTTGGCTTTTAAGCCAGGAATCATTGCCCTAGGTGAGACCTTCCTAGTGCGATTCCCTTGTAAGTGTTTTATTTTTTTATTACTTATTTGTTGAACCTAAGAAATTACAAGAGTTTGTGGAGTTGAAAGAACAGATGAAGAACCCTCTGCAGCAACTTCCTTTAGTTACCACTGTACCGGCTGCAATTACCGATTAACCTTCCTCCCTCAGAAAATGTGAATTGTAAGATTAACCATTTTGAGTTTTTCTTATTTTCTTTGAGATTGTTTTCCTGATCTTGGATCTTCCAATTGTGGACAATTATATAATATATATTGATGAGAGAAAATTTTTTCTTTTTCCTTTATATTAATTTCTGTTTTCCCTTACATTTATGTGATAAATGTGAATGTAATTAAGTAAAATTATAAATTAAAAAAAAAAAAAGGCACAAAGCGGCAGATGGACTTATTTTGCAACTCATTTTTAAGACTTTTTCTATGCAGTTTGTCTGTATGTTGGAGGTGTGTTTTGGGCAGGCCTAGGGTAGGCTTACGATATGGACCAAGCTAACCAGATGACCACTGGAGGGAAAAAAGCATGACCTCCTCTCCTTAATTCTCCAGTGATCACTTACCCCTTCCCCACCCACCCCCCAAAAGCTGAAAGTGACAGTACATACCAGTCTGTATGACAGCTGCAGATATAATGGACATTCCCCCTAGCGCAGACCAGCGGTCAGTGCAGTGGACTGCAGAAAAGGGGACCCAGACCCACTGCCCACTCCAACTGCTACAAGTTGTGCTGGAATGTGTGAGTACCACAAAAACCACAAATTACCTACTGAACCCACATATACCCTCTTCTTATGCTTATCCAATCTCTTGGCCTGCTCCCATTCATCTCAGCTAACGATATTCAAATTATGCTAGAATTAGCAACAAGGATCCAGAAGAAATCGCATCCCTTAATCAGAACCTGTCCATTATTATTAACTGGCTCCAAACTCAAACTCAAGTTGAACATGTCTAAATCACAAAGTGTGTTTTGCCGTTGTAGGAAACACACCCTTTGCTAGCCGCAATTCTACTAGTGGGGACACCCATAACCTTTGATACATCTATGAGAATCTGGGTGTCCTCCTTGATGCCATGAGCTTCCAAGCACAGTTTAGTAATATCATCAAAACCTCCTTTTTTAGACATATCTATTCTGCTCAATACCTCTTTGATAAACCAGCACTTCATATTCTGATCCACTCATTTGTGATGACTCGGTTAGATTACTATAACTCTCTGCTTTATAGATTTCCTAACACTCTGCAGTGAAACTTATACTGGACTTGAAAAGCTTTGATCATGTTACATCAATCCTGAAACAACATTGGTTAGTTAAACACTACCTGTAAGATTACTTTTAAATTGCTTACTCTGGCTCATAAAGAAAAGATACTCATCTCTAGCTAGTATTCTCCAAGGATAGCAGGCTGATTACATCTTGGTGATGTCATCCAATGGAGCCCAGTGCAGATGCTGACTAGTTAGTAAGGTAGAAAATTCTAGCAGCATCCCACCGTGCATGAACTGGTGCCCTCCCGCCCAACATTCAAATGCGGGTCCTCCAGTCAAATGAAAAAAGCAAAAAAAACTATAACTAAAGACAACTCCTAGGGAAGGTGGGAGGGTATAAGGGAATAATCAGCCTACTGTCCTTGGAAAACACCAGCTACAGGTAAGTATCTTTGCTTTCTTTGAGAACAAGCAGGCCTTCATATTCTCACATCTGGGAATCCCAAGCTACCAGGCTCATCAAAACCAAGAAAGCTAGGATAATTGAGGCTCAAAATGTGTTCAATCAACCTTAAACTATATACATACTAGCTGTGCAGGTGTAGCCTGGAACAGAATAAAACAGCCTAGGAGAATGGAGTTGGATTGTAGACACCAAACAAATTCTGCAGAATTGCCTGTCCAAATTGAATGTCATGTCGGGTGTCCTGATCCAAATAGAAGTGGGAACTGAATGTGTGGACTGAAGACCACGTCGTAGCCTTGCAAATCTCCTCTATGGATGCTGACCTCAAGTGGGTTATCAACACACCCACGGCTCTGATACTGTGAGCCATGACATGTCCCTCAAAAGTCAGCTCAGCCATAACAAAGGAGATGCAATCTGCAATCCAAATTGAAAGTGTGTATTTGCTGATGGCCACCCCCAATCTGTTGGGATCAAAAGAAACGAAAAGCTGTGTGGACCGTCTGTGGGCTTAAGTGAAATTCTACCCAAAACCCTCAGAGCTCTGTCCACTTACACTAACTTCCGCAAACAACTCAAGACCTATCTGTTCTGACAATTCTACCAATTAGAACCCCAAAGAGAGGAATTACCTCTTCTATAATATATATTTTTTGGAAGGTGAAGAAGGAGAAGCTTGCGGCCGCAGGGGAGGAGGGGGTGGGAAGGGACCTGGAGCCATCAGGTGTATTCCAGATGGCACCAGACATGCCAAACACCCTGAGCTCAACCGGGTCAAAGGAACAGGAGCTCACTACAGCAGAGACCAGACACAGATGGGAAGTTGTCCTCAACCTGTTGGAAATAAAGAATACTGTTTGACCAGACTGCAGGCTGTCCTATATATCTCAATTCAGTATTCTCTATCTCCATCTGCTGGTAGATGGACTTAGCCCATCAGTTTCTGGATTTATCTGCTCTGATGACAAGGAACAATTGTTTTTAGCCTGAGATACAGCATCCTTTAGTTTGTCTCCTAACAAGTTATCTCCTTGACATGGGGCATCTGCAAGGCAGTTATGTAGGTCTTCATGCAACCATGAAGTGCAGAGCCAAGCTTCTCTCTGAGATGTAATAGAGACTGCCGCTCTTCCTAAAGTGGTATCATAGACATCATAGGTGTTCCTTATCAAGTGTGCATTCCTCAATGTTACTAAGAAAACGAGACAGTGACTCTGAAAAGGTAGTAGCAAGCAGTTCTGGTGTAATATTTGTAACTGGTGAGCTGCTATTCTTGATCCCAGCATAGCTCCCAGGTAGACTTTTCTCCCAACTAAGTCAGAATTTTGGGATCTTTAACCAGAGGGTACTTGAGCACTGGATTTGTTGGTTATCAAATGTTTTAGTGCTGCTTCCTATACCACAGAGTGGTGTTCCAGCTGAGGTTTATTTATTCTCTGGGGCAGGCTGGGCTTTATATTTGACATCTAATCTCTTCAAGATCATTTGAATTGAGTATCTATTTTTGCCACATCTTAGACTATAAACCTTGAAGGACTGAGTGTATGGGTACAGCCCTAGGATCTGTAGGAGCATCAGCTGTTTTGAAGATTCTCTTTTACTAGTAGATCCACTTTAAGTCTTGGGAGCAAGATGTTTGAGGATCTTTTGAATGAACTTAATCTAATTAGTGACTGCTTGTTTTGGTGTAACAGAGATATTCTTCCAAACAATGACTGGAGAAATTGCTGAATGAGTATAACCTGAATTAGGAGAAGGAAAATGAACTTCAGTCTGAAGAAAAATATATTGAATAGTGGGGTGAAAAATCCTGCCACTGTGAATGTATTGATAGAAGACTTTGAGGGGCTTGAGTAGGTGCAGGTGATGGACAAGTGGATGAGGAAGGGGACCTGATGGAATAGCTTCAGACTTGGGCAGCTTTTTGATTACACTAAAGGAGGAGGAAGATGCAATGAAGGCTGTTGTTAAAGCTTTTGAAAAAGGCTGAACTGTACTGTGTGGAGCAAGAGAATTATGAATGTGAGGGGTGCATCAAGGAGCATGAGGAAATAGGCTGGGTTTTTTTGTGGGTTTTTTTTTTTTTAGCGTTAGAGCCACTCTGACTAGAAATAGTCTGTTTGGTGCCTTTTGTGGTGCCTCCCTTTTAAAATGTTCTTCTTTTTCTTTGTTGAAACCCTTGGTGTTAACATAAGTACATAAGTAATGCCACACTGGGAAAAGACCAAGGGCCCGTCGAGCCCAGCATCCTGTCCACGACAGCGGCCAATCCAGGCCAAGGGCACCTGGCAAGCTTCCCAAACGTACAAACATGCTATACATGTTATTCCTGGAATTGTGGATTTTTCCCAAGTCCATTTAGTAGTGGTTTATGGACTTGTCCTTTAGGAAACCGTCTAACCCCTTTTTAAACTCTGCTAAGCTAACCGCCTTCACCACGTTCTCCAGCAACGAATTCCAGAGTTTAATTATGCGTTGGGTTAAGAAAACTTTTCTCCAATTTGTTTTAAATTTACTACACTGTAGTTTCATCCCATGCCCCCTAGTCCTGGTATTTTTGGAAAGCGTGAACAAACGCTTCACATCCACCTGTTCCACTCCACTCATTATTTTATATACCTCTATCATGTCTCCCCTCAGCCGTCTCTACTCAAAGCTGAAAAGCCCTAGCCTCCTTAGTCTTTCTTCATAGGGAAGTCATCCCATCCCCTCTATCATTTTAGTCGCCCTTCGCTGCACGTTTTCCAATTTCACTATATCTTTCTTGAGATGCGGCGACCAGAATTAAACACAATACTCAAGGTGCGGTTGCACCATGGAGCGATATAACGGCATTATAACATACTCACACCTGTTTTCCATACCTTTCCTAATAATACCCAACATTCTATTCGCTTTCCGAGCCGCAGCAGCACACTGAGCAGAAGGTTTCAGTGTATTATCGACAACGGCACCCAGATCCCTTTGTTGGTCCGTCCTAACGTGGAACCTTGCATGACGTAGCTATAATTCGGGTTCTTTTTTCCCCACATGCATCACCTTGCACTTGCTCACATTAAACGCCATCTGCCATCTAGCCGCCCAGTCTCCCAGTCTCGTAAGGTCCTTCTGTAATTTTTCACAATCCTCTCGCGAGTTAACGACTTTGAATAACTTTGTGTCATCAGCAAATTTAATTACCTCGCTAGTTACTCCCATCTCTAAATCATTTATAAATATATTATAAAGCAGCGGTCCTAGCACAGACCCCTGAGGAACCCCACTAACTACCCTTCTCCAATGTGAATACTGCCCATTTAACCCCACTCTCTGTTTCCTATCCTTCAACCAGTTTTTAATCCACAATAGGACTTTTCCTCCTATCCCATGACCCTCCCATTTCCTCTTTAGCCTTTCATGAGGTACCTTGTCAAATGCCTTTTGAAAATCCAGATACACGACATTTTAATCAAGTGGGGAGAAGGTTTGCTATATTGGAACTTTTAGTGTCCTGTACAGGCATACAGCACTAACTCATCCTGAGCCATGTGTGGAAGTTTCAGTTAGTGTGGAAGAGATGCAGCTGTGTCTGGGGGCTGTGAGAGCTGGCTCATCCAAGTGAGTGAGACTCTGACATTGGCAAGGCAGGAAGGCTATACCATGTCAACTGGTCAACAGAAAAACAATCAAGTTAGACAGGGCAGTTCCAGGTAGGCAGCCGACAGGAGGCACATACCAAACATGGCTGCATTATCCTGCCTGTTCCTAAAGAACAGGTGTTTACTTGTGTAAAAAGTTTAATAAATTGCTTTACCAACATAATGCATTAAATATTCCAATCCCAGTCATCTCTGCAAATCTCTAAAGAACTACTGAAGTGATAAAACTCGTAATTCTATTATGCCTTAAATGATTTTATGGAGATAATTTTATAAAGTATTTGCCAAGTAAAAGCATATTTTACACACAAAAAACAGCCATTGTATGTGCAGAAGAATACACATATAAAAAGGAAGTGAACAGAAATACAGTGCCCAGTTCTACATGATATATATATATATATATATGCCGGTGGTGTTGGGGCCATGATTTGGATGGAGCAGGGGCAGAACTGCAATGTACAGCACACAGAGTACATGCATATAGTTACCCCTGCCTCCGACCAGGTGTAAATTTATGCAAGAGCATTGGTCAACTACTGGAGATAGGTGCATTTTTTGTAAATGTTTGTAGGTGCCCTTTTATAAAATTATCCCCCACCCCCCCTGCCCCCCCCACACACACACATGATTAACAAACAAGCACATTTTCGTTTTTTTTAAACATTACTGGCTCTTAATTTTACTGACAGATTTACTTACCTTGTCCAGGGCGCTCAGAAACTTCATCTGCAGTACAGAACTTAGTCACTTGGGTATATAATGTAGAGCGATCCAGGGGCCAGTAATTCTTTCTACAGGTGGCTTGAACCAGAGCAGTCAAGTAAGACTCTGGAATATGCAGCCCAGATAGCCACATGACATTTGGTTCATGTTCAGTAACCTGGAAATGCAGTAAACATAAACCAAATCTCAAAATGCAAACATACTAAAATGTATATATGCATACGTATTTTGAATAAGCTTTATGTTAATGGAAGTTTGATCAAGTAATATTCAAGGGACATGCAAAAATAAGAAAAAAGCTTTTCATTGCATATAAGTTAGACCTAGGTCCACCTGTACACCTTGGCACAAGATCGCCAGAGTGTTCGACCAGCCACAACAGTGTCCATCTCTTCCTCATTAGTACCAAGGTGCTAAAGTTTATTCTTTGGTCTTGTTCTCTTCCCACTTTTTGATGTCCATCACATTGCAATTTTGGGATGCCAACAATGATGCAGACTTAGAAAATTTGCAATCAGCAGGACCTTCACACACATACAATTTATTTATTTGTAGCATTTGTATCCCACATTTTCCCACCAATTTGCAGGCTCAATGTGGCTTACATTAAGGCATAATGGCGATCGCCATTTCCGGGTACAGAATTACAAATGGTATTGCATTAAGGTGCATACATACATGGTAAAGAGGATATCATGGAGCCTCCATGAGTCACTTTTCAGATCTCCTTATTGGTAATAAAATCATGATAGGTGACACTAATAATTCTTCACAGGCATTGTGATGGAATATATTCAGGTATTTTAAAATAAATTTCATGCAATTTAAACCCAAGTGAAAATACTTGAAAAGAAAACAGTAAGGTTAACATATATAAAATTGTACAGCCAACCTAATTATTAAAAGCAAAAGCCCTACTATTATAAGTACACTAAAAGAGGGATGGAGATTAGTGTAGAAGAAATAAGAAAGAAAAATCTTTAGAGGTATAAGAAAATACAGCAGTGCAAACAGTTACATTATGCAGCTGGGTCCACAGGTGAGTTACACTGAAATCAGTGGCGTAGCCAGAAAGCAATTTTTGGGTGGGCCAACAAGTCAGATGGGTGGGCACCAGGGTTGCCAACTTTTTTGAAATTGAAAAACTTGCCACCTGATACCCCACCCCATGCTCTAGCTCTACTCCACTCCCAATAACTTCAATAAGGGTAGCAGTGCAGGCTTCAGGGGGAAGTACAAGAGATTGCACTCTTCCGCCTCCATTGAGCCTCGGGTCCCTAACACACATACTTAGCCTGTATAGCAAGACCAAACACTTTTCAACATATCTTTCCAGTTACACGCTATAGAAATGATCCCAGAAAGTATAGTCTAGTATTAAAGGCAAATAAATTCTGCATCCACAGAACCCCCTGTCCCTCCCCCAATGGGTACAGAGCAGAGTTAGGACATTTCCCCATAAAACTCACTGTAATCTCAACAGCCGCCATATAGTAAATTAAACAATCTTTAAAACAAAATATCACTCATAACCTAATGCAAATCTACAATGCCAGCACTAACTTCCAAAAGAAGGATCCTACCTATGAAAAAGGCATTGCCCTACATATTACAGTGGGGCCGTAAAATATCAATACATCTATTGGGAAAACTAAACAAACCAAACTTACTACAGAAGGCTACATAGAAAATTCATGCTAACAGAATACCTCGATCACACACACAGAATAAAAATGCCAAATATAGAATAATTGACTAAAATGTATAAACATAAATATAACCAAAACCCCAAAAAGCCAAAACTTGCATGTAATACAATACCAGAGATACAGAAAGAAATGCATTTCCTCCTGTGCAAAATATAAACATAGTACGTGCCAGGGATGGTGTTGGAGTGCAACTAGAGCAATTGCTCTTGGTCCCCTGGCGGCCTGGCCAGAGAGAGCCACAAGCATGATGGAAGCTGAAGGCAGTGCAGTCTGGTGATGGGCTTTGGGGTTCCCTCCCAAATTTATGGCCTGGGCTCCAGCCATGTCTAACACCAGCTCTGGCAAGATGTACATTCCAAATGTGACACATTTTAATCACAAAATTGAAAAAAAATGATTTTTTTTTTCTACCTTTTGATGTCTGGTTATTTTATTTTTCAAATCAGCTTGGTTCTAGTCTCTGGTTTCTGCTTTCTTCTGTCTTAATTCACTTACCAGGGTCTCCTGTCTATTTGTCATTTCTTCTCTCTCCATGTCCACCATCCATCTCCCATCTCTGTGTCCCTATAGTTCCTTGTCCAGTATCTCCAGTATGTTCAAATTCCTGCATCCATCACCACCCTTCTATCCCCTACCCCTGTGTCCAGCTTCACCCCTTGTGTCCCTATGCCCTCACATGCCCAGTATCTCCCTTTTGAGTTCCTATTGTCCCCTATGTCTAGTATCTCTCCCCTATGACCATATACCCCTCCCTCCAAGTGTCCAGCATAGCCTCTCTATTCTCACATTCCCCCCTCTCTGTCAGGCATTACCTCTCTGTGTTCATATGTTATTCCAATACAGCATCTCACGTCTGTTTCTGTATCTCCCCTTTCTTCCTCACTCACACCAATGTCTCTCTCTGCTCTCCGATCCCACCTATCCAGCTACTCTGCTTCTCTCTTCCAGCTTTTGGCTCTTTCTCCCACTGTGGGTTAAACAATTTGTCTCCCTCTTCCTTCATCCCCTTGATCTGCCATCTCTCTCCCTTCCCTCTAATCGCTCCTCCTGGTACAGCACCTCTCTCCCTTCCCTCAAGCCTCCCCTGCAGGCCTTCCCTCCAGCCTCCTCCCTACAGGTCCAGCACCTCTCTCCCTTCCTTCCAGCCTGCCCCCCTTGCAGGTCTAACAACTCTCTTCCTTTCCTCCAGCCCCCAGCCTCTCTCCCTTGCAGGTCCAGCACCTCTCATCCTTCCCTCCATCTTCCTCCCCCCCTTTCAGGTCCAGCATCTCTCTCCCTTGCCTCCAGCCAGCCACCCCCCATTGCAGGTCCAGAACTTCCCTTCCTTCCAGCTAGCCACCACCCCCCTTTGCAGATCCAAAACTCTCTCCCTACCCTCCAAGCAGCAACCTCTCCTCTTGCAGGTCCCAAACCTCTCTCCCTTCCCTTCAGCCAGCCATCTCCCCCCTTTTGCAGGTCCAGAATCTCTCTCCCTTTTCTCCAGCCAACCCCCCCCCCCCCTTTTGAAGGTCCAGAACCTCTCTCCAATCCCTTCCCTATGGCCTCAAGCCCCCCCCCCCCCCACATCCCACCCCCACACAGGTGAAGCCACTGTCTCCCAGCCTGTCCCTCTCCCACCCTACAGGTACAGCCACTCACTCCATTTTCCTCCCTCACTAACGCTGATCACAGATGAAGAGACCTGCTCCAGAGCCTTCCCTGCCACAATCAGCTCTCTTCAGTGCAACTTCCTGTTTCCCAGAGGGCAGATCGTGGCAGAGGGAAGGCTCTGGAGTGCTCAGCGAATCACTGCTGGCCCCGCCCTTAATTTAAACCGGATGCTTACGGCAGGGGTGAGGGAGGGGAAAGAGAAAAGAAGACTCAAGTGAAGCTGCGGTTGCGATCGCGATTGTGGTTGCGGTTTTGATCCATTATTTTTGGGTGGGCCTTGGGTGGAAATGGGTGGGCCTGGGCCCACCCAGGCCCACCCGTGGCTACGCCCCTGACTGAAATGATGATTCAACATCTTTGTTGCTAAGAAACAGTGTAAGTCGAGAAAGTTCTAAAAAGATATACCTGATATTTTTAAACCAAATAACACACACAGAAACATTAAAAGGAAATAGACCCTCAGTTGTAGAACCCAGGGATGCACCTCTGAGTGTCTGGAAACACCCACATTTGACAATCCAAAAGTTTTTTCTTCCTATACTTATAACAAAGTTTCAAAACATTATCTCTTACAATTTCTGAATCAAACATAGCTATCAAAGTAAATGAAGATACAGAGACCCCTTCAGCAGATAATCAGATACATTCAAACTATCCAAAGAGAAATCAGGTCCTGCTGAGTTATAAGCAAAACTATTCTTTGAAGAATCAGAAATATAGAAGAACGTATTCATAACTGGAAGATTTTCAGATGATATATTCAAATTCTCCAAAAAGTATTTAACATTACTTCAGCCAAAACTCCAGCTTTGCTGGGGAAGTTAATAAAATGCAAATTCTTCCTCTTAGATAGATTTTCCGTAACTTCTAATGTGCTTTGAATCATCGTTATCCTTAATTAATGCTTCTTCTAATGGCTCAGTTTTTCTCAATTTCAAGTACTGTTGGGGAATACTATAAATACTTACAGTGCTGCAGATTGATTCAATGTACATACTACCAAATGCATTTTTGAAGTGAATGAAGTTTATTGACAGTGGCTTTTGAAACTCAAGGCTTTGTTCAATGATATTTCGCAGTGTAAAAGTTTGCTCATTGTATGACCATTCACTGTAAAAAGCTTTAAATGCATCCATCACTGTAAAAAGCTTTAAGTGCATCCACTCTGCAGCCCCCCATTACCTCTCCACTCTCGTCTCTCCCTACATTCCTCCCCGTGAACTCCGCTCACTGGACAAATCTCTCTTGTCGTCCCCTTTCTCCTCCACTGCTAACTCCAGGCTTCGATCATTTTCTCTCGCAGCACCTTATGCCTGGAATAGACTTCCTGGACCTATACGTCTAGCTCCATCTCTACCTGTTTTCAAATCTATGCTGAAAACCCACCTTTCACTGCTGCTTTTTAGCCACTACCCAATTGCCCTCCCCTTGTCCCTTCCTTCCTTCTCACCCATTACTTCCCTCACCCGTAACTGTCTTGTCTGTCTGTATTATTTAGATTGTAAGCTCTTTTGAGCAGGGACTGTCTCTTTGTATAAGGTGGTCAGCGCTGCGTGCATCTGGTAGCGCTATACAAATGCTAATAATAATAATAAAAAGCTGCTTGCTCTTCTCACAGGATGGCATCAACCACTTAAGCAGCACAGTACAGAAGTTCTTGCCAGGGACCAACAGAAATGCAATGCCTTTCCAATCGCCCTTTTTTGGTAACTTGAAAGGCATCCCCGCTCCCATTCATCAGGGATGCATTCTGCATGCCAACATGCGTTCAACAGTCATGTTAGTTCTTTTACTATCCCAATATCATCACACTTCATCAGTTCCACTGGAATCTGATTCTCAATGCTTTTATTGCCACATCAACTTCTTCCATAATTTCCTTTTGTTTTACTATTAATCCATCATTGAGAGTGAAAGCATCAAAACAAAAAATTGCAGCTGACTTTGGCTGAGTCAGCATTTCCCTAAAATGCCCAACCTAGCATGCCTCCTGTTCTTGTTAGCAAAATCTTTCCATTTTTATCTTTGACTGAAATATTAGAGTTACATCTTGCTCCTGTAATTTATTTGATGTGGAAACATATTTTCATAGCATTTAGACTAGTCTAAGCACTTTGAAAATGAGCCTCATGGTGTCTTTGTATCATTTCAGTTAGCTGCTTTCTTGCATCTTTTTCTCTTTTCTCTCCACTCTGAATGTTAACAAATTTCAGCTCAGGGTAATCTGATTATGGCTGTGAACAAAAGATCTTGAATAATCACATGCAGAACATTTGGATCTATGCAATAGTACATGTTTATGCTAATGAATTCAATTTTCCATGGCAGTTACACCTGATATGAGTGAAATAAAAATAAAATAATAACCACCCTCTAAACTTTCCTGGAGGGAACAAGGATAGGCAGCAGAAAAAAAGAGGCAGGTGTACAACAGTAAAGGCAAACAAGAGTGCATGCAAAACCATAAAATAAAAGCGGTGAAACAGTGGCCCCCGTCGAACGTTAAGCTAAGAGTGCTTCATCCAGCAATATTCAGCTAAGTGCCATTTCCTGTTTTTGATGCTGGTAACTCACAAAAGAACCATATGAGATATACTTATAGCAATTAAGAGCTATAAAATACTTCGATAAGAGTGAGAATATGCTCTAGTGCTTTGTGGAGTTTTTACGCCCAATGATAGAATCCAAGAGAGTGTTACTAATAAAAGTTCATAACCTCGCTTAAAACCTGTGGCTGTGTGCCTACGGTTTCTGAGGGCTTTTCTCCACAGCATAACTGAAGCACCGTTCTTTAAGATTGTCAACTAGAGTTCTGTATATCACAGTATTAGGATACATCTTGAGCTCACTGATCCAGGTGAAATATCAGCAAAAGTTGTCAAATCTGAGGGTCATTCAGCAGTCTGTTTGTGATATGTTACAGGTCTTCATCCAAGGTCTCAATATATGCCAAAACCTTGCATGGAATGCAAAGTGGACAATCCAAACAATAGACAAACATAGTTTCTGCTAAATAAAAAGTGAAGTGTAGCTGCTTACTTGTAACAGGAGTGCTCAAAGTGAGTGATGTCATCTGATAGTGCTGATACATAAAAGCTCTCTTGGAGCTGAGCCAGAGTGTTTTTCTGAGCAAGTGCAGACAGCCTGCACAATTTCTACTTCTTGAAACTCATCCATCTGATCAGTGGCGTAGCTAGGACTGAATGGGCCCCAGATGGAAAGATTAAGATGAGTCCCCTATAACACCACTGCTCCCAAGATAGTGGGGACTGGGGGAAGGGGGTGGGAGTATACACATTTCCCAAAGCTGATTACGGCTTTGCTCCTAGTGTCTCTTCTGCTTTTCTCTGTTTTTTCTTAACTCACTCTAGGGTCTCCAATCCTATTGACATTTCTTCTCTCATCTTTTCTGCGTATCTCAATCTGTCCTGTCCAGCGTCTCCCCTCTGTGTCCCTGTTCTTATCCTCCCCCCATGTTCAGAATCTGCTCTGTGTCCCTAACTTACTCTGTCCAGCATCCCCCTCTGTGTCTGTTTCCTTCTCCTTGTGTCCAGTATTGCCCCTCTGTGTCTGTATCCCTCTCCTTGTGTCCAGTATTACTCCTCTGTGTCTCTATCCCTATGTTCCCTCCAGAGCCAGCATCTCTTCTTTGTCCCCATCCCTCCCCATGCCCAGCTTCTCCCTTCTCTCTTCCCTTTCTCTTAATTCTATCTCTCGTCCCTTCCACCCCCCCCCCCCCTCCAACCTCCATGATTTGACATCTCTGCTTCCTCCTCTTGGTCCAATGTCTCTCCCCCTCTGTTCCCTGTTCTAGTCTCTCTCTTCTCTCTACTTCTTCCCCCAGTCCAGCATATCTCCCCCTCTGCCCCTTCCATCGGACAGTTTAGCATCACTTCAGTTCCCCCACCCCCATCCCCAGGTACGGCATCACTCCAGCTTCCATGCAGGAAAGAGGAACCCAAACTATAGTTACATGATGCAAGATTGCACATTAGGAGCCATCATTGATGATACGTTGAAACCGCCTGCTCAGTGTGCAGTGGTGACTAAGAAAGCAAATAGAATGTTAGGTATTATTAGGAAAGGAATGGAAAACAAAAATGAAGATATTATAATGTCTTTGTATCACTCCATAATGCGACTGCACCTCAAATACTGTGTGCAATTCTGGTCACCTCATCTCAAAAAAGATATAGTGAAATTAGAAAAGGTACAGGGAAGGGCGATGAAAATAATAAAGGGAATGAGATGACTTTCCTATGAGGAAAGGCTAAAGTGGCTAGGGCTCTTCACCTTGGATAAAAGACAGCTAAGGAGAGATATGATAGAGGTCTATAAAATAATGAGTGGAGTGGAATGGGTAGACATGAATCGCTTGTTTACTCTTTCCAAAAATTCCAAGGACTAGGGGGCACGCAATGAAGCTACAAAGTAGTAAATTTAAAATGAATCGGAGAAAATATGTCTTCACTCAATGTGTAATTAAACTCTGGAATTCATTGTCAGAGAATGTGATAAAAGCAGTTAGCTTAGCTGGGTTAAAAAAAAAAGGTTTGGATAGCTTCCTAAAAGAAAAGTCCATAAGCCATTATTAAGATGCACTTGTAGCGGCCGCTGCTGCTCAACAGGAGAAGCAGCAGCGGCCGGAAATGGGGGCTGGCACTGCGTGCGGGACATGGACTCACGGAGCGGGGGGGGGAGCAAAAAAAAAGGTGCCGGTACGCCGTACCGTTGCGTACCGGCACAAAAAAAGCACTGCGTGTACCTATGACTGCTGGTCCTCCACAGCTGCAGTGGGTCGCTACTCGTGACAGAGAGAACACTGAAAGGTGTCTCTCTCTGGCCAGCAGGGGCCTTCCTTCTGCTGCATCCCACCTCTCTGATGTAACTTCCTGTGGGTGGGGCATGGCAGAGGAAAGGCCTCAACAGTAATCAAAAACAGCGAAGATGACGCAAAAAAAGAAAAAAAGAAAAAAAGGAAAAAAAATCCCAAAAATAAAAAAGGAACAGTGGAAAATAAAAAATAAAAAGTAAAAAATACAAAATACACAATTGGAAAAAAGAACTATAAAGAACAAAACTATAGGTGAAATAGAAAAAATCAAAAAAAGGAGGACGACACAAGCATAATGAAAAAAACTAAATGAATTTATTGAGGTGATATGACTCGACACAGCTGTGTTTCGGCCCAACTGGCCTGCATCAGGAGTCTGTTACACCATGTATGTATTTTCTGGTAATATCAGTCCTTGAAGAGTATTCAATTAAACGCACCCTTATTCAAAATCACTCTACCTTTAAAAAGGCTGTGTGCATGATCTGACAAAAATCGTTATAGAAGACTCTGGATAAAAAAAATATATATGTCTCACTGGAATAGCTGCAAAACAGCTTAGCGTTCGCTGGCAGGAAGGGAAGCCGGAGTGTTGCCAAACCTGGGCACAGCAGGGGGGAGGGGTTTTTAGGCAGCCCCTACCATTGGGTGGCCCTGGGCATTTTGCCAGGCTCACTCAATGGTAGCTATGCCCCCACATCTAATATAGAAATTAGAAATCAATTTTCCATCAACAAGCGGATGAATAAAAGCACAAGTGGGGAATCCTGTTTTTGACTGCTACCCTATTCTCATTTGATGATTGGATTCTCAGGGCAACCTGGACCAAAATTGTTGGGGAAGTTGACTATTGATTAAAATTCGCAACTTCTTCAAGATATTATCCACATAATGTAAAGGTGTAATTGCAAGACTATGAATGTTGAAATGACTCTGACTTCATGTGCTTTCACTTGATCATTTTGTTTCAGTCCTCTTAAGCTGTAGCTATGAGATATGATGTCTGTTAGGCAGTTTGATAAAGTTCTTTTAGATACGGCAGTGCTGATAAAGATGGTATGGTGAGTTCATAAGAGTAAGCTACTGTGGAAGAAGTTCAAATACAGGGAATAGTAGACCAGTGCTTGAAGTGTATTTACTCTTCGTGCTGAAGTTACTAAGAGATCAACTTTCCAGGTCAAATATTTCATTTGTGCTGATTTGATGTTTAGAGGCTGGTTTCACGAGCTAGAATAGTCTTGAGGTCCCATGGCACGAAAGGTCTCTTGATCAAGAGCGTTGTATGCCACAACTCTTTCATGAACTTGGATATCAGAACATGAAGCAATACAAGGTTTCAAGTGATGTGCACATCATACGCTATCACACTGAGAAGTATTTTTTAAAATAAGCATGCGCAAGCAGAATTGCCCCTTCATCCTTCCCAGGAAGTTAAGGCACAATCCGGCCAATATTCAAAAGTATTTAACCAGCCAGGAACAGCATCTGGTCGGTTAAATACCCTCAAGCTGGCTACCTGCCAGTATTCAGGGGGCGATTACCGGCTATCTCTCACTAAATATCCCAGTCAGAGGCTAGGTCACTTGACATAGTCGGTTACTGCCGATTTTCATCAGCTAACTGGTTAAGTTTAGCAGCCAGATAGACCCGCGTAGAAAGCAGGTCTATCTTTGGCCACTATAATTTAGCCGGTCAGCCGATGAATATCGGCTTAACTGGCTATGTTTGCAGTGCCAAAAAAAAAGCTAGAAATTCAGTGCTGGTGGCCGGATATGGCCCCAGCATTGAATTTCTGAGTTTGCCGGTGACCGCGGGAGTTAGCAAGTCTATCTCCCCTAGTCTCACTATCGGCCTCAATAATCACAACTAGACCTAGAATGGAGTTAAGAAGTCACAGCTTTATTAACATTCTAATGCTACTCATAAAGCTGAACCTTTACAAATTGCACCCCGCCTTTTCCATTCCCTAAATACTTAATTATTTCTTCTTTATTCATCCCTCCCACACCTCTGACTACCTGGGCTTTCTCCCACTTCCCTTCGGTTGCAGGTGCCCAACAATAAGCTCCCTTCAGGTTTCAAGGTAATGGCTCTCCCAGCCATGACCCAGCTGAGTGAATCAACTCAAAAAGAGCAGCATAGTGGCAGGAAAACTGTGTCTGCCACTAAAAGATAGGTAAGAGCTGGTAGGGCTGTAAAACAAGAAAATGGTAGCAGGAATGCTAGGTTCCACCCTAGGAGTCAGCACTCAGGGAAGAGAACTTGGAAAATATGCTGAAATCTTCTGCCCAGTATGTGGGGGCAGCCATAAAATCAAACAGGATTCTAGGAATTATTAGGAAAGGGACAAAAAACAAGGCAAAGAATACTATAACGTCTCTGTATTGCTCCATGATGCGACCTTGAGTACTCTCTGCAATTCTGGTTGGCATTATAGCAGAATTAGAAAAGGTTCAAAGAAGGGCAACCAAAACGAATAAGGGGATGGAACTCTTGTTATATGAGGAAAGGCATAAGAGGTTAGGACTCTTCAGCTTGGAAAAGAGATGGCTGAGGGGAGATATGATAGAGGACTACAAAATACTCAGTGGTGTAGAACGAGTAAAAGTGGATCCATTTTTTACTCTTTCAAAAAGTACAAAGACCAGGGGACAGTCAATGAAATTGCTTGGAAATACTTTTTCACTCAAAGAATAGTTAAGCTCTGGCACTCGCTGCTGGAGGATATGGTATCAGTAGTTAGTGTATCTGGGTTTAAAAAAAGGTTTGGACAAGCTCCTGGAGGAAATGTCCATAGTCTGCTATTGATATAGACATGAGGAAAGCCACTGCTTGTCCCTGGGATTGGTAGCATGAAAAATGGCCCTTACAGAAAGATGCAATGAGTACAAAATGTCTAAAATAGGGTGATTTTTTGAACCAAAAAGATAGATTATTATTATTTATTGCATTTGTATCCCACATTTTCCCACCTATTTGCAGGCTCAATGTGGCTTACAGAGTTTTGTTATGACATAGTCATTCCAGGATATCAGACACAATAGGTAACGTCCGAAGATTAAGTAAGAAGCAAGAAGGAAGGTGTTAGGTAGGTTAGTATAGAAGGTGGGCTTTTATAACTGGGTGGTTGGTGAGGTAGTTTTGTAAGGTTATGGGTTCTCTTTGTAGGCCTTGTTGAAGAGATGTGTCTTCAGAGATTTGCGAAAGTTAGTTATTTCGTCAATGATTTTCAGGGCTGTAGGTAATGCATTCCACAACTGCGTGCTCATGTAGGAGAAGGTAGTGACATGTGTCAGCTTGTATTTTAGTCCTTTACAACTGTGGAAGTGCAGATTGAGAAATTTGCGGGATGATCTTATGGCGTTTCTGGGTGGCAGGTCCATGAGGTTTAGCATGTAGATTGGGGCGTCTGCATGAATGATTTGTGTACAATCGTGCAGATCTTGAACACAGATGTTTTCCTGGTTTGAAAATGACCATGTTTGGCACTGGATTTTTGGATGTTTTTTTGCAAACTGTCCAAAATCGTATTTGGACCTCATATCAAAAATGCCCTTCTCTATGTCCAATTTTGCTTCTTGATATTTAATAACATGCTGTACATGACCTTGTTTAATATTCTTTCAAAAAGACAGCAGTAAACCGAAACATAAATAATTAATAGACACAGTCACTGCAGAGAATAGAGTTTTAACGTATACACCACAAATCTAAAACAGAATAAAGAAATAAACAGTGGGCATAACGAATACTTCCATGTAATGCTTCTTACCCACAACGTGTATTGCACAAACCGCTTCCTGAAATGGATCATCCAGTTTCCCAGGGTTTTTAATGTATCTGGGGCAAGTTTTCTCCAGACGCTAGGGATGTGGCCATTAAAGAGAGCACGGGCCACTTCATCCAGCTCACTGCTCATGCCTACCTCCCCAGCCAAGGCCTGCAACAGGCATTGAGAGAGACAGAAATTATACACTTTGCTACACAACAGGGTCAGCTATGTTGCATTGCTCTAAAGAAATGTTGTATTTTTACCCTTTTCAATTCAGTCAATGATTTAACCATACGAACGATCAGTTTGTTAAAACGTTCGAGTTCCTGTAACAGTACCACAGTTGTCGGTGTAATATCAGTTCCATAATTCTTTCTTATCTGATCGATATCAAATGTCTCTGGCAACTTGTTTTCTATGTCCTTGGCAACCTGTTCAATATATTCATCTCGACTAATTCCAGCACCAGATTCACCTATTAGGGAACAAAATTCAAGAGATTAAAAAAAAAATCTTCTTACCTTTCTTGCCCACTTATTCAGACTTTGTTTAACAATTTGTTTTAAACACTAACAAATTCTTGCTGGTATTCACTGCTGCATTTGGGTAGTCTGTTCTAGGACCACACAGATATATAGGCGCTTGGCTGACAAGTGCCTACTTCATAGAGGATCCCGGTTAGGGTTACCATATGGCTCCAGAAAAAGGAGGACGGATTGAGCCAGCCGGGTTTTACTTCCATTGCTTTCCATTGACACCAATGGAAGTAAAACCCGGCTGGCTCAATCCGTCCTCCTTTTTCTGGAGCCATATGGTATCCCTAATCCCGGTGGAAGAAGCGACACTGAAGTGTCCAGCCTCTAATAAGGCCTGCTCTTTCAGCCCCAGACCAGCTCACAAACTACATTATGGAAGGGCAGGATGGGAAAAAGAAGAAGAGCAAAACATAAAGAATTTATACAGAAGTTACTGCAATTAGCAAACTACAAGTACCTGTTTGAGGCTGCAGTTCTAAAAGATGGGCCCACATGTCTCGGGCTGCCTGAGTATAATATCCAATTTCTGCATTTGAATGAAGGCCAAACACCTCTGGAGTGTTGGCAAGTGGAAGGGATTCTATTTCCTCTGCAGAAAGGAAATATCTGTCACCAAGTGTTAATGTCTATGCAGGAGATTCAAATAATAGAGATCTATTCATATTCACATCAAAAGCAAAATACATTTAGGGAGAAAAGTCAGGCAGTGGTAGTCAGTGATTTTTAAATAGCAGGTGCAGCAGGTTTTTTATACCCAGATATTCAGTGCCGGTATCTGGATACCAGTGGTGCTGAATATCTGGGCAGACGTTTGCTGGCACTGCTTATCCAGATACCAGTGATATTCAGACTTTTTAAAAAAATTCTAACTTTATCCGGGCAGTAACCGGATAAAGCAGTTACTCACCTGTAACAGATGTTCTCCGAGGACAGCAGGATGAATGTTCTTATACATGGGTGATGTTATTCTGACAGAGACCATGCGTGAACACTGGCAAGCCTACTTTCTCAAAGGCTTTGAAATGCATGTGTGCATCTTCCTGCCTGTCACTTGCGACACGGGACCTTGTCAGTCTAACATATGTAGCTGACAGAATTCAGTTCACAGGGAAGGCGGACAGGTAGGTTAAGAAAACTGCTTTCCTCGGAGAACATCTGCTACAGATAAGTAACTTTGCTGTCCCTGAAGATAAGCAGGATGATAATATTTTTACATGTGGGAATCCCTAGCTACCATGCTGCTTTAAACAAAAAATAGGGAATAATAACAAGGCCCATAACAGGGCGGGTTCTTGGGTACTGAACAGGAACTAGATAACTATACTCATTACAATTTTCCTTCAATTTTTTTTTAGGCAGCCTAGAACACAAAGAAATGGGCCTGGGGGAGTTAAGTTGGATTCTAGATGACCCCAAAGGGATTCTTAAGGACTATCTGACCAAACCAACTATCACGTTGGGAGTCCTGTTCCAAACAATAATGAAATGTGAATGTGTGAACAGAAGACCACAGTGCAGCTCTGCAAATTTCATCTATGGAGGTAGCTCTCAAGTGGGCTACTGATACAACATTGGCTCTGACATTATGAGCTGTGGCATGGCCCTCAAGAGTCAATCCAGCCTAGGCGTAAGTAAAGGAAATGCAGTCTACTCACCAGTTTAAAAGAGTGCATTTTTCGATGGCAGTCCTGTTTTTTGGATCAAAAGAAACAAAAAACTGTGTGGACTGCCTATTGGCTTTAGTCAATTTTAGATAGAAGGCCAAGGCTCTCTTGCAGTTCAGAGTATACAGTGTGCTTTCACTTTGATGGTCATGAGGTTTTGAAAAAAATGATGGTAAAACAATTGACTGGTTAAAATTGAACTCTGACAATACCTTAGAAAGGAACTTAGGGTGCACGCACAAGACCACTTTATTGTTGAAAAACTTTGTGTAAGGTGGATCAGCTACTAGGGCCTGAGCTCACTGACCCTGTGGGCTGAAGGGAACAACACCAAAAATAGGACCTTTAAGGTCAGGTACTTCAGATCACAAGTATCCAGTGACCTGAAGAGAGCTTTCATCAACTGGGTTAACATTGTTGGGATCCCATGATACTGCAGGGGCTTAATGAGAGGCTTCAATAAAAGCTAGCCCCATATGAAACAGCCAACTAAGGGCTGTGCAGAGATGATGGTAAAAACCAATTACATTAAGGTGAACCATAATGGAGTTGATCTTGAGACCTGACTCTGAAAGGTGTAGAAGGTACTCAAGCAGTTTGTGCGTAGGACAAGCAGCAAACCTCTTCCACTTAAATTCATAGGATCTCCTAGTGGAATCTCTTCTGGAAGAGGAGTCTTTTAGGAAATTATCTTAAAAGGTTTGGATAATTTTCTAAAAGAAAAGTCCATAAGCCATTATTAAGACAGATCTGGGAAATCCACTGTTTATTTCTAGGATAAGCAGCATCAAAACTGTTTTACTCTTTGGGATCTTACCTGGTACTTGTGACCTGGATTGACCACTGTAGGAAACAGGATACTAGGCTTTATGGACCTTCAGTCTGTCCCAGTATGAAAATGCTTATGTTCTTACTAGCCATTAAGCCCGTTAAAACGGGCGAGACTTTTGTTTGGAAAAATGTAATGGAAGAGCGGAAGAAGAAAATTAGAGTTGATGTGTACAGTATGCATTCAGCATTTCTCCTGCCCTCCCCTCCACCCATCTATGTCCAGCAGCTCTCCTCTCTTCCCTGCCCTCCCCACCCATGCCCAGTGATTCTCCTTTGCCCCCTGTCCTCCCCTCTCATTCACATCCAGTGATTTTCCTCTGTCCCCTGCCCTCTCCCCTCCCCTCCATCCATGTGCATCTCCTTCCTGTCTTCCCTCACCTCATCCATGTCCAGCATTTCTCCTGGACTCCATCCATCTATGTCCAGCAGCTGTCCTCTCTCCCCTGCCCTCCCAACCCATGGTCAGCGATTCTCCTTTACCCCCTGTCATTTATCCCCTCTCATTCACATCCAGTTATTTTCCTCTATCCCCTTCCCTCTCTTCTCTCCCCTCCCCTCCATCCATGTGCATCTTCCTGTCTTCCCTCACCTCCATGCATGTCCAGCATTTCTCCTGCCCTGCCCTCCCCTCCCTTCCCCCCCCGAGGTCGCAGCCACCCCTCCCCCCAAGGTCGCCACCGCCGCTCCCCCCCGAGATCACTACCACTGCTCCCCTCCCCCCGAGGTCACCGCCGGCCCCCTTCCACCTGGGCCAGGCCCTCTCCTCTCCATTGAACTTACAGCGCCTCACCTCCGAAACCGCAATGGGCAGCAGCAGATCACCTCCCTTCGGCCTTCCTTCCCTCCCTGTGTCCCGCCCTCGTGTGACGTGCTTCAGAAGATGACGCAACTAGATCTGTCTCAGCCAGTGAATCACAATCAGAAATCATTTTGGTCGCTCTTCTTTGAATCTTTTCTAATTCTGCTATATCTTTTTTGAGATACAGTGATCAGAACTGAACTCAATATTCAAGGTGAGGTTGCACCATGGAGCGATACAGAGGCATTATAGTATTCTTGGTCTTATTTACCATCCCTTTCCTAATACTTCCTAGCATCATGTTTTCTTTTTTGCCACCACCGCACACTGGGCAGATTTCAGCGTATTGTTTACAACAACACCTAGATCTTTTTCTTGGGTGCCCGACCCCCAAGGTGGACCCTAGCATCAGGTAACTATGATTCGTATTATTCTTCACAATGTGCATCACTTTGCATTTGTCCACATTAAATTTCATCTGCCATTTGGATGCCCAGTCTTCCAGTTTCCTAAGGTCTTCCTGCAATTTCTCACAGTCTGCATGTGTTTTAACAACCTTGAATAGTTTTGTGTCACCTGCAAATTTAATCACCTCACTCGTCATTCAGATTCCCACATCATTTATAAATATGGTAAATAGGACCAGTCCTCGTACAGATCCCTGTGGCACTCCATTATTCATCCTCCTCCATTTAACCCTACCCTCTGCTTTCTGTCCAATAACCAATTCCTAGTCCACAACAGAACATTGCCTCATATCCCAATGGAAGAGAAATGTATCTGAGGCTAGTCTGCCGTTTGACCCTAGTCTGGAACAGAGCTGAGCGACTACCGAAGCTGTAGTCTTGCAGTACCACCGCTAGAGGCTGACCCCTAATAGTAGTACTGTGAGACTACTGCTAGAGTTTGTAGTGGCAATTTTTAAACTGCAGCCACTAGGATCAGGAGTGAGTGGAATTTGCTCTTGCCCTGACAATCACTAGACCACCAGGCCTGGCACAGTAAACCCAGGTAGGGGGCCTGTTGGGATTTGGGGGTGGTGGAGGGGACCTTTTGCAGGGTGAGAGGATCAGTGTGGGGGGGGGGGGGGGTTGGGCATGGTGTTAGAAAGGGAAGAGAATGAAGAATCCCTTTATGCAGGTCCTGGACGATATTCAGCCAGGACCAGCATAATTGTCTTATGTGAGTCCTGACTGAATATCGGCCATGACACACCAACTCTCTGTGGCATGCACATATCTGTTGAGAGCAGATAGTTAATGCCAGTGCCCGGATATGGTTTGGCATTGAATATCTGGGCTAATTTAGCCAGCATTGATCGGCATTTTTAAAAATGCTGACTGCTGCTGGCTGAATATTGACTGAATAGTGTACAAGATGAAAAATCATGATCAGCTCCCAGACACTGCAGGCAACAATTATGAGTGTCGATAATGGACATGGTCCCATTGCACCAGGTACACTTCTTGAAACCAGTGGGAGCTTTCTGGAACATATTGCGAAAATAGTGAAAGTGAAATCAAACAGCTCAATTCTGAACATATTCATGCTGTCCAAGGCCTAAGAAGACCAAGGAGTTCATTTTCAAAGCACTTAGACATGGAAAGTACCATAGGTTACTATGGTACTTTGTACGTCTAAGTGCTTTGATAATGAGCCTCTAAGTGGGCCACGGAAAATTTAAGACATGCCAAAAACCTAACTAAGGAAAAACTACTGGGGAAAGAGGCCCCGCAAACAGCAACTGCAATTATAAACTCACAGTGGTTATGGCAACTAGAAAAGCCATTTTCCAGGTCAGATATTTTAAGGAAACTCCTCCCAGAGGCTTGAATGGTTTATCCATGTCTGGCTAACACGATGTTGAGTTCCCATGCTGGCAGCCATCAAGGCCTCTCATGAAGTGAAAGACAATAAAGTGGCAAGTAACTTGACCTGAAGGAGACAATGATAAGCTCATATGGCCACCGGATGGAGTCGAACAGATGATGTCTTGAGACTCTGATCCAAAAGGTGAAGCAAATATGAGTGAATTCCTTCAAAAAGGCGGTAAATAAATCCTAATAATAAATATGTAAGGGATTGTTGTTGGAGGGAATGTAATAAGGTTTTTTTCATTCTGAGGCCGAGTCTAGATGGAAAAGCAATGCCACTTTCACTGAGAAGATTTTTGTGTTGCTGGTTTTCTTGACAACAACATAACTTGCTTTACAGATTTTGTGATAGGTCGAGGCTCAACTAGGTCCTGCACAATCTCCAAGGTTTCAGGGTTCTGAAATCAGGAGGCAAGATTTGACTCTTTTCCTGTGTCAGATGAGTTGGGAGACGGCCTAATGATACTGTTTGGTCTATAGATAGATTTAGCAGATGCAAAAACCAAATCTGTCTTGGCCAATGAGGGGCTATAAGGATTATTTGTGCTTTGTCCATGCCAATATTTTGAAGTACCTTGGACATCAGGGGAGTAAGCTCTTCTGAGCAGGGACTGTCCTTATTTGTTAATTTGTACAGCACTGTGTAACCCTAGTAGCGCTCTAGAAATGTTAAGTAGTAGTAGTAGTAAAAGGTGGAAGCACCACAAGTGCCTCAGAAATAAGAGTACTGAGCTCCTCTTTATGAATAACCTCAGTACTTTCGGATCATCCCCCTCCTCAGGAGGGAACTCTCCTCCTCTAATGGCTCCTTCAACGATGGCTCCTCTGAACAGACCAAGGCCACATCAGATAAGGAGAGAGAAGCAGAGATAGCCTCATCTACCCACTCCTGGAGATGTAAACTAGATCTCTTAGGAACCAGAGAGGCAGCAAGGTGAGAAACTGAAGCACCTTTCAGCAACTCTGACTGTCCCTGTTTCAGTAAATAGACTAAGTGTAAGAGCAATATAAGCTCCGGAGAAAACAAAGATCCCAATGCAAATGAATGCATGTAAGCCGCATTGAGCCTGCCATGAGTGGGAAAGCGTGGGGTACAAATGTAACAAAAATAAAAATAAAATGCTCCGTCAAGCCTCAAGGCTATAACAGGGCTGCCGAGAGGGGGGTGGAGAGGGGGGCAAAATTCCCCAGGGCCCGGCCTCCAAGGGGAGCCTGCCTGGTGCTGCCTTGGCTCTCCTGCTCCTGTATACCGCAGAGCAGTTATTGCGCTATTGTTAACTCTGCTCTGCCAGCCACAGGTCCTTCTCCTTCTTCCTGCTGCATCCAAACAGGAAGTACTTCACACAGGGAGGCAGGATGCGGCAAGATGAAGGACCTGTGCAGCACAGTGAAGCAGGAGAGAAGACAAGTAAGCAGGCCCGGGGGGGGGGGGGGGGGGGGCGTGCACGGGCCCACAAAGGGAAGCTCACACAGGCCCGAAGGGGTGTTTGCCCTGGGCCCGGCTTTGTCTCTCGGTAGGGTTACCATATGGCTCCAGAAAAAGGAGGACGGTTGAGCCAGCCGGGTTTTACTTCCATGGCTTTCAATGGAAAGCAATGGAAGTAAAACCCGGCTGGCTCAATCCGTCCTCCTTTTTCTGGAGCCATATGGTAACCCTATCTCTCGGCAGCCCTGGGCTGTAAAATGGTGGCAATGCTCCACACATGATCAGCCAGAGGCTGCTTCTCACTGCCAGTTGGGCCCAACAAAATGGTCCCATTCCCGAGCTCTCCTGCATCAAACAGCACATCAGCCCTGCAAGAGAGCATGAAGACCCCAGCATATTCAAATGCTACGCTAAATCAGGATCCCTCCCCTGCACCAAGTAGAACTTGCAGCCCTCCAAGCAGTTCTGAGTCAAACTTTAGTCTGACTTACCACTGCCGGCTACTCCTCCCAAGTTCAGTCTCCAAAAGTCTCACCAAAGATGAGAAAGGCTCAGAACTGAAACTCTGTCCCACGCTCTCCAGCAAACGTATTTCCTTCTCCTTTTTTTTAAAGGTTGTTGTGCTAGAAAAGGAGAGCTCCACAGGAAACAGGGGAGAGGTGAAGGGAATGAAGAAATAAATTTGCAGGGCACCAGAGACAGGGGTCTGAAGACCTCCAGATATGATTCTGCAGACTCAAGCCACTTGCAAAACTCAATTGGGGACCAGTTGACCAACTAGACTAGGTTAGTTGGTCAACTGGTCACTCAGAACCAAAGGCTGAAAAGTGTGTCCATTCACCTGCTGGAGATAGAAAATACTGAGGACCTGAACTGGATGCCAAGAGAGATATGTCTCAGCTCAGTTTTCACTTTTCTATCTCCAGGTGCTAGTTGATGAATACAGCTATCCCACAGATTCTGGAATAGTGGGAAGCTATGTAATGGAAACATAATTGTTATAGTCTATTTTGACATCAAGATTTAAAGCAAGAGAGGAATACGAGAACCCATCAAACACAGATCATACATAGTCAAGAAAGCTTGACGTAACTATTAACTGCGGCAGCATTATTTGCACATGTGTCAACTCTCTATTAAAGATGCATGTAAAATTAAAGTGAAATTGTGGCCTCATTATTGATGGGAGTTTTCATATTTATTTTTAAATCTGTATTGTTTATGAATGCTCATTTCTACAATGTTTTAGGTGGCTCTTGGTCAAGGTAACAGTCTACAAATACTACATAGTTAACAATGTTCTTACCCACATAATCATCCTTTTCAACTCCTTTTGGAATTTTGTAATCAATCTCCTCATTTACAAAAAAATGGAAAGGTTGGAAAGTGTCAAATATGAAGTCACCAAGGTATTCTTCCATGTATGTAGTGAGAATCCGACGATCAAAGCTATCAATTGCACGCCCACCGTACATCACCTGGTAAAAAGGTTTTAGAACAATCAGGTTACCTTGCTGAAGTATTTCCAACCTGTATAAATTCCCAAGTAACCAGAGCTAAATAACTGAAAGCAGAAGCACTTTCTAGTCACTATAATTCATGTCAATTATAATTTTACTGTTTAAAAATAAATTGAAACTCTGTAAATATGGCCAGCAGTTCAATATTCTCCTTCCCTGCATATTAGCTTTCCCATGTTAGGGTAACCCTATAGTTCTATGTCAAGAGGAAGAAGCTAAGCCAGCCCAGGTTTTACTCCACTACATGCAAGAAGATGTAGTTCCTGCTTTTCCTAGGAAAATTAGAACTATATTGCTATGCATGGATTGGGATAAAACCTGGAGTGGCTCAACTGTCCCACTTGGGATGTAGGGAGTAATTCTCTAAAGGTCACCGGGATGCTGCAAGCTAAACACAAATTTGATATCGGCAATTAAGCTCATAATTGCCATTATAGAATCCTAGCATAAGTCCGAAGTCTAAGGTTTGGCAATTAAAATTCAATGCGAAGAAATGCAAAGTGATGCACTTAGGGAATAGAAATCCACGGGAGACGTATGTGTTAGGCGGTGAGAGTCTGATAGGTACGGACGGGGAGAGGGATCTTGGGGTGATAGTATCTGAGGATTTGAAGGCGAAGAAACAGTGTGACAAGGCGGTGGCCGTAGCTAGAAGGTTGTTAGGCTGTATAGAGAGAGGTGTGACCAGCAGAAGAAAGGGGGTGTTGATGCCCCTGTATAAGTCGTTGGTGAGGCCCCACCTGGAGTATTGTGTTCAGTTTTGGAGGCCGTATCTTGCTAAGGATGTAAAAAGAATTGAAGCGGAGCAAAGAAAAGCTACGAGAATGGTATGGGATTTGTGATACAAGACGTATGAGGAGAGACTTGCTGACCTGAATATGTATACTCTGGAGGAAAGGAGAAACAGGGGTGATATGATACAGACGTTCAAATATTTGAAAGGTATTAATCCGCAAACGAACCTTTTCCGGAGATGCGAAGGCGGTAGAACGAGAGGACATGAAATGAGATTGAAGGGGGGCCAACTCAAGAATAATGTCAGGAATTATTTTTTCATGGAGAGAGTAGTGGATGCTTGGAATGCCCTGCCGCGGGAGGTGGTGGAGATGAAAACGGTAACGGAATTCAAACATGCGTGGGATAAACATAAAGGAATCCTGTTCAGAAGGAATGGATCCTCAGGAGCTTAGCCGAGATTGGGTGACAGAGCTGGTAGTGGGAGGCGGGGATAGTGCTGGGCAGACTTATACGGTCTGTGCCAGAGCCGGTGGTGGGAGGCGGGGCTGGTGGTTGGGAGGCTAGGATAGTGTTGGGCAGACTTATACGGTCTGTGCCAGAACCGGTGGTGGGAGGCGGGGCTGGTGGTTGGGGGGCGGGGATAGTGTTGGGCAGACATATACGGTCTGTGCCCTGAAAAAGACAGGTACAAATCAAGGCAGGGTATACACAAAAAGTGGCACATATGAGTTTATCTTGTTGGGCAGACTGGATGGACCGTGCAGGTCTTTTTCTGCCGTCATCTACTATGTTACTATGTTATGTGCCTAAGTTTAAGGGCCCTGTTTACAAAAGTGTGCTAGCATTTTTAGCACGTGCTAAAAATTAGAATGCATGAACTGTGTAGATACCCATAATATTCCTATGAGCATCTACATGGATAGCGCACGCTAAAAACGCTAGCAGACCTTTGTAAACAGAGCCTTAAGGGCCCTTTTACTAAGGCGCACAGAAAAGTGGTCTGAGCAGGTGTAGGTGTGTGTTTTGGATGTACTCAGGTCCATTTTTCAGCGCACCTGGAAAAAAGGCCTTTTTTTGTGGCCGAAAATGGACATGTGGCAAAATTAAAACCAGTGTGCATTCATTTTCAGCCTAAGACCTTACCGCCACCCACTGACTTAGCAGTAAGGTCTCACATGCTAACCGGGCAGTAAACATCAGCGTGCATAAACTATAGATTTTGCAAGCTCAATTTCTAGAAACCTAAGGGCAGTTACAATGTATTACAAATTAGTGCCAATTTTAGCTAATAAAGCAAAGATACTTACCCAGTGCTTTTTTTGTAGAAAAAAAGGTGCCGGTACTGATTATGGGTGGGGTCACCACATATGACTCCACCCCTATTATAGTCACACCCACATTAGCCACACCCCTTATACCAGCCATGGCGCATATAAACAGACATCATTGAAAATTATTATAATAGTATAGGAGAAAAAAAGAATGTGATTTTTTTTCATTATAAATAATTTCTGTAAGCTGTTACAGCTCCAGTATACCCAGTGCAAAATAAGACAGCAGATGTAAATTCTCAAATTGGACATATTCCAAACACTAAAATGAAAATAAAATGATTTTTTCTACCTTTGTTATCTGGTGACTTTGTTTTTCTATCCATATTGGTCCCAGTCTCTGATTCTGCTGCTCTCTTAACTCCGTTTCCAGGGCTTCCTTTCCATTTATTTCTTTACTTTCCTCCTTTCTTCTTCATTTCTTGCCCTACATCCATAAGTAAAAGCTGGGTCCTCCTCCGTGGAATTGACTGGAGGAGGTATAACGTGGATCCAGCTTTTGCCTATTTTCTCCATCCATGCGCATTTTTTCTCCTCTCTTCCCTTTTCCTCATCTCCATCCATGTGCATCTTCTTCTTTTTTCTTTCCTCCCCTCCATCCATGTCCAGCACTTCTCCTCTCTTCCCTCCACTGTATCCATACAAAGCAATAATTCTCTCTTCCCTCTCCTCCATCCAAGTCCAGCATTTCTCTCCTCTCTCCCCGCCAACTCCTCCATCCATCCATGTCCAGCAATTCTCCTCTATCTCCTGCTCTCCTCTCCATCCATTTCCAGCATTTCTCCTCTCTCCCCTGTCCTCCCCTCCCATCCATGTGCATCTCCTTCCTGTCTTCCCTCCCCTCCATCCATGTCCAGCATGTCTCCTCTCTCCCCTGCCCTCCCCTCCCATGTCCAGCGATTCTCCTCTATCCCCGTCCTCCCCTGCCATCCATGTCCAGCGATTCTCCTCTCTCCCCTTCCCTCCCCTCTCATCTATGTCCAACGATTCTCCTCTCTCCCCTGCCGTACGCTCCATCCATGTCCAGCAAATCTCTCTTCGCTGACCTCCCCTCCCATCCATGTCCAGTATGTCTCCTCTCTCCCCTGCCCTCCCCTCTCAGCCATGTGCAGTGATTCTCCTCTGCCCCCTGTCCTCCCCTGCCATCCATGTCCAGTGATTCTTCTCCCCCCTGCCCTCCTCTCCCATCCATGTCCACCGATTCTCCTCTCTCCCCTGCCCTCCCCTCCCATTCATGTCCAGCAATTCTCTCTTCCCTGCCCTCCCCTCCCATCCATGTCCAGCATGTCTCCTCTCTCCCCTGCCCCCCTCCAGCCACCCATGTCCAGCGACCCTCCTCTCTCCCCTGCCCCCTCCAGCCACCCATGTCCAGCGACCCTCCTCTCTCCCCTGCCCCCCCTCCAGCCACCCATGTCCAGCAACCCTCCTCTCTCCCCTGCCGTCCCCTTCCATCCATGTCCAGCAAATCTCTCTTCGCTGACCTCCCCTCCCATCCATGTGCAGTTATTCTCCTCTGCCCCCTGTCAAATCCTGCCATCCATGTCCAGCGATTCTTCTCCCCCTTGCCCTCCCCTCCCAACCATGTCCAGCATGTCTCCTCTCTCCCCTGCCCTCCCCTCTCATCCATGTCCAGTGATTCTCCTCTGCCCCCTGTCCTCCCCTCCCATCCATGTCCAGCGATTCTCCTCTCTCCCCTGCCCTCCACTCCCATCCATGTCCAGCGATTCGTTCAAACCCCAGCCCCCCCCCCGCCCTCCCTCAGCTCCATGACTTTCTTGAAAACTTTAATTTACCCAAAGTTGCAGCAAACCGGCAGTAAAAACAGCTGACAAGCAGGCAGGCAGGAAGGCTTGCCTCCTCGTCGCTTCCCTTCCCGCTCAGCGTGTCCCGCCTTCCTCTGATGTAATTTCCTTTCCGCGAGGGCGGGACACGCTGAGAGGGAAGGGAAGCGACGAGGAGGCAAGCCTGCCTGCCTGTCAGCTGTTTTTACTGCCGGTTCGCCACGAATTCGGGTAAATTAAAGATTTCAAGGAAAGTTGGAGAGCTGAGGGAGGGTAGGGGGAGATCACGGTGCATGAACGGAAGAGAGCGGGCAGGTGAGCCAGACCTCACAAAAAATGTGCCGGTACACCATAAAACTGCGTACCGGCACAAAAAAAGCACTGTACTTACCTGTAGCAGGTATTCTCTGAGAACAGCAGGTTTCATATTCTCACAAGTGGGTAGACGCCAATCAGCGTCGCCCCGTCCGGCATTCATGCCAAAGTAAAGTTACAGCTTTGTGAAGTGCGAGCCGCACTCCACTGCACAAATGAGAGTGCCTTCCCCTCCGTTCAATATTAAAGCAAAATAAAAATATTCAAGGAGACAACTCCAAGGGGAGGTGGGCGGGATTGTGAAAATATGAAGCTTGCTGTCCTCGGAGAACACCTGCTACAGGTAAGTATCTTCACCTTCAAGGACAAGCAGGCTTGCATATTCTCACAAGTGGGGAATCCCTAGCATCCAGGCTCACCCAAAACAACAAACATTGGTTAATTGGACCTCGCAACATAACACAGATTAACCTGAAACTATATACAACTGAGAGTACAGCCTGGAACAGAATAACATGGGCCTAGGAGGATGGAGTTGGATTCTAGACCCCAAACAGATTCTGCAACACTGACTGCCCAAACCAACTGTTGAGTCGGGTATCCTTCTCAAGGCAGTAGTGAGATGTGAATGTGTGGACTGAAGACCACGTCACAGCCTTGCAAATTTCTTCAATGGAGGCTGACCTCAAGCGGCTACCTTCAAATTACCTTGAATGGAATAACAATTCTCTACACATTCTTCACCTAAAGCTTATCAATTTTAATGCATGTTTGCTTGAATTGAATATACAGTGAAAATCCATGTATTCTCTGCTTTAAATTAACCATCTGTCTCATCCAGAATGATTTTTAATAAAATTTAATCTGTGTTTACCTCACCAATGAGATATTTAAGACTGCCCCAAGGAATTCTGGTATCATTTTGCTCATAAGCTTTCATCAGATATGTGTTCAAAATTTCCATGCACACCTAAAACAAAGACCAGATTAAATCAGGAAATGACCTGAATAAATCAGGAAACCTTTCATGCTGCACACACATTTAAATTGTTACAGTATTATAGTATCAGTACAGATTAGTTAACTACATACAGATTTTGTCCTTCTGCCTAGCCCAGTGTGATAACCATATTCATCCAACTTCCCTTTTATCGCCACTTTGACCACATCAGCTACACTTCATTTATTCAATTTATATTCCGCCTTTGTCCAAAGATTTGTCTATATCTTGAGCTGGGGTTCAAACTTCTAGTGAGCCTAGTTGCATGGCTAACTAAATGCATGATTAACTTTCTAGCTTTAACAGAGATCATTAATCCCTCTTCTTCAAAAATCCAACAGACAAAACAATGAGCAAAAAATTAACCCGTACTCTTGTACTTACAGCCAACACTACTTCTATTAAGGAAAATATATATCTTACCTGCTAATTTTCTTTCTGTTAGTCTCATCAGACTAGTACAAAACCTGTGGGTATTGTATTCACTGACCAGGGAATGGAGACAGAAAAACAATAGTTCCATGCAATTTGCCTCTTATGTGCATAGTACAGGTACAGACGTTCAGTATTTCGACTGACAGAGCAATGTGCTATCACTTCTGGTTGAGTTGACAAACAAAATATAGTAAAGCTAGCATTTTACAGTTCAACAATCACCAAAGATCAACCTGTTAGCTGAAGAAAATGTAGTAAAGCTAGCATATTACAATGACACAACTGTTGAAAATCAACCTGTTGGTCCAAGAAAATGTAGAAAAGCCAACATATCACAAACAATTGTAGAAGGTTAAACAGCTGGCTAAAGATAATGTAGTAAAGCTAGCATATAAAGATTAAATGATTATAGAAGGTCAAGTCACTGGCTGAAAGACAATGCAGTAAGCTAGCATATTCAATTGAAATGAATGAAAAATGTCAACCTACTGGCCAATATACTATTGTACAAGGTCAACCTATTAGGTGAAAATTGAGCCTATTAAAGGAAAAGAAAAGATAGAAGAGCAGCAGAATAACTGGACATACATAGGGACAGGCTTCTGGACTGATCTGGTGAGACTAAAGGAAAGAAAAGCAGCAGTTAAGATCATTTTTCCTTCCTTCACTAGACCAGTCTAGAACCTGTTCAATGTAGCAAAGCACTTCTAAACATGGGATGGACTGTGAAATCTCTGACAGAATGTATTGCTTCAAGGACTGACTGAACAGAAATAAGAAGAGACCAGAAGAAACATGCTTTGCAAAAATAACCTTGAATCTGGTCCTGCTCTCTGAGGAGTAGATACCATTCACAGCCTTCCACGAGGATGAATATCTCCAGCATATGGAGATGAGCAATCACCCTGAAGAAGACCACTGGTAAAAATCTACCAATGCACCCATTCAGGAGAACTGGAGATAGCAATGCCATACCCAACATCAGAAAATTATTTTTAAAAAAAGGAGTATGAAATTAGGATGCCCATAACTGCTAAAAGAACAAAAAATCCCAAATATATAAAAACTTTTCATGTACAACTGCTGCAAAATGAAGCCATTAGAAGCCCCAAAGGAAGAGCTAACTAGAGAATATTCAAGTTTTCAGAACAGACGAAACAGCGGTCTGCAGGAAGAAGGACACTGAAAAGATTAAAATACTAAAGCAGGACAGGCAGCTGACTGTGATTATTAAAGAAATATCCAATGTTTTGCCAAATAGAATATCAATCTGTTTGTTACATAAAGCGAAGATACATACCTGTAGCAGGTATTCTCCGAGGACAGCAGGCTGATTGTTCTCACATGTGGGTCAATGTCCGCGTCGGCCCGGGAATCGGAAATTTTGCAAGCAAAATATAAAAAAAAGTTTTGCCAGAGTCTTCTGGCGAGCGTGCAGCATGCACTGCGCATGTGCAGCCGTCTTCCCGCCTGTCACGTGAGCGTTCCCACTCAGTTAAATCAAAAAGCAAATAAACAACAAACCACAACTCTAAAGGGGAGGTGGGCGGGTTTGTGAGAACAATCAGCCTGCTGTCCTCGGAGAATACCTGCTACAGGTATGTATCTTCACTTTCTCCGAGGACAAGCAGGCTGCTTGTTCTCACATGTGGGGTATCCCTAGCACCCAAGCTCACTCAAAACAATGAACATTGGTCAATTGGGCCTCGCAACAGTGAGGACATAGCATAGATTGACCAGAAACCATAAACAACTAACTGACTGTGCAGCCTGGAACAGAACAAAAATGGGTCTAGGGGGATGGAGTTGGATTCTAAACGCCGAACAGATTCTGCAGCACCGACTGCCAAACCAACTGTCGTGTCAGGTATCCTGCTGAAGGCAGTAGTGAAATGTGAATGTGTGGACTGATGACCACGTTGCAGCCTTGCAAATCTCTTCAATGGAAGCTGACTTCAAATGAGCCACTGACGCAACCATGGCTCTAACATTATGAGCCGTGACATGGCCCTCCAGAGTCAGCCCAGCATGGGCATAAGTGAAGGATATGCAATCTGCTAGCCAACTGGAGATTGTGCGTTTTCCGATGGTAACTCCCCTCCTGTTGGGATCAAAAGAGACAAACAACTGGGCGGACTGTCTAAAGGACTTCGTCCACTCCACGTAAAAGGCCAATGCTCTCTTGCAGTCCAAGGTGTGCAAACTGCTTTCGCCAGGGTGGGTATGAGGACGGGGAAAACTGTTGGCAAGACAATTGACTGGTTCATATGGAACTCCAACATCACTTTTGGCAGGAACTTAGGTTGCGTGCGGAGGAGTGGTCTAGTGGTTACAGCACAGGTCTTGCAATTCAGAGGTGGCCAGTTCAAATCCCACTGCTGCTCCTTGTGATCTTGGGCAAGTCACATAACCCTCCATCACCTCAGGTACAAACTTAGATTGTGAGCCCTCCTGGGACAGAGAAATATCCAGAGTACCTGAATGTAACTCACCTTGAGCTACTACTGAAAAAGGTGTGAGCAAAATCTAAATAAATAAATAAATACTCTGTTGTGATGAAACTTAATATAAGGTGCATGCACTACCAAGGCCTGAAGCTCACTGACTCTACGAGCTGAAGTAACAGCCACCAAGAAAATGACCTTCCAGGTCAAGTACTTCAGATGGCAAGAATTCAGTGGCTCAAAAGGAGCTTTCATCAGCTGGGTGAGAACGACGTTGAGATCCCATGACACTGGTGGAGGTTTGACAGGGGGCTTTGACAAAAGCAAACCTCTCATGAAGCGAACAACTAAAGGCTTACCCTCTACATGGTGGTGATAAGCACTAATCGCACTAAGGTGAACCCTTACGGAGTTGGTCTTGAGACCAGACTCTGACAAGTGTAGAAGGTATTCAAGCAGGGACTGTGTAGGACAAGAAAAAGGATCTAGGGCCTTGCTGTCACACCAGATGGCAAACCTCCTCCATTTGAAAGAGTAACACCTCTTGGTGGAATCTTTTCTGGAAGCAAGCAAGACTCGACAGACACCCTCTGAAAGACCCAAGGACGTGAATTCTAAGCTCTCAACATCCAGGCCATGAGAGCCAGAGACTGGAGGTTGGAATCTAGAAGCAACTCCTCATTCTGAGTGATGAGGGTTGGAAAACACTCCAATATCCACGGTTCCTCGGAGGACAACTCCAGAAGAAGAGAGAACCAGATCTGATGCAGCCAGAAAGGTGCAATCAGGATCATGGTTCCGCAGTCTTGCTTGAGTTTCAGCAAAGACTTCCCTACTAGAGATATGGGAGGATACACATAGAGGAGGCCCGTCCCCCAATGTAGGAGAAAGGCATCTGATGCTAGTCTGTCATGGGCCTGAAGCCTGGAACAGAACTGAGGGACTTTGTGATTGATCTGAGTGGCAAAAAGATCCACCAAGGGGGTGCCCCACTCTCAGAAGATCTTGCGGACTATGCCAATGTTCAGAGACCACTCGTGAGGTTGCATTATCCTGCTCAGTTTGTCGGCCAGACTGTTGTTTACACCTGCCAGATAAATGGCTTGGAGAAACATGCCGTGATGGCGTGCCCAAATCCACATCTGGACAGCTTCCTGACACAGAGGGCGAGATCCGGTGCCCCCCTGCTTGTTGGTGTAGTACATGGCAACCTGATTGTCTGTCTGAATTAAGATGACTTGGTTGGACAGCCGATCTCTGAAAGCCTTTAGAGCATTCCAGATTGCTCTTAATTCCAGGAGGTTGATCTGCAGACCTTTTTCCTGAAAGGACCAGGCTCCCTGAGTGTGGATCCCATCTACATGAGCTCCCCACCCCAGGAGAGATGCATCCAGAGAGCATAGCCAATCGTTTTCTTGAATCATGGGGTGCCCAGGGAAACCATCCTGAACTTTTCTCGAACTAGAAATTTGTTCAGGGCCCTTAGGTCTAGGATAGGACGCATCCCCCCCCTGCTTTCTTTTGCACAAGGAAGTACCTGGAATAGAATCCCAGCCCTTCTTCCCCTGGTGGAACGGGTTCGACCGCTTGGGCCTGTAGAAGGGCGGAGAGTTCCTCTGCAAGTACCTGTTTGTGCTGGGAACTCTAAGAATAAGCTCCCAGTGGGCAATTTGGAGGTTTGGATTCCAGATTGAGGGTATATCCTGACCTGACTATTTGAAGAACCCACCAATCGGAGGTTATGAGAGGCCACCTTTGGTGAAAACATATCAACCTCCCCCTCCGACTGGCAAGTCGCCTGGCATGGACACTTTTACTGAGGCTGTGCTGAACTGGAGCCAGTCAAAAGCCCATCCCTTGTTTTTCCTGGGGAGCTGCAGAGGCCTTAGGCGCACGCTGTTGACAAGAAAGAGTGCACTGGGACTGTTTGTTACAGTAATACGCTGACATATGCACCTAAGCAATCATGTGAATTTAGACACCTGAAATGAATTGTAAGAATATAGCTGGGAACAAAGTAACCTGCATGGCATTTAGGTAGGCTAAAACACAATGAGTAAATGGATTCCAGTCTGAAGGAGGATGCTGAGGATCTGTTACAGTGAATCTGGCTCCAGAAGGGGAAACTTGAGATTACAGTTATAGAATTCACATAATGACCTTCGGAAAAGGGAGTCCCTCGGGGAAAGCTAGAAGCTGCCCTCGCATACACAGAGACCAAGGATGGAAAATGGCTCCTTATGATTCCATGTGGTCTGCTTGTAATCATCTGCAAGCCAAAGATCAAAATAAATGAGCCGTCAGTGTAAAGAACAGACAGAATTAGAAAAGAACTAATCTTGCAAGAGAAGAAAATGCAGAGTGCATAGAGCAACTGTGCAGCCCTTGTAGCAGAATCAGGCTGGCCAGCTATTTCATTTCCCTTCTGTTCTTCCCCCCTTTTTTCCTTTGGAATTGAGTAGAATAGAAGCCCTTCTAGCTCCACTAGAATATACCCTGCAGATAACCTAATAATACCAAGAATAAACAAATGGAGATGGCAAGAGTACTTTTCCCTGAACCAAAAAGAGATGAAGGTGAAGATGACGGTGGCCCCCAGAGAAAATAAGCAAGGGGATTGGACTTAAAACTATGAATGTTGGAATCAAAGGCTACAGACCTATGAAGTTACAGAGTTCTACACCAATGCACCAGAGCCTGAAAAGAATATTATAGAACAGAGAAGGTATATAATATTACTACAATCCAGAATAGACACTGGAAGCAAGCAAACTGATTGCCATTCCACAAGGCTTAAGCAGTGGTAGATGGGAAGGTAAATGCTGCAGCTTATGATATCACAACCTGCATACCAAACTGCCATCAGCAGAAAATATAAAGAGTATAAGAAACTAGGTTGTTGAATGAGTACATAGTCCCGGATTGAAGTCACCTGCACAATCTGTGCAACTGAAAAAAGGCAGGAATCACAATGAATTAAGAAATAGGCAATGTGTGTGGGGGGGGGGGGGGGGGAGGTCAGAGATGAAGGGATCATAATTGAATGGAATGGAACCATTTTATTAGAGAAAGAGAAGATAAAAAAATTGCTGCTGATGCTAAGGACTCCGGAGAGAAGGAAGCTGCCAAAACAATCATGGAACTATTCTTTTCCTCTGTCTCCATTCACTGGTCAGCAGACACAATATCCATAGATTCTAGAATGGTCTGGGGAAAACACTGCGTGTATAGATATAAACCAGTGGCGTTCCTAGGGGGGATGACACCCTGGGCGGATTGCCGATGCGCCTCCCCTCCCCCGGGTGCAGCGCGACCCCCCCCCCCCCCGGCAAAAGAACCCCCCGGGTGCACGCCGCTGGGGGGGGGTGCCATGCGCCTGTCCGCTTTGTTCGTTTCCATGCTCCCTCTGCCCTGGAACAGGAAGAAACCTGTTCCGGGGCAGAGGGAGCACAGAACGAACGTAGCAGACAGGCGCGCGGCACCCCCCCCCCCCCCAGCGGTGTGCACCCGGGGCGGACCGCACCCACCGCCCCCCCCCCCCTTGGTATGCCACTGATATAAACCAATTATCCACATCATCTCCACCACAAACGACTAGAGCTACTCCTTTTCACAAAACACATTGGTGGAGATTCATTTACATAAATTCTCCTTCGATGGCTACTTTCCAAATTTCCGAACAATTCATTTTTTTTTAGGTTAATTTGAAGTTCTTGACTGCATTTTGAATAGGAGTTAATAAAAAAGCCAAATCTCTTTCCTGAATAAAGATGAAGATCTGATAAAAAAATATAGTTTAGCAACTTTGTTATGTATCCCTGCTAAGTAGAAACAATCCTTTCTTGATGCACACACTTATGGTATGGAGATGTACCTGTTAATTTTTAGACAAGACTTTAAGTGTGATTTCAGCCTTACCACCTTTCTATGAAAACTTCGGTCTGTCACCAGTTATGAACCCTCGGATGACATTTGATATGGCCCATGGCCTCTGATATGTTTTGATCAAATGAACCACTGTACTGTTAAGAATTTTATAGAACTGTATATAAAATTTGAATTACCAGTACCTAATCAGACAAAATATTTCTATTGTCCTCTCCAAAATGCTATTCTCAGACTAAGCTGTGAGGAAAGTGATATTCACTATTCAAATTGTCTTCATAGACCTTTATCTCATACCCTTAATCCCCAAAACATTACCATGTTAGTCTAGATGTCTTTCTAAAGAAACCCAGTACGGAGGAGTATCTGCTCCTAGCTAACTCCATATTTACACAGCTGATAACTGGACAAATGATAACTGGACAAATCTATAGTTATGATGGGCAGGGCATGAGACGTCACTCTATAATGAAAATTAATGAGGACTTAAGGGGGTCTTTTACTAAAGCTTAGCTCGAGTATTCTGCAGCAGGGCCCATTTTATTCCTATGGGCCCAGCTGCAGATAACGCAAGCTAAGCTTTAGTAAAAGACTCCCTAAGATCATTCTTTTAAGAGCTGACAGCATTAAACAAAGACATCTTATTGTCTGCGAATACCAACTCTTATAAGAACCCCCCTGAGTCCTAATTTCATTGCAAGTATTTTAATTCACAAGGAGGTCATTTTCAGTAAGTTCCCATTTTGGTTGTATCAGGATGATTTTATTTCTGCCATGAAAGCAGAAGATCTTACGACATCAGTTACAGCCGATTTGTTAGAAGAGATTTGCATCATTCCATTCCACATTTGAGCAGTGCTTAAAATGTTCAAAATAAATAAATGCATGTTTATAACAGTTCCTGGCTGTTTGTTTTAATGGTCCTTATCCATTTATGTAATGACTGCTCAAAGGCAGTTGTTGAGCACATGTGTGTGTCATCTAGATCTAGTTTCTATACCTGAAAATCTGATTCATTGAAATCATATGGCACATTCCAACCAATCTTTCCAAATTTTCTTCTTTCTTGGACTACGGCATGGAAAAAGGCAAGCACATAGATCAGCGATTTAAAAGCTGGATGCGGGCAATCATCAAGTGCGTCAGGTGAGATTTTGAAGTAGGTTGCCCTCATATTCAACTTCAGACCATTAGGCGGTTCTGTTACAACCTGCCAGAATGAACAAAGTTAACATTATCAAAGAGGGTCTAACAAGATAAACTAAATGTTTTCATAGAGTCACTGAACAAGACTGAAAGAGACCTCAGCAAGTCAAGTAAATCACTTTAATTATTGCTTCCTAATCAAGACCAGCCCTGCCACTTGGCAGACTAGGGGACCATTTTACTAAGGTGCGCCGAAAAATGGGCTGCACTAGTGTAGGCGCGCAGGGCCGCCAAGAGACTGGGCCGGGCCCGGGACAAGGCCTCCCCTGGGCCCCTGGGCCCTGCTCCCAGGTTGTCATCATCACCCCGCCCCCCGAGGGGGGCCCGGCGCCACAGTCCCACCCGCCTCCACCACCGGGCCGGGCCCCTTCCACCCAAACCCCCGCCAGCAGAAGTGCAGTCTTCTGACCTGACTCCGGTGTGCGCGGCCCACACAGACATGCTCCTCTCAGCTGATCTTCGCTGTACTCTGCAGGGCTTCTGTGCATCTGACGTCCTGCACGTCAGACAGACGCACAGAAGCCCTGCAGAGTACAGCGAAGATCAGCTGAGAGGAGCGCGTCTGTGTGGGCCGCGCACGCCGGAGTCAGAACAGAAGACAGCACTTCTGCTGGCGGGGGTTCGGGTGGAAGGGGCCCAGTGGTGGGTGGGACTGCGGCGCCGGGCCCCCCTGGAGGCCCGGGCCCCAGGAATTTTTTCCCCCCCCCCCCCGTCCCCCCCTCTCGGCGGCCCTGTAGGCGTGTGTTTTGGGTACGCACAGATCCATTTTTCAGTGTGCCAAAAATAGACGTGTGGTAAATTGGCATGCGTCCATTTTGTGTCTGAGTCCTTACCGCCAGCCATGGACTTAGCAGTAAGGTCTCATGCGTTAACCGTATGGAAATCATCTAAATGCGTAGAATGATGATTACCGCCCGGTTTCTGCCAAGCGCCAGAAAATAAAAATTATTTTCCGGCACGCGTAGCGGACACGCGTCAAAAATGAAATTACCACAAGGGCCACGCGGACACTCCAAATTGATGCACGTTGGGCACATGTAGGCGCCTAGGCAGCTCAGTAAAAGGGCCCCTAGATGTCTGACTAGGGTGGTGGTGTGGCTCCAGAATGATAGAGGAGCAGCAATGCATCTCCTCCCTTTTCCCATCCCCTTGCCAGGCCTGCCACCTCTGTCACCACCCTACCTCCTCCCAGGTCCAAAGTTCCAATGGTACTCAGGCCCAAGCTCAAGCTCTACCCCCAACCTCACACCCAACCTGGCAGTGCTTAAATGCAATCCTGCTCTCAAGGCCCTGCACCATGCAGAGTTTCTGCAGCCTTAACCTGGGCCCATTTCTTCTGCTACTTTAATTTTAGTCTCTAAAAATTCACGCAACTTCTTGATCTCCTTGTCCTTGATGATATGCAGGAACATTTCTCACAATTTTTAACACCATGCAATAGATCCACAAGTCAAACACACAGATTGTGTGTGTTCATTACTGACACCTTTTAAAACCCGGGTTATTTTCCATGCTGAACAGGTCTGCCTGATTTAAATCAATTTTTACAGTTGAAAGTCTGTTCTTTTTGTGTGATTTTAGATGTTGTGACTCCTGTTGCAGGTGCCTTTGCTGAAACACAGACCCATGTCGAGTCCATACATCTTGAAAAGCATATTGGTGCGGTGTTATACTGCTTATAATTTACCTTGATCAATAAAACAATTTTGCCTTACCCTCTGGTATTACTACTTTTTGCTGTATTGGAGGAGCCAAAGGTTCCCCCCATACTTTTTGTTGTTAGCTTTGGTGGGTAACAGCTTTGGTGGGTAACCTTCACAGGGGTTTTTTCTTCCTTCTTGTTTTTTGCATCACTCATGCTCTGCCCACGTGTACATCCCCTTGCAGTTAGGCACTATGGCACTTAGGCACTAGCTTATAGGCGTCAGTTTCATGGCATCATTGACGCACATAGTTGGCGCCTAGCTTTAGGCGCCCCATTGTAGATCTATTCCCAAAGTTCTAGCCGTATTAAGAGAGGGCAATTTTCAGACAGTATAAAATGTATTGTACTGTTTTGGGATCTTGCCGGGTTCTTGTGACCTCAAGTGGCCACAGTTGGAAACACGATGTATGGCATGTACTTATGTACTTATAACAGCTTGCTTGTTAAGTAAAACACATTTTATCTGCAAAATCACTTTGACATTTGTTGTAGTACATATGCTCTTAAATAGGACTACTTAGCACATTGCATCAAGCAAAGCTCCAGAACATGTGTCCAATAGCTAGACACCAGGGCAGATGCCAAAACTGGAGTATAGCTGATGTTTAACCACTTTACCTTCAGTGATTTCTGAAGAATCCCAATCGGAAAGCCCTTAATAGGATCAGTAGTGAGCCACAGTCGGAAGTCTGGATGGGGTTTGACGATTCCCTCCAACGCTTTCTCTAAATCTTTCAGCCATTTTACCAAAAGATGGCAGTTCTGTAGCATCAGCCACTGCCCACGTGCCACTGCTGTTTCCAGAAGCTGCAGTGCAACCTATCCCATGACAGGAGAAAAAAGCACAAATAAGAAAACAGTGTTTGCAGACATGTGGTCCAGAGTTCTTATAGCCAGGAGAAACAGAATCTGGGGCAGGGCAGGCCAGGCCACCTTGAGCTTTCAAATCTGCTGAGGCCTTTCTTATAATAAAAGTAAAATCATTCAAAATCAGTATCCAGCCATAGGTATTCAAAGATATTCACAAAATTCGCCAGTGATTAAACTTAGATTTTCAAATGACAGGATGCCCAGAAAGGACAATTTCCTTTTAGACTACAAAGTGCTAACAAACAGCATCCTGACTCAGTGGCATAGCCAGATCTGCCATTTTGGGAGGATCCACAGCTAATATGGTTGGCTCTCTATATAAATAAATATATATAAATAAAATATAGGTGTGAGTAGCGTTTCTTGGCATACTCCTAAATAATGCCTTAGAGTGCACTTGATGAAGGATTTCTAATGAACAGTCTGCCCACAGCTGTCCAGCATCAACATAAACCACAAACATACTCAGAGCCTATGTAGCAAACCTTAACACCACCAATTCTGAAAACATAAATACCATTAACAGTACCTTTAAAAAGGCAGTAGTGAATATACACAACAGCAATACGTGTCCCATTGGAAAAGTCAGACTGATACAGATCCCTACACAAATCACATGCCAGAAGAATCTCTCTTTGGTCACACGCAGAACATAGACCAACCCTCATCAATTAGTATAAAGGTCCAAAAATTTGAAATTGTCCAGTAGCCCTGCATCAGTCCTGCCCTTTCCTACACCCCATCCCTCCCTGTAGCCCGACATCAGTCCTACCCTTTCCTTACTATCACCCACCCCATCCATCCTTGTAGCCCGGCATCAGCCCTACTCTTCCCTTCCCTACTCCCCTCATCCATCACTATAGACTGGCATCAGCCCTATTCCTTTTCTACCCCCCCCCATCCATCCCTGTAGCCCAGCATCAGCCCTACCATTCCCTTCCCTACCCCCTCCTATCCATCCCTTTAGTTCAGAATCAGCCCTACCCTTCTCTACCACTCTCCCCCATCCATCCCCGTAGCCCAGCATCAGATCTTCCCTTCTCTACCCTACCCCCCATCCATCTCCATAACCCAGCATCAGCCCTTCCCTTCCCCACCCCAAATTCATCCCATACCTAGGCATCAGCCCCACCCTACCCCCACCCCTCTCTGTTGTCTTGAGTCAGCCTTGTCCTACCTCCTACCCATCCCCCCATAGTCTGGCATCTCCCACACCCTGAAACACACCACTGCAGAGCCCACTCCCACACAGAAACCTGCCTACATTAAATATAAAGCTTTTTTAATTTTAACCTGTGCACAGCAGAGACCATCCCTGCCCAAAAACCCACCAACATAAAAAGATATACAACTATTCTTATCAGTGGCGTAGCCAGACAGCCAATTTTGGATGGGCCTGAACCCAAAGTGGGTGGGCACAATATTTTCTCTGCTCTGCCCTACTGCAAAATATAAATACATTAGCTAATAAGGATCCTCAAACTCTGTCAGCTGAAGACTTTCTCTGAAGGTGGCCAGAACTCCCTTTTATGAAACTTGGCAGGCAGTAGCAACGTCTGCAAGCCATTGATGCCAACACTCTATGCGTGCTTAGCTGTCGGTGACTCAAGCATGCCGTCACCGACTGCATAACTTGGTAGAAGGAAGTTCTGGCCGTCTTTGGAAAAGGTCCTCAGCTGGGGAGGCTTGGGATCCCTACCAGCTATACAGCAAGAGTCAGAATTGGTGTTAAGACATGCTAGGGCCCCCTCCCTGATCCCCTCTCTTCCCTGCCTTCCCTCCAATTTCCCCACCTGCCATTACTGTCACACCAACAGACCCTCACCAAATACAGAACAAGGGATCACGTATCAGAAATAAAAATATTTAGTCAAAAATTGAACTTGGAACCCCAAAAAGTTAAACTTAGCATGTACTGCAACACTGGAGAAATAAAAACTGAAATGAATTTCCTTTCTGCTGAACACGATACAAACACATTTGCTATGTAGATTTCCCAAGGCCAACAAATTCCATTTAAAACATTCAAAATACATTGCTTTTTTCTACCTTTGTGGTCTGGACATTGTATTTTTCCATCATGTTGGTTGCAGTTTCTTTTCTGCTTTCCTGTCTGTCGTCTTCTAATTCTCTTTCAAGCGGCTGCTGTCCATTTGTCTTTTTGTTACCTTCACTACACCTGCTTCTGACATATTGACTGTTCTTATTTTTAGCTCTTTCCTCTCTTTTTTCTTCTTTGTGCCTTGCTGTCAACTCAAATTTCTTCAGTTTTCTTCAAACATCAGGGCTTGCAAGTCTTGAACCTTTTTACCTAGACTGCGAGCATTTGTGCTCATTGCTTTCCATCTGCGTAGAGTTTAGGTGGTTTTCTGTATTTAGATTACCTTTCCCTATGCCATCAAGTTTATTCTGGGGGTGACTTTCCGAATTCCCTTGTTTCCTTTTGTCACCCCCACCTTCTAGTTTAAATGTCTAGAAACATACTGTCTGAATTTCTCCCCAAGGATCCTTTTTCCCGTCACGGAAAGATGTAGCCCATTATTACAGTACAGCCTGTTATTTTTCCATGTATTACCCCACGCCCTTATGTGACTAAAACCTTTACAGCAAGACTCAAGCCACTTATTGAACTCCACTGTTTTGCGTAGTCTCTGTTAAGAGATATACTGACTGGCCAGGAAGTGTGTCATTCACTAGGCATAGTACAAATCAGTGCTATCTCCACCTGCTGGTAGATGGACACAACCCACATGTCTCTGGATTCATCTGCCGCGGACACTAAAGAATGTTTTGGTTTTTTGGTGCCCTAAAACAACCGCCTAGTCTTGTTCAATTGGTGGGCCAATTCTGTATATGCTTAATGAATTATAACCGATTTCTACTTTCAATCATAAAAAGTTAATGCGAGCAAATAATAAGCTTGTTTTGAAAGTTTGTAAAGCAGAGCTCTAACCTGAGCTACCAGCTGTGGCACCACAGAATTCTAGCAGATATACACAATATTTATATTTATTTATTTGTTACATTTGTATCCTACATTTTCCCACCTATTTGTAGGCTCAGTGTGGCTTACATAGTACCGGAGAGGAAAGGAATGGAAAACAAAATAAGGATGTTATAATGCCTTTGTATCGCTCCATGGTGCGACTGCACCTCGAATATTGTGTGCAATTCTGGTCACCGCAGTTCATAAAGACATATTGGAATTAGAAAAGGTGCAGAGAAGGGCAACAAAAATGATAAAGGGGATGGGACTACTTCCTTATGAGGAAAGGCTAAAGTAGCTAGGGCAGCTTGGAGAAGAGATGGCTGAGGGGAGATATGATACAGGTCTATAAAATAATGAGTGGAATGGAACAGATGTGAATCGCTTGTTTACTCTTTCCAAAAATACTAGGACTAGGGGGCATGCAATGAAGCTACAAAGTAGTAAATTTAAAATTAATCAGAGAAAATATTTCTTCACTCATACATGCAAAATGTATTCACTCAGAATCACAAATTATTACTAATCATTAAGCCAGGAGGGGGTTAGGCTAGATCCTTGCCTAGCACATTTGTGACATCTACAACATATGAAGGGTATTCAGAAAATTGGGCCTGGTTTACAGGCAGAAAGCTGCTGTCCTGCTACTCCACTTGGGAAAGTGAGGATGTTTCTTGCAAAAAAAAAAAAAAACAAAACTGCGGATCCCTTTTGTATTTTATTGCATTATGAAACTGTAAGTACTTTACATCTTTAGGCTGTTCCATATTGAAGATAATTCCTCTGAGTGTGTGCACCACTTAGGGGAGAGAAGAAAACTTTACAATATGCCATATCCCGAAATTTCTAAGCACTAGCACTTTAGCAGACCATAATGCACACAGCCCAAGTGGCATATTATAGAAGAGGATCCTTAAAGCAGGTACTTCCAAAGATCAGACTAGGATGAGACTGCTTGATCAAAATGTTATACATAATACATTCAAAATCAAAGTTACTATTTTATCTTAGCGACAAGACATAATTATATCTGAGAAACAAAAACTATGTTAAAATAAACGGGCCACTTCATCAATTACAGGTTAGCACGAGAATGATGGCACTACATACAGCTCATTACTAGTCGGCTACAAAAAATGTACATATGGTAAAATTATGTATAATCATACCTGATAATTTTCTTTCCATTAATCATAGCTGATCAATCCATAGACTGGTGGGTTGTGTCCATCTACCAGCAGGTGGAGATAGAGAGCAAACTTTTGCCTCCCTATATGTGGTCATGTGCTGCCGGAAACTCCTCAGTATGTCGATATCAAAGCTCCATCCGCAGGACTCAGCACTTAAGAGTATTACACCCACGAAGGGACACTCTGCCCAGCTCACCACCGCCGAAACGGGGGAGGGGAATTAACCCAGCTCATCCCCACACAAGTGGGGGAGGGGAATCCGTCCAGCTCATCCCCGCGGAGCGGGGGAGGGACACCACACCCGCCGATGCGGGGGGATCTGGCTTATCCTGCAACCGCAACCGCGGGAGGAGCTGACTGACCCTACCACCGCCGAAGCGGGAGGGGTACAAAGCTGCCCTACAGCCGCACGAAGCGGGAGGGAGTGCCGGCAGAATTTAAATCTCAATCCAGCCCCGTAAAACGGAGGGGAGAGGAATGCAGCAGCTCACTGTAACACAAACTCGTCTCAACTCTTGAAGAATCCAAGTGAAAGAAGAACTTGAACACGAAGTCCTCCTGAAGTAACTGAAGGCTAAACTTGAACCTAAAATTCAACCAGAATATAAACAGTACAGATATCTGGGAGGGGCTATGGATTGATCAGCTATGATTAATGGAAAGAAAATTATCAGGTATGATTATACATAATTTTACCTTCCATATCATCAAGCTGATCAATCCATAGACTGGTGGGATGTACCGAAGCAGTACTCACCCAGGGCGGGACATAGAAATCCCTGACCGCAACACTGAAGCTCCAAACCGGGCCTCCGCCCGAGCAGCCACAGTCAAGCGGCAATGCCTGGCAAAGGTATGGGCCGAAGCCCAAGCTGCCTCCTTGCAAATCTCTTCCAAGGAGACGGACCCTAAGCCGCTGCAATGGCTTCCTTGCCCATCTTGCCACTGTAGGCTTAGAAGCCTGCAGACCCTTACGAGGACCTGTAAACAGGACAAACAGATGATCCGATTTCCGGAAATCATTGGTCACTTCCAAGTATCTGATGATGACTCGTCTCACATCCAGAAACTGAGAGCAGAGTATTCCTCTGGGTAGACCTCCCTACGAAAGGAAGGGAGACAGAGCTGCTGAATCACCTGGAAGCGAAAAACAGTCTTGGGCAGGAAGGAAGGCACTGTGCGAATAGTCACTCCTGCCTCAGTGAACTGCAGAAAAAAAACTCTCGACATGAGAGTGCCTGGAGCTCGGAAACTCTTCTGGCTGAAGTGATAGCCACCAAAAAGACTGCTTTCAACGTCAGGTCTTTCAGAGATGCCCTCGACAAGGGTTCAAAAGGCGGCTTCTGCAATGCTCTTAGCACCAGTTTGAGATTCCACGCAGGCACCACTGAGTGCAGAAGAGGGCGCAGGTGATTAACTCCCTTGAGAAAGCGCACCACATCTGGCTGCGAAGCCAGGGAAGCACCCTTCAGGCGGCCCCTGAAGCAAGCCAGAGCCGCTACCTGAACTTTCAGGGAACTGAGCGACAGGCCTTTGTCCAGACCTTCTTGCAGGAACGCCAACACTGAAGAAATTGGAGCAGTGAAGGGAGAAAGTGAGCCTGCTTCACACCACGCTGCAAAGATACGCCAAACCCTGGCGTAAGCAGTAGAAGTAGAGCGCTTCCTCGCTCTCAGCATAGTGGCGATGACCTTGTCTGAGAAGCCCTTCTTTCTCAGACGCTGCCGCTCAATAGCCAGGCCGTAAGACCAAAGGGGGAGGGATCCTCCATCACCACGGGACCCTGATGTAACAGGCCCTGCTCCACTGGCAGCCGCAGAGGATCGCCGACTGAGAGCCTGATCAAGTCCGCATACCAGGGACGTGTGGGCCAATCCGGACCCACCAGGATTACCCTGCCGGGATGCTTTGCCACCCGGTCTAGCACCCTGCCCAACATGGGCCAGGGCGGGAACACATAGAGAAGCTCTTGTGTCGGCCACCATTGGAGAAGATCATCTACTCCCAGGGATCGAGGGTCCCGTCCTCTGCTGAAAGAGCGCGGCACTTGACAATCGGCCGATGACGCCATCAGAACTAGGCTCGGCTGGCCCCAGCGCTTCGTGATGCTCAAGAACGCCTGAGCAGATAGCTGCCACTCTCCGGGCTCCAAGGTATGGCGACTGAGAAAGTCCGCCTTGACATTCATGACTCCGGCAATGTGGGCCGCTGACAGCTGTTCCAGGCTCGCTTCCGCCCACTGGCATAGATTCATGGCCTCCTTGGCTAGCGTGGCGCTCTTGGTACCTCCCTGGCGGTTGACATAGGCCACAGCCGTGGCATTGTCCGACAGTACCCGTACAGGCTTCAACAGCAGTACCGGGATGAACTCCAACAACACCAACCGAATGGCTCTGAGTTCCAGGAGGTTGATAGACCACTTGCCTCTGCAGGAGACCAGAGCCCCTGCGCTGTCCTTCCCAAACAGTGGGCTCCCCAGCCCATCAAAGAGGCGTCTGTCGTGACGACAATCCACTCCGGGGTCACCAGAGGCATTCCTGCAGACAACTTGTCTGTCTGCGTCCACCAGCTCAGCGCCTTGCGCACTGCTGGGTCCAAGGGAAGGCGCACAGCATAATCCTCCGACATCGGAGTCCAGCGCAGCAGCAGAGATTGCTGTAGTGGTCTCATATGAGCCCTGGCCCAGGGCACTACTTCCATCGTGGCCGTCATAGAGCCCAACAGCTGCCCGTAGGCCCAAGCCCGAATAGGAGAGGCTACTAGGAACTAGTCCACCTGAGCCTGAAACTTGACAATCCGATTGTCTGGCAGGAACACTCTGCCCACTTGGGTGTCGAATCGAACTCCCAGATATTCCAGGGACTGAGTCGGGCGCAGCTGGCTTTACTCCCAGTTGATGATCCACCCCAGGGAGCTCAAAAGAGCAACCACCTGGTTCACAGCTTTGCCGCACTCTGCATAAGAGGGGGCTTGGATCAACCAGTCGTCCAGATAAGGATGGACTTGAACTCCTTCCTTCCTCAGGAAGGCCGCGAAGACCACCAATACTTTGGGAAAGGTCCGCGGAGCAGTAGCCAACCCGAACGGGAGGGCTCTGAACTGGAAGTGTCGGCCCATTACTGCAAAACGCAGAAAGCGTTGATGAGGAGGCCAGATGGGAATATGCAAGTACGCTTCCTTGATGTCCAAGGATGCCAGGAACTCTCCTGCCTTCACTGCCGCTATAACAGAGCGGAGGGTCTCCATGCGAAAGTGCCGAACTTTCAAGGCCCAATTGACCCCTTTGAGGTCGAGGATAGGCCGTACAGAACCTCCTTTCTTTGGAATCACAAAGAAAAAGGAGTAACATCCCTTGCCAAGCTGATTTTCTGGCACCGGAACGACCGCCCCCAGGCGGATCAGATTGTTCAAGGTCTGCTGCACTACCACAGCTTTGACCGGAGACTTGCAGGGAGAGAGTACAAACCCGTCTTTTAAGGGTCGGCAGAACTCTAGCTTGCAGCCGTCTCTGATGACTTCCATCGCCCAAGCGTCTGAAGTTATTGTGGTCCACTCGCCCATAAACGAGGACAGCCGTCCTCCAATCTGCACTGGGGCGTGGACCAAGGCCCCGTCATTGGGTACTAGACCCTGGGGGAGGACCGGAGGGAGCACCTCCGGGACGGCGATCTCTGCGAAAGGAATGCTGCTTGGGGGAGAAATTCCTCTTGAAGGAAGAAGGGGCAGAGGAACCCGACTTGCCCGGGCGGTACCGACGGGCTTCTGCAACCGTCCTCTGGAGGTACCGGGACGAGTACTAGCCCGAGCCCTGACCTCTGGTAATTTCTTGCCCTTAGACGTGCCGAGATCGGTCACGATTTTGTCCAGCTCAACCCCAAAGAGCAGCTTGCCTTTAAAAGGCAATCTAGCCAGGCGGGATTTAGAGGCGTGGTCAGCAGACCAATGTTTCAGCCAAAGCCACCGCCGCGCAGAGATTGTCTGAGCCATGCCTTTAGCTGAGGCCCTCAAGACATCATACAGCAAGTCTGCCAAATAGGCTAAGCCCGATTCCAGGGCCGGCCAATCAGCCCTCAAGGAATGATCCGAGGGGGAAGCCCGCTGCACCATAGTCAGGCACGCCCTGGCCACATAGGAGCCGCAAACTGAGGCCTGCAAACTTAAAGCAGCCGCCTCAAAGGACGACCTTAAGGCCGCCTCCAATCTTCTGTCTTGGGCGTCCTTTAGGGCCGTGCCACCTTCCACCGGCAACGCCGTTTTCTTAGTCACCGCAGTGATTAAAGAATCCACGGTAGGCCACAGATAGGCCTCACGTTCACTCACAGCCAAAGGATAGAGGCGGGACATAGCCCTAGCCACTTTAAGGCTCGCTTCCGGGACATCCCATTGAGCCGAAATTAAGGTGTGCATGGCATCATGCACGTGGAAGGTTCTAGGCGGGCGCTTCGTCCCCAGCATAATGGCAGAGCCAACAGGGGCTGAGGGAGAGACGTCCTCCGGAGAGGAAATCTTCAAAGTGTCCATGGCCTGTAACAACAGGTTGGGCAAATCCTCTGGGCTAAAAAGCCGCGCTGCAGAGGGGTCATCCGCTCCATCCGAACGGGGATCCGTCTCCTCCAAGGAAACCGCAAAGGACCGTTGGGAGACCTCAGACACGCTGCCCTCGTCTACATCGGAGGAGACAAAGTCCTCCAAGGCCTGGAAATCAACCCGAGGGCGTTTTACCTCTGGGAACCTCAACCTCTTTACCAGAAGAGGGAGCAGGGGCAGCGTTTTGCATGAGGAAAGCCTGATGCAGCAGCAAAACAAACTCGGGGGAGAAACCCCCCAGACTGTGCACTTCCGCAGCCTGGGCAACAGCCCTAGACGCACCCTCAACTGGCGCTCACAAGAGCGGGGGAGAGACATGCTGCGCATCCAAAATGGCGTCCGGCGCGACACTCCGCGAAGGAGCCGCGCGGGAAGAACGGCGCTTAACTTTAGCCGCTTTTGTGCCGTCGCCCAAATTAAGGGCGTTCATGGCATTAATGTCTCCAACCTCAAGGGCGGCCCACGAAGAAGCCGTCCGAGCCGCGTGGCCGGCCAAGATGGCGGAGGCGAGGAGCGGGGGATGGGCGTTTATGGCGGGAAAAACCGCCACGCCGGAGGAAGGACCGGGACATTCATCGGTCACGAAACTGTCACCCAACAAGGGCGAATCAGGCTGTAAGACCCCCGCATCCCCTCTAGAAGCGCTCAAGCGATCCGGGGAGCGACCCTTTGCGCCCTCGCCCTCCGACGCCATATGCCACGAGGAGAAGAATCGGGGAACCCCCTGCCCGCTATAAAAAGGTAAATTACCTGCTTGCCGCTCCGAGCTGTAACGAACTGGTGTCCCAGTGAGTAGCTGCAATGAACGTTTAAATAAACGTCGAAATAAACGCCTTTAAGGACGTTTAAAATTTTTTTTTTTTTTTTTTTAACGGAGCCAGCGGGAGGGGGGGAGAAAAGGAGGGACCTGGCACCACCAGGTTTGCACTTGCTCAAAAGAGCCCTCAACCCCAGGCCTCAACAAAACCTAAGGATTAGGCTTGGAGGCCTAGCCAGAGCTGCTGCTGTGTGTGACCACCACCTGCTGAGATAGAGAACATACTGAGGAGTTTCCGGCAGCACATGACCACATATAGGGAGGCAAAAGTTTGCTCTCTATCTCCACCTGCTGGTAGATGGACACAACCCACCAGTCTATGGATTGATCAGCTTGATGATATGGAATGACCATTTCACCGACAAAGACCACCGGCAGCGACATCTTACCAGCAGCGATCACGGCGGATCTCCTGGGCCTGCTGCTCCGACACCACGATGTGCTGCAGTAACGTGTTCAGGCTCATGATCGTCAACCGGAGCAACAAACTTTCTCAGAACACAAAAGTAACACTCTCCACAGCGGTGGCACAAGGAACTCTCACTTCCGCTGCCGCCGCCGCGCACCAATCATCCCGCACCTCCGGTCTCGCGGTTCTCTTTGTGGCTCCGCCTCCATCCCTTCTCCCTCCAATTTCGTATCAATCGCTGCCGCTGAGATGGAGGTAGATGCAAGATCGTGGGAATTTAGCCTGCTCCCTCTGCTGCCCGGTGTTGTTAAGGGTGCTCCACTGCTGGGTGGGCCTAGGCCCACCCAGGCCCACCCGTGGCTACGCCCCTGATTCTTCTTATTATTATTATTTTAATCTGGGCACTAAGCGCACTCCCACCCAGAAACCCGCCAACATTAAAATGTTTTGTTTGTGGGTTTATGGGTGGCTTTACATTGCATGGGGTAAAAAGGTATATTTAATGATTAAATATACTTTTTCCTGTAGGCTGTGAAGAGCCCACCCCCACCCAGAAGTCCACTACCAGCATTACACTCACTGCACATGTTAAAAAGTATTTATTTTACCTGGGCAGCTGGGCTCAAGACCAAATTTGTATGCATGTGGTGGCAGATGCAGACTCAGAGAGCTCTGAAGGCTGTGTTCCGTATCATGGCTCCTCTTTCGTTTTGGGGCCATGGGTGACAGCTTACTCTGGGGGTCTCAACTGAAGGTTGACCCGGGCAGCAAGGGCCCAATAACGTCTTCTCCAGCAGTCCAGCTACGGTTGGCACAGTGGAGGAAACCCGGCGGCACTGATACTCACAGATTTTTCTGTGCGGTGCTGGCCTGCGTACTGTGGGAGCACTGGGGAGTAATGCAAGGCAGGCGCCCTGAGGCTAAGAGCGAGAACGACGGGAATGAGAGCAGCAGTTGACTTCCTGATCCCGACCCACACTAATGAACAATGGCTACCACAGGCTGAGCTGGGGTAGAACTGAAAGGCTGTGCACTCTCACTACAGCCTAACCGGTGCCTAGAAGACCGGCACTGGATTGGAGGAGCAGGACAAATTGGGTGGGCCTGAGCTGAGATTGCCCACCCATAGCTATACCCCTGTCCTGACTGTGCATTATTTTTTAAATTATCTTTATGAAGTTTCATCTTGTAGCCCACCTCAAATTGTCTTGGACTCCAGTGTTATGTTCTAGCCCAATAACCTGGGCACCTCTGTACTAAAAACCAGTGGCATAACCACAGATAGACCCATGTGGGCAGGGCCCATTCACTTTTTCCTTAGGCCCACCAGCAACAACAAACTCTTGCAGTAGCTGGCAGGGATCCCCCAGACCTCTTCCCGAGGCAGAACTCACTGCTGCCAAGCTTGGCAGTTGGCGGTGGCATTCCTGAGCTGCTGACACTGGCAACCTGCACATATTCAGTTTTCATGAAAACTTAGAATCCACAGGGTGCCAGCACTGGTGGCTCAGGAATGCTGCTACTGACTGCCAAGCTTAGCAACAGGGAGTACTGGGCGCCTTCGGAGGAAATGTTCAGCTGGTGGGGCTTGAGGATCCTGGCAGCTCAGGTATTTATATTTTAAGTTGAGTTGAGGGAGAGTGGAGAACATGGGTGGAAAGGACATTTTCGAGCCCACCTAATTTTTTCTATAGGCCACCGAAAATTTGCTGCCTGGCCACGCTACTGTTAGAAACAAAATTACCTTTTCTTGACCTTGTCCCATAGCAAGAAATTTAAGACGATTTCCTCCAAAGCCTGTCCTTTCAGCCAGTTTCATCAAATCACCTGCAGGGTCAGATCCAGGACTCAGAATAAAAACAATTGGGGAGGTCGGAACACTCTGTTCAAAGATAGCTTCAAAGCTTATTACCGGAGGCTGAACATACCTAGAAGTAAAGACTCATATTTAAAAATGCATCTTTTCTGATTCACATTTTGAAAGCTACAGCAAATATAGAGAGATTCTAACCAATCCAACTGAATGGGTGGCAAGTTCACAAAGTCCCTAGTTTTATCCCCACATTGAGCCTTCTGCTCCTAAGGTCAGCTGGGGCTGCGACAGAAAAAAATGGGATCAATATTCAAAGTGATTTAACCAGTCAGAACCAGCTCCTGGCTGGTTAAATTGTTTGTTCGGGCCTAACATCTCATTTTTAACTACACTTAACTGGTTAGTGCTGCCGAAAATGTCTAGTTAGCGCTTAACTCAAAATCAGCTATTTTGGGGACATTCCAGGGGCAGATTCAGCACTTGGCCAGTTAAGTGCCAACATGCAGCATTTAACCAGCCAAGGTAACCACATAAACAGGACCAATAAAAGTCAGTCCTATCCTTATACAGTTCACCATAGCCAGTTAAATGCTGAATATTGCACTTAACTGGCTGTGGTTTAGCTGGCTCTGTAAACCCAAAAATTGAATACTGGAGCCCAAAAATGGCCCGCTATTGAATTTCCAGGCATAAAACCAGTGGAGGTCAGCAAAACGCTGAGCGCCATCAGCTGAATATCAAGCCCAACGTTCACAGCAACCCCCTCCCCAGTGTTAGTTGTCATTGCTTAAGGGTGACATCTAGTGATGAGATTCAGGGCATATGATTGTAGGTTTCCTGCCAAAAATGGTTGCTGCATTGACCAGAATCGGGATTTTGGGGGAGGGGGATATAAACTGGGGGACAAGTCCAGGAAGTTGCAAATGAAAGCTCATGGTGCCAGACTGCAATCCTAGTTCCAATTTAACTGGAATTACAGAAGGAGCAGAAGGAAACTGCTGGGTCAAAAAAAAAATAGAAACAAACAAAGGCACAGAAAAGAAAAGAAAAAAGGATTCTAAATTAATCCGAGATAAACACAAATATTTAAACTGCTGGGGATTCAGGACTATACTCAACTACATGAAACCAATTTCCCAAATTCTCATTTTGGCAAATTATAGAAATGAAATTTTAAAAAAAATAGACTGTACTTTTCCCCCATGGTATCAGTCACATAGTCTGTCACTGCTCGATAAACACGATCCACACGGAAGCAGCGCAAGAGAAGCAGCTTCTGAAAAGCTGTAACAATCTCCTTGAAACTGAGGGGGAATGGAGACTGCTCCAAGTTGTCCAGATCGTACCACTAGGCAAAAGAAACAGATTTAGCACAGCACATAGAAAGCAATACTTTATACAAGGTATCATCTAGGCGTCCACATCTTGGGTAACATTGGTGATACTGCATGACAAGCTCAACAATTCACTAGCTAATTACCTGCCATTTTAATTTACATCAAATTCTATGCATGCTGCAGCACTCACAATTACATTCAAAGCCATTACTCTGTGATGCTAGTGTGAGGGATTCCTTGGACATGCTTATTTTCATAATAAGCGAACTTATGGAAGGGAAATGAGACTGAAAATGCATCCTCAGTAGCAGGCACATGTAAGTCAAGGGCTTTCTTAGTTTATCCTTATGGTTAGCGAGAAAGCTTCAATCACATAAGCAAAAACAAAACAAAGCATAAGGCCTAAACATACCAAACTTAGGGTCCCTTTTATAAATGGGTTACCGGGCGGCAACCTGGAACTACCACCGGCCCAAAACAGGTGCTGGCGGTATTTTCACACCCCAGAACACGCCATTTCTGGCAATAGGAGAAATATTGGAAAAATATTTCCACAAGGGGTTACCCAGCCGTAATTGGGCAGCATCGCATGCTGCCTGATTACTGCCAGATTAGCACGGGAGCCCTTACCGCCACCTCAATGGGTGGTGGTAAGTGCTCCCTCCGAAATGGCTGCACGGCAAGTGTGAACTTACCACACAGTCATTTCTTTTTTTTTTTAGCTTTTTACCCACTGTGGTAAAAGGGGTCCTGGCACGCAGCAAAAACAGCCACCGACACTAGTGCAGGGCCCCTTTTACTGCAGTTTAGTAAAAGGAGCCCTTAAAGACATAGCATAGGAAAAGGAAAGCCTTAGCAAATGATGTCCAGAGCTAAGTTAAATTCAAGATCATTTCCCCTGGTTTATAGCTTGATTTGAACCTTGTATTCCCCACAAATGGTTGATATTAAATCTAGCTAAGACTTGGCACAAACTTCAAATGAAAAAGTGTCAATAAGATTATTTTCCCTCCTTAACAGTGACATTGAATACTATAGACCTTATGATGTCTTTTCCATCTACCAGAAGTTTAGTGTTGGCTATGGTGAAGTGTATCATTAAGAAAAGCCTTCAAAAATAACTGCCTTTGGTTTGGTCATAATTCTGGGTGAATATTCTTAAGTGCAATCCCTCTCTAAGCATTTCCAAATCATTTGTATCCCCAAGTTACATGATCAAGTCCATGTTTTTAATGTACCTTATACTCAAATCAAGAAACCAATAGATGGGCTAGTGGTATGTTGATTATTTCCATGATATGTTAGTGATGTGTATATAGAGATACCAAAAATATTTGGGTGAGAGCAGAGGCAGAACTCACATCTTCCCATTCAGCCTTATACTTATCCAAATCATCAGGAAGAGATTCAAACACCGCAGGAAACAATTCCGCAAGCCGAACAATGTCTTCCCAGCCTTGATCAGGAATCCAAGAGCACGTCTTCTTCAATTTACTTTTCTCCAGTGAAATATTACCTATTCACACATATAAAAAGCTACATTGACCCACGCACTGTGGTTTCTGCTTCCTGAATAGGCAATTAGACAACATTTACAGTGAAAAAAGCAGGCATAATCATCTGAAGAATATACCATGCCAAACTTTCCTTTCCAGAACAGATTTCTAAGAAGGGTGAAATTTTCAAAAGGCATTTCCAGGGGTATAAAAGTGCTTACCCATGGAAAAATCCCCTTTTATAAACTGCTCTCCCCCTCTGCAGAGAAAAGGGGCAGAGCCGAGGCCAGGCTGACACATGTATCTGCCAAGATTTTCATTTGATATACCATTGTTTAACCTCTGTGCTTTTCACCAGCAGAATTGTGGTCCATGGGGAGTTTCCCTTTGACAACCTCCAGGACTATAGGTACAATGTATCCACAGGTCTGCAAGTTCACACCCTCCACATCTCTTTGCCACACTGAACTCTCTCCTCAAAGTGCCTTCACCTCCAACCTCTGCCCCCTTCACTTTCTCCCTAGACACTTCCATGACAAGGTTCACAAGATTACCCAAGCATTCTCAATCACGTCACCTCCTCTTCTCCTTCCCCCAGTCCATCCCGTCAACCCTCCTTCAACCCCTGCCACCTTTTCTTCCTTGTCTGAAATCACTGAGGAAGCCACACTTTTTTTTCCTCCTCCAAACCGACTACCTGTCCCTCTGATCCTATTCCCACCCATCTACTCAGCATTATCTCTCCTACTGTCATCCCTTTTATCTGTCATATCCTCAATCTTTCACTTTCCACTGCCACTGTTCCTGATGCCTTCAAACATGCCATAGTTACACCACTCCTCAAAAACCCTTCAGGGGACCCTACCTGCCCTTCCAACTATTGCCTCATCTCTCTCCTCCTTTTCTCATCAAGCTACTTGAACATGCTGTTCACCGCCGTTGTCTTAATTTTCTTTCATTTCAAGCTATTCTTGATTCACTTCAATCGTGCTTTCGCCCTCTACATTCAACTGAAATAGCCCTTGCTAAAGTCTTCAATGACCTGTTCCTGGCCAGATCCAAAGGCCTCTATTCTATCCTCATCCTTCTCAATCTATCTGCTGCTTTTGATACTATTGATCACCACCTACTCCTTGATACATTGCTCTCACTTGGATTTCAGGGCTCTGTTCTTTCTTGGTTTTCTTCTTATCTCTCCCATCCACGTTTAGTGTATGCTCTGGTGGATCTTTCTCCACTTCTATCCCGCTATCAGTTGGGGTACCTCAGGGCTCTGTCTTTGGACCTCTTCTCTTCTCCATCTATACTTATTCCCTTGGTGCTCTGATCTCCACCTATGGTTTTCAGTATCATTTATGCTGATGACTCCCAGATCTACCTCTCCACACCAGAAATTTCAGCAGGAATCCAGGCCCAAGTCTCACCTGCTTGTCTGACATTGCTGCCTGGATGTCTCATTGCCATCTGAAACTAAACATGGCCAAGACTGAACTTCTTATCTTTCACCCTAAACCCCCCTCCTACTTGCTTCTCAAAGGTCTCCCACTAAGCCATCTCTCTCCCCTTCAATCTGTTCAAAATTCTGCTGCACGACTTATATTCCAACATTGTTGCTACTCTCATATTAGCCATCTCCTCAAGTCACTTCATTGGCTTCCTATCCTTTCCTGCATACAGTTCAAACTCCTTTTATTGACTTACAAGTGCATTTACTCTGCAGCTCCTCACTACTTCTGCACTCTTATCTCTCCCTCCACTCCTCCCCAGGAACTCTGCTCATCAGGTAAATCTCTTATCTGTACCCTTCTCCTCCACTGCCAATTCCAGACTCCATTCCTTTTATCTTGCTGCAACATATGCCTGGAATAGAGTTCCTGAGTCAGTACGTCACGTTTCATCTGTGACCATTTTCAAATCTAGGCTAAAAGCCCACCTTTTTGAGGCTGCTTTTAACTCCTAGATCCTATTCACCTGTTCAGTACCCATGTCTGTAAGTAATTCCCTTATCCCTTATTTGTCCTGTTTGTCTGTCTTGATTAGATTGTAAGCTCTGGCGAGCAGGAACTGTCTCTTACATATTTACTGTAAAGCACTGACTGCATATTCGTAGTATTAGTAGTAGTATGCCTCCACTCCACTCAGATGGAGTCTACATCACTCTTTTGAATCAGCCTGCAAGTCTGGAAGCATACCAAGACTGAAAGGGCAGGAAGACACCAAAACAGACCCATGATTAGGGTGCCATTGTAGCCAGCACAAACTGCCCAGTCTGCCACTAGTCTGTAGTCCTCTTTTGCCATAAAGCAATGCTAAGAGACAGTAGAGATTGCCCTTTAGCCCTTGGGACTGGTGAGGGTACCAGTACTGCCATCTATGGTGGAAGAATTCAAAGCACGATAAAGAAAAAGTCTTTGATATACGATGTCACACTTATTTGACAGTATTAAGATGCAGCTTAGTTCTGTAAAAATGATTTTTAAAACATGCTAACTGGACAATCTCTTACAAATACAATCAAAAGTTATAAAAATGACCTATTAGAAGATGACTGTACCTTAATTTATACATGCTGTATGTGATAACAGTAGAAAACACATCATGGTCTCTTACCTTTCAGAAAGAAGTCTAGTTCTTCTTGTGGTACTCTGCCATATGCTTGCTCTATCTTAATAGTCATATTAAATGAATATAGCAATTTATGTTTTTCAAATAATCCTGTGGAGAAAACACAATGGGAGTAATTTTAGTGGTGCCTAGTTGTAGGTGACAAGAATGTGTGTAAATGACAGTGATCTAGTCATTTACATGCATAAGTGGCCTTTTATCAAATATTTATTTATTAGGATTTATTTACCGCCTTTTTGAAGGAATTCACTCAAGGCAGTGTACAGTAAGAATAGATCAAGCATGAGCAATAGACAATTACAGCAGTAAAAATATTCAAAAACAATACAAAGTATGGCATGGTATAATATTTACAATGTCAACACAATAGGTAGAACATTATAGGTGATAGCGAAGGGTAAAGCAAAGATGTAACATATAGAAGGGTAAGAAAGTAGGAAGAGTTAGAAAGTATGGTGATTGATTTGAAGAAAGTTGCACATGAGGTCAGAGAAATGGTTAAATGTTATCTCAGCTAGAGTAGGAGTGGATAAACATGTCCTGCTGCAGTATATGCAGCCTGAGTACTCCTTGTGTGTGTGAGTGAGACTAGCAAGTTAGTTACTTCTTCCAGTAAAGGCCTGGTTGAAGAGCCAAGCTTTCACCTGCTTCCTGAAGTAGAGATAGTCTTGTGTTAAGCGCAGCCTTTCAGGCAGTGCATTTCAGAGTGTGGGGGCTACTCCGGAGAAGGCTCGATTGCAGGTATCACATCGTGTAATGTCTTTTGGAGAGGGTGTGGTTAGTGGAAGTCCTTGGGAGGACCTTTAGTGTCCTTGGCGGTGTGTGGAGGATCATTCTATTTTTCAGGTACTCAGGGCCATTTCCTTTCAGGGCCTTGAAGATCAGGCATAGAGTTTTAAATTTAGCCCGGTATTATACTGGTAGCCAATGAAGTTTTTGAAAAATGGTATGATATGGTCTTGCTGCTGCATTCTGAATCAACTGGAGCTAGTGCAGGCCCTTTGTAGTCAGATCATTGTATAGTGCATTGCAGTAATCCAGTCTTGAAGTTATCATTGCATGTACAATTGGGATAAGATTTACCTTCTCGATGTAAGGAGAGAGGCAGTGTAGCTGTCGCAAATAGTAGAAGCAGCTCTTGAAGGTTGCTTGGATTTGGGGAATCAATGTAAGTGTTGAATCTAACTGTATTCCAAGGTTTCTGACTTGTGATTTGAGGGGTAGGTCATACTTCCCAAAAGGGATTTTGATGTCAGGTATGAATCCACTTGTGTTAGGGACCCAGAGAAGCTCGGTTTTAGTTGGGTTTAGGCAAAGTTTGTTGTATTTAGCCCATTCTTGAATTGATGTTAGACAGGTAATCAGTTTATTCAGGGCTGTAGGTAAGTCACGTTCAATGGGTATGAGTAGTTGCACATCATCTGCATAGATGTAGAACTGAGTGTCCATTGACCAAATCAGCTCAGCTAGTGGTTTGAGGTAGATATTGAACAGAATAGGTGACAGTATCGATCCTTGTGGTACCCCGCAGGTAAGTGTCCATGGTGGTGATGAGTTGCTGCTAAACATTATGGATTGTTGCCTGTCTGATAGGTAGGATCTGAACCAAGCAAGTACTGTTCCATTGATACCTGTTTCTGTCAGTCATGATAGCATGATATCATGATCCACGGTGTCAAAAGCTGCAGAGAAATCAAGCAATACTAACATCGAGGCAAATCCCTTGTCTCGGTTTCTGTGAAGATCATTTGATAGGGATACAAGGACCGTTTCTGTACCAAAACCAGGTCTGAATCCAGATTGATATGGATCTAGCCAGTTTCTCTTTTCTAACTAGTCATTAAGTTGAACACAGACTGTTTGTTCTATGAGTTTCCCTAGAAACGGGATGTTGGATACTGGCCTGTAATTTTCAAGTTTGTCCTGGTCAAGGTTGTTTTTCTTCAGCAGAGGGTGGACCACTGCCCCTTTTATTGCTGTTGCTAGCTGCCCATTAGAAAGAGAGGTGTTTACAATTTTTGTGGCACCTTCTAAAAGGCCCATACTTGCCTGCTGCACTATTTTTGATGGGCAGGGATCGAGGGAACAGGTAGTTGGTCGAAGGACTCTTAAGATTTTGTCAAGGCTCTCCTCTGTCATTGGGTTAAAAGTGTCCCATCCGTTTCTGTCAGGAGGGGGCGAGTTTGTGCACCCCTGGTTGACTGGTTGGGGACTGGATGAGATTGCCAGTGAATCCTGGCGGAGACTTTTAATTTTGTTGGCAAAGTATGCAGCAAAATCATTGCAATTCAGTAGCAGAAAAGTATGTACCATGATTTGATGGCGTGTACTGTGCCAGCGTGAATGCGCATAGACAGAGATTGGGCATAGCATGGGTGGAGTGCATAAATTATAGATTTACATGCAGTTTAGCTCAAGATTGGTGTATGTGTTCATGCCTTAAACTTAAGTATATTTTCACTCACTTCCACTAGTATGCTATAAAGAAAAGCAGGTGTCTTCTTTTCTTTATAGAATAGACTTAAAATAGCACCTTTAGTCCCAGTGGGGGCATTTCTATAAGTGGGCACCTTATTTAGGCAACCCAATACCATGCAGTGAGATCCTATTCTATAAGAGCATCTGGGTGCCAGTGCCTGGATTCCATTATAGAATGCTCACATAACCTGGTATGCCTTACATGTAAATGCTCACAGTTACACCAACCAAACACCTGGCATAACTGTAGGTGCCCAAATGCAGCAATGGCAGGCATAACCTACTGTATTCTGTAAGTGGCAGCATTGTCAATGCTCCTCCCATACCCCTCCCCTGTAAATGCCCCCCTTGTATTCATATGTCATGCCACTTATGCATGCCATTACTGGATGGGTGCCCTGCTAGCAATGTCATGGGTAAGTGTACATGTAAGTGTACATGTACCCATGAAAATGCTCATACCCCCAAATTCTATATATGGTGCCTTAACTTGTGCATGCTAATTTAGCCGCATGGCCAAATTGCATGCACAACTTAATTGATTAGCAAGCCAATCAATGCTGACAATTGGTACTTAAGAACCAATTAGCAACACTAATTAGCTTTAATTAGAATTTATGCACACAACTTTCTAGGCGTATTCTACAACGCGGTTCATGTAAATTCTAATGTGTGCACTTGAAAAGGGGGTGTGGCCATGGGCGTGGAATGGGTAAGTTGTGTGCATTTCAAAAAACTATGTGCACTATTATGGAATACACTCGATCTGCGCCTAACTTAGGCGCAGGTATTTAGGCCTAGCTTTAGGTGGCCTAAATAGGTGCACCTAAACTTTAGGCAAAAGAACAGCACGTAGGCATATTCTATAAACTACATGTAACTTTAGGCGTAATTTACAGAATCACACTAACTGCATGGTTTTTCAGCGCCAATTTTTAAGGTGCCATTTATAGAATGTAGCCCATATTCTGTACATTTATGCATAAAAGTTGCATGTAAGCAAGTTCCCAATTATAGAGCTGCCCTTAATACATCCATGTCAAACAGGAAACATTTTACTACATAACTGACTAAGGGGGGAAAGTTTACCTTTAATCCCAGTTATTAGTAACTAGATGTCATTGCATAAAATGGGACCTGTGCTAAAATAGCTCGAGTTAGTGGTAAAATAACACATCTTAACAGTAGCCCATGTTGATAACTTCCCCCTAAAGTTAAGAATTGCCACAACCACAGAAAATAAGCCTGATCGTCTGTCTTCAATTGATCCAGTACTTATTAAACGGGTCTATTTTCTAAGGTACAGCAAAAAGCAACACAAATTATTTCCCACAGTTCCTATCATTTTTTAACAGGGAATATACACTAATAATGTGTGTATTAACACAAGTTGCAAGTAAGTAAATAGATTACAAGCTTTATTTTATTTTTGACTCAGTTTTCATACTCAGACCATGGGCTGGGATTTAGCCACATAAACTTTCATGCCTACTATATCTGAATGTAACTCACCTTGAGCTAAATCCCAAATCATTTCCCCTCATTTGTAACTACTCAAGGGTTTCCCCCATTTTATATTCCTTCTCAACTAGGGCTGCAGATCGATTAAACGTTGTAATCGCACGATTGGTTGCGATTAAAATATGTAATTGTGCGATTAATCACAAAGTTTACACTGGTACAGTATAAAATACAGACAGCAGATATAAATTCTCAAAACTGACATATTTCAGTTACTAAACTGAAAATAAAATCATTTTTCATACCTTTGTTCTCCGGTGATTTTATTTTTCTAATCATCATGTTCCTTGTCTCTGGTTCTGCTTCTCTTGTCTATGCTCTGAACTCTGTTTTCAGGGCTTCCTCTCTACTCACAATTTCTTTTCTTTCCTCCTCTCTTCTTCACTCCTTTCCCTATATATATCTTTCACATTCAACTTTCTTCTATCTTTCTTCCTCCTCATATCTGTTTCATTTCCTTCTCTTCCCCTTCATCCACTGGCACCTTCTCCTCAAGTCTCCCCTCCCCTCCATGGGCACCATCCCTTCCCTTCCCCTCTATAAGCACCATCTCCTCCCTTCTCTTCCTCTCCTCTCCATAGGCACAATCTCTATCTGTCTTCTCTTCCCCTCCCCTCTATGGGCACTATCTCATCCCTTCTCATAAGTACATAAGTATTGCCATACTGGGAAAGACCAAAGGTCCATCAAGCCCAGCATCCTGTTTCCAACAGTGGCCTACCCAGGTCACAAATACCTGGCAAGATCCCAAAAAAGTACAAAACATTTTATACTGCTTATCCCAGAAATAGTGGATTTTCCCCAAGTCCAAGCTCTCTTTCCCCTCCACTCCATGGGCACCATCTCACACCCACATATAACTGAGTTGAGAGACAGGATGCTTTGGACTGAGATGCCGGAGAACACCGGGTGGCAGGAGAGAAAAGGCTGCTGGAGCACAGGGGGGAGGGGGTAGAAGAGAATGCAGGGCGGCATGAAAGAAAAGCTACAGGAGCACCCAGGGAGAAAGAGAGAGAAAGATAGGTAGCGGAACAGGATCAGGCAGCTTGATACAATTAATGCGTTAAAATGATTAACGAGAGTTCAAATTTTAACTTATTAATCGCATTAAGAAAGTGTTTCAATGTACAGCCCTACTCTCAATTAATTTAGCCCACTCATTGTTGTGAAGAGTCCTCATCTATTTATCTAAAATCCAGCCACTAGGGGGTCACCATTTCCAAGGGTTGTTAACTCTGCTTCTGTAGCATCCCCAGCCCAGGTCAACCAAGGGAGCAAAAGACTTGCTCTGGGAACTGAACCGAAGTCTCTCTGAACTGCACAATTCAGCCAGTTCATAGTTTCTTCTGTTTAGTATAACAAAACAGTAGATCGTCACTGGAACTTATCAGCCCATGGAATCCAGGGTATAATCAAAACATTTTGAAAAACACTACCATTTCCTGGTACTAACCTGTGCAACCATAGTTGTATACATTGAAAGTAAGCGTATCCATGATATTTTTCAGTCTCTTGGCCAGGACAGTATCAGGCATAGACTTGCGAAGTGATAAATCAAAGACAGATAGGTAGGATGACAGTGAATACTGGTACATGGTGTTTACAAGTGCCATCTCTGATAAGACAAAGAAGAGAATGGCACCTCTCTGGGCAGCAGGCCTGTAGCCATCTCGCAGCTTGTCAATATCTATTGCAGTCTTCTCAGCCAGCTTCAGTTTTTCTGACACCTGTGATAATAAATGGGGATTGTCTCAGTTTTGAGCCCATGGAGGGAGTGTAGAGACCACTGATCCACTGCCTGCCATTATCTCCTGCACCTTACGAGTTTAAGCGCATCACACAACAGGCACGGAGAGAGATGTGCTGAGCTCTCAGTTTCCTGGGTTTGTATTTTGCATTGTATTTATTTTTTATGCATTTTAATTATCTTTGTTAGGCAGTAAGTCATTTTGGGTCCTTTTTGGGGGGAAGGATGGCATATAAATTGAAATGCAATGTAATATATTTCTCTTATTTATTTGTTGGACCAACATTCAAGACATGCCTTCATGATTTTTATATTGGCTCCCTGTCTAGTTCAGGATTAAAATTAAAATTCTCCTCTGGCCCACTGTGCTTGTTATACAAGTATCTCTGTTTATTACACTCCCCCTTCATTTCTTATTGTCCAAAGTGCACCCAGTTTCAACCAGCATCATTTCCATTCATTCATTCTCCAACTGGTATACTTTAGTCTTCAACATGGTATTATGCCCTCAGCATGGAAATACATCATTATCTGTCTTTGTATCAAAGATATTACGTTAGACAGCTCTACTATTTCTCACTATTGGTCAGTAGCAAATCTTCTTGTGTTATCCAAAATTGATAAACATTAGTTGCAGAGCAGTTAAATGATTTCTTGGACAAAACAAATACTTTGCATCCTAATCAATAAGGTTTTTGTAAATCACATAGCAGCTCTTCTTAGTCTGCTTACATATGTACAATCTCATATTGATCACGACAAATCTGTTGACCTTCTCTCATTAGACCTATCTGTGGCATTTGACTTAGTCATGGATTGTTGCTTCAACAACTTCAGTCAATTGGTTTCTCATACCTGACAGAGTGGATGTTTGCAGTAATGTATAATGAATCTCATATCCCTATTCTTTACCCTGTGGAGTGTCTCATTCAATCATTTGATGTGACTGTTTTTGTCTATGCTGATGACTTTCGAACCTTGACTACTCTTGAGATAAATAATAGCTATTTTTAACTCCAAACTTAATAGGATTGCAAACTGGTTTCTAAGCATAAGATGAAACTAAACCCTGAAAAAATTAAAGGTGTGACATTCAATAGGAAACTCTCATGCATGTTGATCTCTCCCATGCTTATGGCAGGTTCTCCAATTACCTGAATCTTCTCCCTAAAAAGTTTGGGAGTAGCACTGGATGATGAATTATCATTTAAATTACATGTATCATATTTCTGAGAAATGTTCTTTCAAACTGCATGAATCATTTGGTAAGTCCTTATTTTCAGAAAAAATAAAATAATAATACATTTCTACAACTATGAACAATATCAATTACTGTAAATCTTTGACAAAAAGTCTTCAACCAACTGATCTCCAACATTTTCAAGTTCTTCAAAATATGGCTTTCAAACTTATTAAAGGAGCAAGAACGTGGGATCATATGACACTATTACTAAAAGAAGAACATTGACTCCCGGTCTCTCATAGAATAACATTTAAAATCTTAATACTAGTGTACAAAATCTATCATACAGGAGTCCCACTCTCACTCTTACATTTACTGATACCTCATTCTTCATCCAGATTGCTGCAATCATCAGAGTGCTGTTTTTAATCATTTAGCCTCTGTATACTGCAATTTACTGTCAGTAGATTTCTATTTGGAGACAACTTATAGGAAGTTTAAATCTGGACTAAAGACAGGACTTTTTAATCAAGCCTTTTCACATTTCAAATAGTGGGTATATTGTTCTTGAGGATCCCATTTTACCTTCTTTCTTTAATTTTCCCCAGTCCACCTCCTGTCTTTAACCTCAGTTCATTCTTGGTTTATGGATTTTCAATGTTATACTATGCATCAGCTTTCTTTTCATTATAGTGATTATACTGCTAATAATAATAATGGTAACAATATTAAAACTGTTCATGATGGGAAAAAGTCCATAGACCGTTTTTACCTTTTGGCTTTGAATCAAGTTTCAAAGGGAGTTACATATATGCTGTGGGTGCATAGTAAATGGGAGATAGTAAACAATAAAAATCTTGGGATATTATAACCATCTGTCTTTCCATTCCTTCCACAGAGCTCAGCAGCGTCACTCCAGACTCAAGAATCTCATAGCCCCAAGCTTTACACACCATCATTGTCGTTGGTCTTTAATAAACATACTCTAACTTTAAGCATTTTTATATATATGAAAATCTTTAAATATTGTTAAATAAAGCTTTCACTTAGCTTAATAGCATAAGCCTAGGGAAACTCGTGTCCAACATGCGCTAAGTTTTGCCCGATTGCTTTATCCCTTCCCCTTATCACATCACAGTCATCATTACCCTCCAATCTTCTCATGACCAACGAGCGGAGCACCAGTCCCCTTTAAAAGGAGTGAAATCAGATCTGATATTTTTTCATTTGTCGCCATCTGCTGGCAGGGGGATATAACCCAGTAGTCTCAACAGATTTGACATAGATTATAAGGAATACTTAATTAACAGCCAGGCAAGGTAAAATTAGATCTTACCTGATAATTTGCTTTCCGTTAGTCCCAACAGATCAATCCAGAGACTTGTGGGTTATGTCCCTCTACCAGCAGGTGGAGATAGAGAGAACTTCAGAGGTTTACTATATGTGGTCATGTGCAGTCACCTTAACTTCAGTATTGTTGCTACCAAAGCAGTGGAATAAAAGAGGAAGTCCTCTCCTGCCTGCATAAAGCCCATGTAAGCTCCTCAACTGCTCCTGAGGGAGGGTAACAGAAGGTTTCCTTTATGTTTTGATTTGTTTCGTTTTGCCTTTTTTTTTTGTAGCCAAAAATTAAATGAAGGAATCTCATGAAACTGAGGTAACTAGAAGAAAACACTCAACCCAGAACAACAAAGGGTGGGCCTCTGGATTGATCTGCTGGGACTAATGAAAAGAAAATTATCAGGTAAGAACTAATTTTACCTTCCATAGCGTCCCACAGATCAATCCAGGGACTTGTGGGATGTACCAAAGCAGTCCTCAAGTGGGGTGGGGTACTACAACCTCAGCAGCCTGGAGCAATGATCCACAGGCCGCAGTTACATGCGCTGCCACATCAAATCTGGAATGCCTAGCGCTGCCAAGCCTGGCAAGGGAAGGACAGCAGATCAAGTGGGCGATCTGCAAAAGTCATTCTATGGAAGGACAAAGGACCAAGTTGCCGAACTGCAAAGGGCAGCCATGAAAGCCAGACGGAACACGGAAAAGGAAGTCAACTGCGCTCTGGAAGAAAATGCTGCTACCCGCAACGGGAGAGACTGTCCCATACAGAGGCCAGCTGAAGAAATTGCTTCTCTCAGCCAACGACCACTGCGGCTCTTGAAACCAGATCCCCTTTCTTGAGACCAGCCAGACGACAACATGAGGGTATGCCGGGAGGCATTTCTGCTCAGCAGGTCAGGAATCTGATGATCCTACCACAGTGCGGGTGTTTCGTAAGGAGTCGCCACCTTCCTATATAACATAGTAGATGACAGCAAAAAAAAGACCTGCACGGTCCATCCAGTCTGCCAACAAGATAAACTCATATGTGCTACTTTTTGTGTATACCTTACCTTGATTTGTATCTGCCATTTTCAGGGACCGGACCATAGAAGTCTGCCCAGCACTAGCCGTGCCTCCCAACTACCAGCCCCGCCTCCCCCCACCGGCTCTGCCACCCAATCTTGACTAAGCTTCTGAGGATCCATTCCTTCTGAGCCAAGGAATTGATCCTCAGGCTAAGGCTCTCCAGGTTCTGAATTATTCTGCTTCTGATCCTGCCACCACTACATCTGCTAATCTTAAAATGTTGAGCACTAGAAGACCGCTACAGTCTTTAGCAGTGCATAAGGCTATGTAGGAAGTCACTTCTGCTCAGTGGGTCATCCCAGGCACTGCCCCACTATGCAGAGACATAGCTAGGTGGGGTTCAAGGGGAGCAGCTGCTCCCCTAAAAGGATTTTGAATAAAATGGCACTTATGCGGAACAGCTCTTCAGCTTCACACTGACGCCTATTCTACAAAAGGTGTGCTCCTCCTGACATCAAAACCGCTATGCCCACATCTGCCAATCTAAATGGCGAGCCTTCTTATGGTACCTTTCTGTGGTTCCGAGCAAAGCAAGAAGCAGAGTTGACCAATGGAACTCACTGGTCACTTCCAAATAGTATAGGAGTATTTGGTGAACATCCAAGAAGCGGGAAGAGAAAAAGGTGGAAAGGGATGGAAGGCAGAAACCACCGTATGCAGAAAAGACAGTATTGTGCACCGTCACCAGTAGAAATCCAGAGGATCTCAAACGGATAAAGTCGAGAGTTCCGAGAACCTGCCTGGACTGGATTGCTAAAGAAAACTAGGCTGCCCAGGACGATAGCCCTGGTGTATAGAAATGATAAGTAGTAGTAGTGTCGTAAAGATAAGGGCGAGCCTGACCCAACCGAAAATAACTTGTAGACATGTCCTCAGGAAGACGCTGAGTCTATAAGTCACCCAGGTCTTCCACCAACTTCATGGAGTCCTCAAACAATAGTTGCCCTGAAAAGTGAGCTGAACCAGCCATCGTTAGAAGCTGCATTCACCACCCAGCAGCGCAACTACATCAAATCACAGGCTGTGCCCGAAACAAATCATAGAAGAAAACTGGCAAATAAGCTGGCCTCGACTCCATCTGGTCAGTGAGGAGGCGGTTGACTGTCTACCTTCTGGAAGGGATCCGAAATCTGTTGCCGCCAGCTACGGCACAGCCTAGCAGCCTACAAGCTGCAGATAGCCACCTTCAGGGAGACAGAACTGAAATATCAGCAGAAAGCTGTGTTGAAATCACCCATTGAGACTAAGTTGGCTTTAAGGGAACCATACAGATGGAGACCAAAGCAGAGAAGGAACCCCTGAAGTGGTCTGATAAGGACTCAGGCCCATGGGGGAATATCCAAAAAAGAGAACCTTGTACTCATAAGGTGATCCTATTCCCATATCCTGGACCTGGTAGAGAAAGTAAAACCTGACTTGGGTTGGCACCTGTTGCTGAGGAGCAAAAGAAAGAAAGGACTTCCCAAGCCTCTATGGAACAGCACTCCCCGATAAGCTAAGATTTGTGAGGGAAACAACGACTCTTGGTGACACTGATTACCAATCCTAAGGACTGAAGACGAGTAGGTATCTTGGATGAAGTTTGCAGAGTCTCTTGATAGAGAGAGCCGCAAATCAGCCAGTCACGAGGTATGGATGAACCTGCAATTCATCCTCAAAAAGGAAAGCTGCGACCATGACCTTGCAAAAATATCCTCAGCAACATGGAAAGGCTGAATGACATGGTCATAAATCGCTAAGATCCTCACACCATTCAGCCAGTACTGCAAACCGGCATGAGCTTGCCGTGCTGGACAAGGACTGAGGAGATTTTTTTTTTTTAACAGTGCTCAAACGGCATTTTTTTTTAAGGCAGGAGAGGACACCAGAGCAAAAGAAACCTCAGACTCCTTTTAAAGTCAGGAGAGTAAGAACCACAAACCCCAGTCAGGCAGAGAGGAGGGGTTGAAGGGGGAGGAAGGGAGGGACCTGGCACCACCAGGTATGCACCCAAGTCCCAGGAACGGGATACCTCAGACCCCAGAAGCTCAACTAGACCCAGGGGACCAGGCCAGGCGCCAATCAATCCAGAGCTGCACAGATATAACCATCCACCTGCTAGATAGAGAGAATACTGAAGTTGAGGTGACTGCACATGACCACATATAGTAAACCTCTGAAGTTCTCTCTATCTCCACCTGCTGGTAGAGGGACATAACCCACAAATCTCTGGATTGATCTGTGGGATGCTATGGAAATCTTTCAGATTATCCACATGGCTACAAAATCCTCTTTGACTAAAATGCAGTTGTAAAGAATTTTATGTTTAAATGCTCAAGGTAGCTGTGATGGTAATATGACATAGACATGCAAAAGCAAGTATTCTGTTACCTCTGTAGCTTTTGTCTTTGTCTCTTCCAGGGTACTGACTAACTCCACATTATCTAGCATATTTCCCGTAGATGTTGCTAGTTCACGAAGAAGGGAATCTTCTAAGTCCTTCAACAGTTTTTTATTATCACTAGTTTCCAGGATCAGGTTCTCTCTTTGCTCTTCAAGTTCTTTTCTTTCAAAGCCCACAATAAAACTAAGTAACTGATCTTCTAAACCCTTTAGCGTCACTATTTATGGAAAATTAAAATATATGCAATTAGAAATTATATTTTTCCTAATAAACAAATTAAGTGTTTCAAAAAGTTTGATTTACTTACTTAAATGTCACATTTCTCACTCTATATTATTATGGAATACAATCCTTTAAAAACTATATTAATATAAATGTACGCTAATCAAACATCACTCACAATACAACAACCTCACTCCACATCCCAATGCTAAACAACCCAATTTCAAGACAGAAAGAAGAAATCCAATTCACTCATTTATAGGATAAAACCCATAACCTAACCTCATCCACCAACCACCCTTCTCATAAGATCATTTAAGGGCTCATTTTCAAAACAGAAAAAAGTTCAAAAAGGAACACAAATGGGCATTTGGGCATTTTCCTTGGCAAAATGTTCAAATCGCTATTTTCAAAACCCATTTTTAAACGTTTTGGTATGCAGTTCGTCGGAGGTGTGTGCAAATTGCAAGGGGGCGTGTTGGGGCAAGACTTGGGCATTACTAAACTAAATGTTTCTGCTATAATGGAACAAAACAAAAACGTCCAGAGTTTCATTTTAAACATTTTGGTCTACACCTGTTTTTATAAGGAATAAGGTACAAAAAGGTGCCCTAAATAACCACTGGAGAGATTAAAGCATACCCTCCTTACTCCCCCAGTGGTCACTGACTCTCTCCCACCCCCAAAGTTGTGAAACAGTACATACCAGTCTCTATGACAGCTTCAGATGTTATGGCCAGTCTATTAGAGCAGCAAGCAGGTCCCTGGAGTAGCCTAGTGGTCGGTGCAGTGCACTGAAGAGAGAGGGGAACCCAGGCCCATATCCCACTCTAACTGGTACACTTGTGGTGGAAAGTGTGAGCCCTCCAAAACTCCCCAAAAACCCACTGTACCTACATATAGGTGACACTTGCAGATATAAGGGGTATTGTAGAGGTGTACAGTTGGGTACACTAGGTTTTAGGTGAGATGTGTACCTGGGAGCTGTTATGTGAAGTCCACTGCAGTGCCCCTAGGGTGCATCACTGCTCTGCTGGGATGTCTGTATGGCCAGTCTACTAAGAATACTGCCCCCCACCCCGCCCCCCCATACGTCCCAATGGCTTGTTTTTGTGCATTTTTCCCTTAGGTTTTTTTTTTTACGTAAATGGACTAAAAAGAGAAGTGCACTGAGCACAAAAACATCTAGCAAATGGCCATTTTCAAATCAAAAAGATAAATGTTTTTCTGTTTCAAATATTGCTATATTCACCACTTGAATTTTAGATGTTTTGAGCAAAACATCCAAAGTCAGATTTACACATTATATCAAAAATGCCCCTCTTAGTAAACTGATATAATACTACACCACATGATCAACCATGCTTCATACTGTACCCCTCCCCACCAATTCTCGTTTCTCTGTGACAGACAGTCTATGACACAGCAAATCCTCCACATTGATTATCTCTCCCCCTTTAAAACTCATCTGCCTATACTTTCTTCATATCTGTAAGGAGTCAACATATCAAGTTTTGTACAGAGCCATGGAAAAGGCATTTTGTAAACAAACAGTTTAAAGATACATTCTTAGTCTTCCCATTTAACCCCCTGTTTACAAAGTTGTGTTAGCAGCTGCTGGTGTGGTAATGCCAACACAGCCCATTCCCAATTAGATCTTACCTGCTAATTTTCTTTCCTTTAGTCTCTCCAGACCATTCCCAATAAGTGGGTAATATGCCCTCCGATCAGCAGATGAGAGACTGAGAATTACTAGAAACTGCTGTACAATAACGACTGTGCAGTCCTGCCCCCCTTCAGTATTTCTATTGACAAAGCTAAGATGGTGGAACAACAGAGCTCCCAGAGAAAATTCCTCAGGAAAATCAGGAATAACCACCACATCAAAAAGGAACGCCTGCCTGCCTAGAAGGTATGTGACCCAAAAATAAGTCCACATGCCATACAGCGGGAGCTGCATTTTTTTTTTTTTTTTTTGCTATCTTAAACACTGCAAAGCTTAAAAACAGTTGTTCCCAGTCAGCCCGGGAAGGGAAGAGGGGGCCAAGGCAACCACAACTCTAAAGCCCAGTGGGGGCGGGACCCGCAGCGCAAAGTGTGCACACCCAAGGGTCCCCTGGGGCCAGGACCCACTATAGACAGGCTCCTAGAACACGTTTTTTTGGTCCTTTGACAAACTACAAAGTCAGGTGTTCTACCTTCTGCTGTTCAACACGCCAATCCCAAATGACAGGATGGCACAGCAGCCAAACCGGGCCACAAGGGACAGGACTGCCCAGATCTACCTACCATATGCTGATGAGGAGATTGAGAAATACTGAAGGGGGGCAGGACTGCACAGAGGTTATTATATGCAAGTGTCTAGTAGTTCTCAGTCACCCCATCTACTGGTAGGAGGACATATTACCCACTCATCGGGAATGGTCTGGCGCAGACGCTAAGGAAGCAGTCATTGATAACTAATGTGCCAATCACTACAGTTTGCAATTTGTTGATGTGCAGGAATAGCCAGATGTTCAGGTCTCTGGCAGGTCTGGTATGGCATGCATTTTTTGTCTTCATGGTGATTAAAATCCTAAAATCTGAGAGAAAGCCAGTGAAAACAGCTAAGCCATAAACAATGACTCTCCTACAGGTCGGAACTGCAAACCTCTTGTTTGTTGCTCTGCTCTAAGCAATGCAAAGGTTAGAAAGGGGCACATTGAAGTTCATTCCATATAGGCATCTATTTATGTGGTACCCTTTGCTCACTCATTACATGTCTATTATTATAATCATTTTTTTGTCCAGTAATGTTTATAACTGTACCTGTATAGTTGATAACCATAGCTTTTCCAAACACAGAGGGTGAGTATTTGGGATTAGCCAATTTGGTGTTTAGATACAACTTGAAATTCGGATCATAGTCAACTTCTTTGTCTCCCAGTAAGATAAACTCTCTTCCCTGGGCACCTTTTATGTTCTTTTCTAAGACATTGTCAATCACAGGGTCAATATATTCATCTACATCTTGGAACAGAAAAGGAAAACCATACTTTATGGCCATTTCGAGCTGTTTAAGAAAATCAGGGTCATTGAAGGAAGAAATCTGAAAGAGAACAGACATGCTAAAGGTTACAGACTGACCATCCATAATCGGGACCAAAAAAAGTCTGCCCTGTTTTGCCATATTTGGGACACAAACAGTAGAAGTTCACCCAGTACTGCATAATGCACTATAAGCTAATATTCTGTAAAGATCATTCCATGCAGAGCGCCTTTTACAGAATACTAGCTCAGTGCACATCATTTTGGCATCTATCTTTGAGCACCATTTACAAAATCGAGCTCTTTATGTTTTTATCGTGCTCACCACCTTGCTTTTTTTCTGTTTTTAAGGAGTCCTTTTACAAAGGTGCGGTGAAATCTGGACTTAGCAAGTTCTAACATGGGACTTTCCTGCACTAACCCCCAGATTTACCACGGGATTAAAGTCGGGCCTTTTTTTTGCAGGTCATGCACTAATGTTCCCATTAGTGTGGGGCACCTCCAAAAACAAGGCGCTAAGTGCTCCTATGTTAAACCTACATTTATCAAGTTAGTGAGCACTAATGCCACACACTAGCTGGATAACGCAGAAATACCTACTCTCCGCCCATAACACACCCCCTGTTAAAAAGATATTAGTTAAACAATCAGGCAAAATACCATAAAATGCTTTAACACCGTTTGCAGTAGCCTGCTTTTCCCACGCTAAGCACACAATAGGGCTTAAGGCCCTTTAGTAAAAGGTCTATTACTTGGTAGTTTTTCCTTCCTCCTTTGTACTCTCAGCTGAGTCAGAATCAGGACTAGGATCTGACACAACTACTTGGAGATTTTTTTTATATCCCTTCCAAAATCCCTAAACTGCTCATGTAGAGATGATATGGGGCTCTGCAAAATGGGCCCCCAATCTGTCCATTAGATGTCACTCTTAAGCTATGGCCCACAATTCCCTATACTAAGGAGCTGAACATTGGCTTCACAGTATCTCCAGCCCCAGCTGACAAACAGAAGAGAAGATTTGACAATTGAACTGGGGCCCTTCTGCCTGGCACTGCACAGCACTGCTACCGAGTTAACAATTACATTAACTAAAAAAACACATCAACAGATTCCTATTGGATCAGAAATTATGGGATTTATATTTCCATGAAAGCTCATGCTTCACCTTTAAATTGTGTTTTTCCTCCTTTTTCTTGATCCAATTTAATGCCTGCTGTTGGGGATCTATGCACAAGGGAAAGCGACTGGCTCGAGTAGTTAGAATGCCATTCTGAACCGACAGCTCATCTGGAGGCAGCCCTTCTGAACCCCACCTAGGAATTCAATATATGAAAGTCCTGTATTTCTATACATTTGGTTACTTGTAGTGTCTCTGTTTACAAAGAAAACAATTCTGTTATCTCAAGCATTGTACATTATTCCAAGTTGGAAAGCACATGCTACAAGCATTGCACAGAGGTGCTCTTTCTTTCAGTCATCTCTCTTGCCCTCTCCCCAAATGTTCTTTGGGGTCAGCAAAGACTGAAAGCAGCAGCAGGGCAGCAAGACTCCTCCCACTCTCTTCTCTGGTTCTGCTGCTCAACATACAACATGAACCACTGTGAATGTTCACCTTTCACAAAACAATTGGATGGACAAAATTACAAACAGGAGAACATAACCCTATGCTGAAAATCGCAACAAATTCTTCAGAGTAGGATAAATAGATTCCCACAAAATTGAGGAACTAGGTGACGCTTCAAGAACTCTTTATTGAAAAAGCAATCATCCAGGACCTTGATAACAACGATCACAATGCCCACCAGAGGATGTTAAAACTGAGCCCAATGACCCAGCCAAAAGACCCAGAACAGATCTGTGTTTTGGCACAAATGCCTGCCTCGGGGTTCACAACATCTGATGTATACAATATTGCAGAAGATGATCATATGCAACCTTGAGTCTGGAGTTACAACCTCAAGCACCTTCGCCCAAGTCTGCTGCAGCTTCAGTAAGCGACTCCATAGCTGCAGCATTGGGTGAAGATGGCCAGGGTTGTAAGGGTGGTGTTCTTAGCTCCGGAGATAAGGTTGTATGCAAGCCATGAGAGCTTAATGGTCCTCCTATTTGCGAAAGAGCTCTCAGCAGCTGTTGATTTCTGGAACTAATTCCATGGACTTCTTGGAGTTGTACTAAAGGATCGATTGAACCAGAGAACACCTCCTACCACCCCTCCACTCTGTCCTACTTACAGAGAAGCCTTAACATTTTGGTATGTGCTGGTACCATAGATTGGTTGTGTATGATCATCTTCTGGAATATTGTAAACATCAGATTTGTGACTCCTGAGGCAGGCATTCGTGCCGAAACACGGATCCATGTCGGGTCATTTGGCTGAGTCATTGGGCACAGTTTTAACATGCTTTGGTGGACATTGTGATCATTTTTATCAAGACTCTAGATGATTGCTTTTTCAGTAAAGAATGCCTGAAGCATCACTTCTAGATCCTCATTTTGTGGAAATCCATTGGTCCAATCTTACTCTGAAGGACTTTTTATGGTTGGTTGGTTGGTTGGATGGACAGACAGGAAGATTCCACAATACCAGAGTGAATGGACTGCAAACGCTGGCACCATCCAATTCCTCCAAGAATGGGACGATATAAGCACAACAACATTAGACAAAATCGCCCCAGTCCAAACCAGAACATCACACAGGAAAAATGCAAATCCATGGTTCAACGAAGAGCTGAAAAAACTGAAAACACAAGTCAGGAGACTTGAACGAGCCTGGAATAAAAAGAGAGATGAACAAACACTAAACGACTGGAAACAACTTCGGAGAAAATACAAATACACCATCAAACAGACAAAAAGACTACACTATAAAACATTAATAGGACCAAACTACAAAGACACACATAAACTCTTCAACCTCGTGAACAAACTGTTAGACACCACACCTGTTACAACCAACAGCAAAGATACACCAAGTGTTGACAACCTTGCAAAATACTTCAAGGAGAAGATTGTACAATTACGACAAAAAATACCCGCCAGCACTATAGAATACACCACTCTCCTAGACTGTCTAGATCCAGAAGAAGGAACACACCCAGCAGACAGAACCTGGACCGAATTTGAACTATTACCAGAAGAACTCATCTCTAAAACTCTCAAAAAATATGCCAAATCCAACTGCAAACTAGACATATGTCCAAATAGCCTCATGCAAACTGCTCCTCAACAATTCATAACAAACCTAACAAATCACATAAACTACATGCTACAAAATGGACTCTTCCCAAAAGAAAAAGGAAAAATCCTACTCACACCAATTCCTAAAGACACAAAGAAAAACACGAGCGAAATAACCAACTACAGGCCAATTGCATCCATACCACTAATAACCAAGCTAACCGAAGGTATGGTAACCAAACAGCTCACAAACTATCTAGACAAACATTCAATACTGCATGATGCCCAATCAGGATTCCGTTCGAATCACAGCACAGAAACAGTATTAGTCACCCTAATGACCAGATTCAAACAAAGAATTGCAACCGGCAACAATATACTCCTCTTACAATTTGACATGTCCAGCGCCTTCGACATGGTTGATCATGAAATCCTAATACACATACTTGAATACTTTGGCATCGGAGGAAATGTCTTGAATTGGTTCAAGGGGTTCCTAACCCTGCGCTCGTATCAAGTCACATCAAATTCAACCACGTCCAAGGCATGGATACCTGAATGTGGAGTCCCACAGGGATCACCTCTCTCTCCAACTATATTCAACCTAATGATGATCCCTTTAGCAAAACTCCTATCAAACCATAACCTCAACCCGTACATATACGCCGATGATGTGACAATATACATCCCATTCAAACAAGACATCAAAGAAATCTCCAGCGAAATCAATAAAAGTCTACACATCATGAACACATGGGCAGATGCATTCCGCCTGAAACTGAACGCAGAAAAAACCCAATGCCTGATACTCACCTCCCAATACAACACAACAGAATTCAACGTGATAAACACACCAAACCTAAAACTTCCAATCTCAGAAACACTAAAAATCCTTGGAGTGACTATCGACCGCCATCTAACAATCGAAACTCACGCAAACAACATAACCAAGAAGATGTTCTTCAGCATGTGGAAATTGAAAAGAATTAGACCATTCTTCCCAAGATTCGTCTTCCGCAGCCTAGTGCAATCCCTCGTCCTTAGCCACTTGGATTACTGCAACTCATTATACGCTGGCTGCAAAGAGCAAATACTAAGGAAACTTCAAACAGCCCAGAACACAGCAGCCAGGCTCATCTTCGGAAAACCTAAATATGAAAGGGCAAAACCACTACGAGAGAAACTACATTGGCTTCCACTCAAGGACCGCGTTACTTTTAAAACTTGCACACTAGTCCATAAGATCATTTACGGTGAAGCCCCAGCGTACATGTCTGATTTAATAAACCTACCACCTAGAAACGCCAAAAGATCATCCCGAACTCACCTCAACCTTCATTACCCAACCTGCAGGGGCTTGAAGTACAAGACGATACACGCGTCAACCTTTTCCTACAAGAGCACGAAGTCTTGGAATACATTACCACGCAACCTAAGAATGATCAACGAACAAGCCTCCTTCCGTAAACTACTGAAGACACACCTGTTCGAACAAACTTATGGAAAGAGCCAATACACATAGAGACCACTCACTGTCCACAATGCAATACACATCCACATCTGATCCATCATCCCTTTATCCAGTCAACCATACATTCGTCCACGGAACTATGTACACTATATGTCTAGGCGCCTAATAATGCCCTTTTTTCCCATTGTCTCCTTCTAATGTCTCTATGTTTTGTCTCATTGTTATACTACCAACGATATTCGAATGCCTCGCACAACTCTGTTCAATGTAATCCATAACTTAGTTGTAACAAATGTATTTCTATTATTCAAGTCTTATTGTAAGCCACACTGAGCCCGCAAATAGGTGGGAAAATGTGGGATACAAATGCAACAAATAAATAAATAAATAAATAAATAAATAAATAAATAAATAAATAGGTGCTCTAAGATGTCTAACAAAATTAACTTGGATATACTAAAGGGCCCTATTACAAAAGTGCGACAAAATTCGGGCTTAATACGGGTTAACCGATTGGCTGTGGCATTTTTTTGGGTTTTTCATTTGTTTTAATAGCACGTCATATGCTAATGTTCTCATTAGCATGAGATAAGTGCACAGAACTAATGCAGGACCACTTACTGCCTCCTATTTAGGAGGTGCTAGGTGCTCCCACATTAACTCTGTGTTGTCCAGTTAGCACGTGCTAATCAGAACACGATAGCCAGATAATGCAAGAATGCTCACTCACTGCCCATGACATGCCCCCTCCCAAAATATTTCTAAAAAATTATTAACACGTGGGTTAGCAAGCACAAACAAGCAAAATATTGCAAAATGCTTTATTGCATTTCTGTGGCAGTCTGTTAGGGTCCAGCAAAGGCTCGTTAAGGGCTTAAGGCCCTTTAGTAAATCGGCCTCATAGTTTCAAATAGAATTTTCTTGAGTAGATGGCTACAAAACATGGTTTTAAAAAATACATAAAAAAGGCTTTATAAAGACTTCCCACCCTGTTTGAAGGTAAAACCAAAAAGGAATTAGCTGTCATCACAAATATGAATAAACAATTATGACATACCTGCTAACTTCAACCTCATCCGTAAGAAGATTTTCCAGTTTAAAAGGTTGGCTAACAGGAATTTCTCGATCCAAAACATCTTGCTGCCACGTGGAATAAACCATTTCATTACGGAAATCCCAATTAAAAGCCCCTTCGTAACTAAGAAACGCAGCACAAAGCAGACAATCTCCTAACAATTTCACTCTCTGCTGCTTTAACTCCTCCAGGTCATTTGCCCACCTATTGAAGAGAGAAGATTGTTTTCCTTACAATATTGTTTGGCAAATGTGAACTATTTTAATGTATGCACTGCTGAGGTAATTTTATAACTACCCACACTGGTGGAAAAGCACACAGGGGCTTTTCGCTCTGCAGACACAAGATCACTCACTGGCTGAGGAGCAGCAGAAAAAGTCTCCTCAGAGACTGAAGCTTTCAGTGCTGCAACAGGCATTGCCAGAACTGTGCCAGTTGCTGTCCTTCCTTCTTGGAGCTTCAAGATGCTCCAAACTCCACCTGAGCCATGGGACTGACCCTATAAGATATTCCTCCTGAAATTCAAAACAATTCAAAATGGCACTTAGCCAGCTATCCGGCAATAGTCAGCCGGGTATAGCCAGCTATCCCCAACTGAATATTGCCGGCAGGGGTGAACCAAGGCAATCTGCTGCCTCAGGCAAGGATGAGATAGCATCCCCTGACCACTGTGCCCCTCTCCCCACCCAACATCTCTCCCTTCACATTCTCTGTCACCCAACTTCCTCCCCCTCCCCGGCCACAGTCTGGCATCTCTCCCCTTCCTTCCTCAACCCCCATCCCTGAGTGTACCTTCTTTTTTGTTTTTTCAAAAGTTGGCGACAGCAGCGATTCCAACACACTGCCCTGTCGCAAGCACCGGCTTCTTCTCTGTACTGTGGCCCACCTCACTGATGTAACTTCCTGTTTCCTCAGAGGAGGGCTGCAATACAGAGAAGAAGCCGGTGCTGGCAGCAGGGAAGTGTATGAGAATCGCTGCCACCACTACCGCAGACTTTTGGAAAATTAAAAAAGAAGGTACACTCGGGGAAGGGGAGAGAAAAAGGAAGGTGAGAGAAGCCAGACTGTGGCCGGTGTGGGGAGTGGAAAGAAGTGAGATGCTGCTCTATAAAGAGTGCCGCCTGAGGCTCCCGCCTCAGCTGGCCTAATGGTAGGGCCGCCACTAATTGCCGGTTAGCACCTATCAAATAGCCGGTTATATCAGGCAATATAACCAGCTATCCACAGATTATTAGCGCAAAGTCAGCTAAGTTTGGCAGCCATATTTGGCTGCGTGCATACATGGTAATATCTTTGGTCAGTCTGAACTTAACTGGCCAGCGCTGAATATCAGCTTGACCGGTTAAATTCAAACCAGCTAAAAATAAACCGGATATTCAATGCCGGTCACCGGAAACAGCCCAACACTGAATATCTGGCATCACCGCGGACCGCGGGAGTTACTCCAGCTAACTCCCACTGTGTGAATATCGGCCCCATTGTCTCATTTTCAGTTTACATATGGATACTAATGCAAAGTTATTTTAAATTTTAGTTTCAAGCAAGATACTGTGACATGTTTTCAGCTTACAATCAAACAGGTTTAAAAATAAAGAAAATTAAAGTTTTGATTTTATCCAACAACGACCTAGTAACACAGTAGACATCTGAAACTAAAGACCATTTGGCTCAGCAAGTCTACCTTGGTGCTCCCACCTACCTTGAGGAATATCAGTGACACCAGTAATTTGAAAATTCCAGAAACCATTTCGTCTTCAGGATATCAGTCTAATACATCAGTTTTAGAGGGCTTCCCACAAAAATTTTTGCTACATTTATAAATGGTTCACTGTTTCCCTCATCTACACTACAGTGGAACATCTGAGATTGTCACATACAGATGTGACCCTAAATCAGAGTTGAAAAGTTTTGAGTTTAAATATCTTAATGAATACTTAGGGGCCCTTTTACAAAGGTACGTAAGGACCTACCCCGGGTGGTAATTCCGAATTTGGCAAATGCTGAAAACACACAGTAGAAAATATTTTCTATTCTCTACCATGGGGCACATACCCAGCAGTAAACGGCAGTTGGCATGCGCCGCCCAGGTAGCGCGTGAGACCTTACCACTAAGTCAATGGGTGGTGGTAAGGTCTCACGCAGAAAATGGACGTGCACTGGTTTTCATTTTGCTGTACATCGATTTCCCACCCCATTAAAATAATCCCTTTTTTCCAGACAATGTACAATAAGGGTCCGATGTGCGCCAAAACACGTGTCCACACTGCCACAGGCCAGTTTTTGGCACACCTTTGTAAAAGGGTCCCCTAGTTAATTACAGGATAATACCGTACAGATCAATATCTCTGCTGCTCTTGGTTCACAATAGGTTCAACATTTTCCCCATAAATACAAAACAGAACTATCTCTTTCATCCTCTCTATTCTTAGTACCTTTTACATCAAGTCAGCTTACCTCACGTTTTCAGATCCTAAACCGGAGATCAGCTTGTCAGCAGCAATCAGGCGCCTCTCCATGATCTCAGCTTCTTCTTGAAGTTGCTGTTTCTCTCTCATTGCGGCCTCATATTTCTCCCCCAAAGCTGCGAGCTCCCTCTGAATGGCCAAGAGCTCTTCTTGGATCTTTTCCAGCTCACGTTTACTTAAATAATAATTTCGTTCAAGCTTTGCCACCTGAATTATAAGCATAACCCCGTGTCATTAATCCTAGCTCTCAGAGCATCGGTTTATCATACAATACTTTCACTCCACAAGTTCACCGAAATCAGAGTCCACTGCATATTTTATTTATTTATTTATTTATTTATTTATTGTGAACATTTATATCCCGCATAATCCCACCAAGGCAGGCTCTATGTGGCTTACAATGTTAGGTGAAAAGTACAACATAATAGCACTAGTGCAAAGCAGAGAATAAAGTAGATGAGGGGAAGAGAGGGAAACAGTATGTAGTGCTAACACTTAAAAGCATGATTTTAAAAAGGTAACAACTACCAGTAAGTGTCTACTGGTATGGCCAGAGTTTAATGGGAATGGGACTTGATATACCGCCTTTCTATGGTTTTTGCAACTACATTCAAAGCGGTTTACATATTATATACAGGTACTTATTTGTACCTGGGGCAATGGAGGGTTAAGTGACTTGCCCAGAGTCACAAGGAGCTGCAGTGGGAATCAAACCCCAGGATCAAGGTCCGCTGCATTAACCATTAGGCTACTTCTTCACTCCTGGTCTGCTCCTTCACTTGCCCCAGGTGCAGTAAAAGGGAGCAGATACAAAAATGTAATAAGATCATTTTTGTGTAATTATTTATAAATAGAGCAATTTTCAAAACTACAGGCTGGTGCAAACTCTATAAAAAGTCCACAAACACAAAGAAGAGGCTTTCGTGGTCTGCAGTGAACAGAAAACATAGGCTCCAAAGCAGACACAGAATCCAGAACAGTCTTTATACCCCTGATGCAGCCTCTTTGGCAAAATGTGGCCACATCAGGTCCTTTTGAATAAAGATTGTTATGGATTCAGTGTCTGCTTTGGAGCCGGTGCAAACTCCTTGAATACTATTACTTGCCAATTTTACACCATTTAGTAAATGATGTTGTCCAGCGAACACAGTATTAACAATGCCAAACATGGGCAGTGTCATCATACAGCACAATACAAATTAGTATCAGCAAAATGGCTCAAACGGCTAAAAGGGCTTTGCATCCCAATGCACCAGGGGAGCAGAATAAAGCAGCATGTAAGGTTTCTCACAAGTTACATTATTCTTATACTGTGAGAATCACTCACCAGCAATACCGAGAAGCCACAGGTTAGTGACTCCTGTAGTAAACTAAGGTGTGGTAAAAGGCAGTGGCGTAGGAAGGGGGGGGCGGTGGGGCGGTCCGCCCCGGGTGCACACGCTGGGGGGGTGTCGGCTCGCTGGTTCCCTACTCTTTCTGCCCCAGAACAGGTTACTTCCTGTTCCGGGGCAGAGAAAGCAGAGAAGGAGCAGAGCCGATGCAGCTCCCAGTGACGTGCACTGGGGGCGGGTCGGCCCGCCCGCCTGCCCCCCCCCCCCCCGCTGAAAGGTACGGTGCGTTTCGGGGGGGGGGGGTGCGCTCCGGAGGGGGGGGGCGCCGTGCCCTGCACCCGGGGGGGTGCGCAGCAGCGACCCGCCCCGGGTGTCAGGCACCCTCGCTACGGCACTGGTAAAAGGCCAACTTTTACCACACCTTCCCCCCTTTTACAAAGCCGCGCTAGCGGCTGCCAGTGCAGTAATGCCGACACAGGCCACTCAAAGTGAATAGGCAGCTTTGTAGAAGAGGAGGCCTTTAATTATCCCCCCCCCCCCCCAAAAAAATGTGTTTTTATGCCAGAAAAGCACAAATGACAATTTCCTACATATTAGGTTTTTTATCATGATTCCATACCTTTTCTCTTTTGGGCTTGATTTCTTTGGCCACATCACAATAGCCCATTACAGCTTCAACAAATTTTAACATTCCTAACCCTGCTCTACTGATTGCTTCCATTTCTTCAAAGGACGTGTTCAGCGATTTTAAGTTAGCTGGATGAGGAACGGAAACAGAAATACCGAGTTACTTCCAAGTTTGTTTGTTTTTAAGACTTATCCCTATGTTTGTGTATAACATATAGAAACCTGGCTTCTATAAGTTTTGGACGGATTTGCAAAGGGCTTTTTCCCATTCTGGCCTATTCTGCATCTCCAACAGAAAATTGTACATTATGACAATCAGAACAAGACAGAATTTTCAGATCCCTGGTATTTTTCTGACCCTTGGAGGATGTTTTGGATCTACTGGTGTGAGGACAGATATGGATGATCCAATTTTAGAAAATGAGATATGATAGATGTCTATAAAAACTGAGTGGAGTGGAATGGGTAGACATGAATTGCTTGCTGTTTAGTAGTAAATTCAAAACAAATTAGAGAAAATATTTCTTCACTCAGTATGTAATTAAGCTCTGGAATCTGTTGCCAGAGAATGTGGTAAAAGCAGTTAGCTTAGCGGGCTTTGAAAAAAAAAGATTTGGACAAGTTCCTATAAGAAAAGTCCATAAGCCATTATTAAGATGGACTTGGGAAAATCCACTGCTTATTCCAGAGACAAGCAAACCTGGATTGGCTACTGCTGGAAACAGGATACTGGGCTTGATGGACTTTTGGTCTGTCCCAGTATGGTGATGCTTATGTTCTTATGTAGTTCATCATTCTATTGTCAGAAAACTCTGAGGTTCATATTGCTAAACAGTATAGATATTCAGATAATTTACTCAGATATTCAGTAGAATTTACCTGCAAAGTGCTCTGCTAAATATATCCAGAGAAAGCTGTGTACATAGAACTTCAGGATGACTATTTAGCTGATCGAAATTATCTGGCTAAAGTCTGTGTGCCCCAGAAATTCCCCGAGCACTACCTCTTTTATGTACAGGTAAATTTTGTGTGTCAAAAATTTGCTCAGGCAAAATTTAACTGGTGATTGGGTGGGGGGGCCTGGAGCAAGGAATGAAAAATTTAAGCTGTCTTTTTCTGTCTAGCTACTGCCAAAGGTTCACCAGATAAACAGTTTGAATATCGGCCTCTTCAAATATCAGCCTTAGATTTGCTAATGGCCTCCTTTACTTTCAGTTTGTCTATACTGCTTCCAGGAGAGTTTTAGGACAGCAGAATGACAACCAGGAATGTTGGAATTCAAATCCCGCTTCTCCCACTTGTGGTCTTTGTGACTGTGGACTCAGGTACAGATTAGATGTAAGACCTCTGGATGGGGAAATACCTACTGTGTTTGAACTGGAATCTGCCTTAAGTTTGGATGTGGAAATGACAAATAATTAAATCCAAAAATCCAAATCCATCAGGCAGCTCTTTAGACTGAATTCAAAACCTGACAGGCTTTCCCCATTGGAATCAAACTGACAGGACACATTTTCAAACAAATACAGATTTATCCTGGTAAACTGGCCAGTATAAAAACTGCACTCAGAGCAGCTAAAAGGGATTCACAATACACAGACTCTTTAAATGTACTAAAAGTCTACATAATTAGCATTTTGTAAAGCATATTTGCTAATTCCCTCCATAGTTTGCACAATAACAAGTACAAACACTTTAGATGAATTTAAAATACACATTAAATGGTACTGAAATTTCAGTGCTCTTTTAAAATTTAGCTGCAAAGCATTAATAGTAAAAGTACATGTGTACTTTGCAATGACCCAGGCTACTCCAAATTACCCCATGTCATGAGCTAAAATATCCCAGGGCAGTATTTCAGTTTAGTCATCCCATCATCTACACTGGAAGCAAGTTAAGGGCAACATTCATTTCCTAAAATAAAAGAAGAGCTGAAATATTCATGCAATATTCAAGGAGGAAAGCGAATAGAATGTTGGGTATTATTAGGAAAGGTATGGAAAACAGGTGTGAGGATGTTATAATGCCGTTGTATCGCTCCATGGTGCGACCGCACCTTGAGTATTGTGTTCAATTCTGGTCGCCGCATCTCAAGAAAGATATAGTAGAATTGGAAAAGGTGCAGCGAAGGGCGACTAAAATGATAGCGGGGATGGGACGACTTCCCTATGCAGAAAGATTAAGGAGGCTAGGGCTATTCAGCTTGGAGAAGAGACGGCTGAGGGGAGACATGATAGAGGTATATAAAATAATGAGTGGAGTGGAACAGGTGGATATGAAGCGTCTGTTCACGCTTTCCAAAAATACTAGGACTAGGGGGCATGCGATGAAACTACAGTGTAGTAAATTTAAAACAAATCGGAGAAAGTTTTTCTTCACCCAACGTGTAATTAAACTCTGGAATTCGTTGCCGGAGAAAGTGGTGAAGGCGGTTAGCTTAGCAGAGTTTAAAAAGGGGTTGGACTGTTTCCTAAAGGACAAGTCCATAAACCGCTACTAAACGGACTTGGAAAAATCCAAAATTCCAGGAATAACATGTATAGAATGTTTGTACGTTTGGGAAGCTTGCCAGGTGCCCTTGGCCTGGATTGGCCGCTGTCGTGGACAGGATACTGGGCTCGATGGACCCTTGGTCTTTTCCCAGTATGGCATTACTTATGTACTTAACAGATGCAATACCTTTGACAGTTTTGACTTGATTTTGAGTCACAGAATCAAAATCCATTTCCATTAGAGAACGTAGAAAATTTGGATCAGACATCATTCCTTTCGCAGCTTTCCAACTGATTTCCTTATATCCTCTCATTATCAGAATACACTCACAAACAGTCTGCACCTGTTTAGGGGGTTTAGCAAAAGACCTAGAAATAGATATTAAAAAACAAAAAAACAAAACAATGATCACAACTTTACAAATACATCACAACTGGATATATCTTTGTTGAGGCTACCTTCCAACACGTTTTTCATAAAGATATTTATCATATGGCAAAATGCACCGCATTGAAGGGGAACAGACCGCATGACATCTCCTGTGCAAGAACAGATCACAATTATAGGGGTAAATTTATAACATAACACACACGTGCTTTTCACTCCACCTACTTGGCAGGATTTTCAAAATAAAGCTGCATGCCTACTTTCACTTTGAAACTTTTTTGAAGGAAAATTACCAGTGTGCATTTACACCTGCTAGGTTGTCTGGAAACCTGATTTTTAAAAACAACAAAAAGTCCCCAGTAGTCTAGTAGTCCTCCCTTCCCCCCTCTCAATTTTCCCTGATTAAAAAAAAAATTAAATCCCTGGTATTCCTTATATGGCACAGTGTCCCTACCTGGTGCATCCCACGATAGACTACATGGGGCAGTGCCTGCCATTTTTCAAGATGGCGGCGCTAGAGGCAAGAGCAAGTGGGCATCGCTCTGCCTCTCGTGGTCAGGTATGGTGGGTGGGCTTGGACAATTCTGGGGAAGGGGTCTGGGGGTGGGAGGGTGCCAATAGACACCAGGGAGGGATTTAATTGTTTTTTAATTGGGGAAAGGGGGAGGGTGCCACTAGACTACCGGGAACTTGTTTGGAACACAGAGAGAGGGGGGGACACTAAACTACAGGGGTAGTAAGGTTTGTTTTTATTTGAAATATCGCAGGGAAGGGAGGAGATTGGGGCTGATGACTGCTAGCAATTTTTTTAAAACGTCATCCTTCCTGACAGTGCTTGAGCCAATAGCTGCTCAGGCACTGACTGGAAGACTGACTTTTTGTAATGAGCTGCAGATTACTGTCTCAATTTTAACGTGGCAGTAATTTGCATGCTCACTGCTTGTAGCATGCCACAGTTGTTTTCCAGCGATAGTTTCAAGGTAGAGCTTCACTATCTTGACATGGCCTTGTTAAGATAAGCCTGCTTTGCTGTAATCAATGGAGATAAGCTTTAAGAGCCACTTAGCTACAGTGCATTTCTTTTGCAACAGTTGGGTAAGTTATTTGTGCCTGAAGTCTATTTACCCTTCTAGTGGAGTGACTGCCACCAAGAAGATGACTTTCAGTATCTGAAACTTCATTTTATAGAAGTGTATGGGCTCAGTATAGGGGTTAGAATATAAATTACTCTCAGGTTAGCCTTGTGGTTCAGACAACAGCACAAAAGAGACACATTCAAGTCCAAGGAGGGAGAGAAGATGGATGGCGGTACTGCAGCAACATCTGCTGGCTTTATTTATTTATTTAACATTTTGTTATAGATCCTCTTCTCGGCCAAAGCCATTCAAGATGGTTTACAATTCAGTGCTATTTAACCAGTCAGAATGGTTGCTAACTGGTTAAATAGCGCTTAACTGGCTATCTTCTGATATTCAAAGGGGGATAACCAGTTATCTCCCACTGAATATCCCTGGTTAGTGGCTAGTGGATAGCTGGCTGTCCTGCTTATAATCGAAATAGAAAAACGCCTATATTGTGACCCAAATCGGGAGATAGACGTTTATCTCACAAAAACGAATAAAGCGGTATAATCGAAAGCTGAATTTGGACGTTTTCAACTGCACTCCGTCGCGGATGCGGACAAAGTTGATGGGGGCGTGTCGAAGGCGTGGTGAAGGCGGAACTGGGGCGTGGTTATCGGGCGATCAGAGATGGGCGCCTTTCACCAATAATGGAAAAAAAATATGCGTTTTTAGCGAGAATTTAGGGCACTTTTCCTGGACCCTGTTTTTCCATGAATATGGCCCCAAAAAGTGCCCTAAATGACCAGATGACCACTGGAGGGAATCGGGGATGACCTCCCCTGACTCCCCCAGTGGTCACAAACCCCCTCCCACCACAAAATATGCCGTTTCACAACTTTTTATTTTCACCCTCAAATGTCATACCCACCTCCCTGGCAGCAGTATGCAGGTCACTGGAGCAGTGATTAGGGGGTGCAGTGGACTTCAGGCAGGTGGACCCAGGCCCATTCCCCCCCACCTGTTACACTTGTACTGGTAAATGGGAGCCCTCCAAACCGCCCCCCAAACCCACTGTACCCACATGTAGGTGCCCCCCTTCACCCCTTAGGGCTATAGTAATGGTGTAGACTTGTGGGCAGTGGGTTTTGAGGGGGATTTGGGGGGCTCAACACCCAAGGGAAGGGTGCTATGCACCTGGGAGCTGTTTTACCTTTTTGTTTTGTAAAAGTGCCCCCTAGGGTGCCCGGTTGGTGTCCTGGCATGTGAGAGGGACCAGTGCACTACGAATCCTGGCCCCTCCCACGAATAAATGTCTTGGAGTTATTCGTTTTTGAGCTGGGCGCTTTCGGTTTCCATTATCGCTGAAAAACAAAAACGCCCAGCTCAAAAAAAGATAAACGTCCATGTTTTTCGAAAATACGGTTCGGTCCGCCCCTTCATGGACCCGTTCTCGGAGATAAACGCCCATGGAGATAGACGTTTCCGTTCGATTATGCCCCTTCACATCACCCAATATAACTGGCTATCCGCCAATTTTTAAACCAGTTATATCTTTGGCCAGTTTAAAGATAACTGGCTAAGTCTGAATATTGATTTAGCCGATTATCTTTAAAACGGCCAAAAATAAACTGGATATTCAATGCCGATCACCGGAAACAGCCAGGCACTGAATATCCGGGCTTAGTACCGACTGCAGGAGTTTAACTGGTCAAACTCCCATGGTCTGAATATTGACCCTAATATACATCCATCACATCATCAAGAACAATAATACAATACAAAAACTATGGAATTAATTGCCAAAGAATGTGGTAAGAGCAGTTAGCTTAGCAGGGTTTAAAAAAGGTTTGGAACAGTTGCTAAAAGAAAGCAGCAAAAAATCTGTTTTACTCTTTTGGGATTTTGCCAGGTACTTGTGACCTGGATTGGCCACTGTTGGAAACAGGATACTGGACTTGATGGACCTTCGGTCTGTCCCAGTATGGCAATGCTTATGTACTTAACTAAAATATTGTCTTCTGCAAATAAAAAAGTTTTCAAAGCTTTCTGAAAGCCTTCAATAAGAGTTAAATTTCTTAACTCATTGGGCAATTTATTCTATCCTACTACCACCACTTGTCTAAAAGTCATTTTGCTCCATAACTGTTTTTTTTTAAGTTTTATCGAGGAAAATCAATAATGGGGTTGGTAGAGGGGGGAAACGGGAGGGTGGAAGAAGAGTAAATTATGCCATTTTAAATGGTATGTGCTCTGAGAGGTCCCACTCTGCTTACCTGATCTCAGTCACATCAGACTTGTCCAGTTTTTGCAGTTCAAGTTTAGCTGCTTCTAAAATAGGCATCGCATCAGCAAGGGCACTCTCTGCTTCCTTCTTCTCCACCGCAATGATCTTATTTTGCTCCTCTATCTCAATAGCTTTTTCTTCAGCAAGTTTCTTCTTTTCCTCAGCTGTAACAAGACTCAAGTTTAACAGATGTACTTGAACATGCAGTGATTTAATTATAAGTTTGAAGGTCACAAAATCCATGTGCAAAAATCAGGGCTGGTGGTTGGGAGGCAGGAATAATGTTGGGCAGACTTATACGGTCTGTACCAGAGCTGGTGGTGGGAGGCGGGGCTGGTGGTTGGGAGGCAGGGATAGTGCTGGGCAGACTTATACGGTCTGTACCACAGCTGGTGGTGGGAGGCGTGGCTGGTGGTTGGGAGGCGGGGATAGTGCTGGGCAGACTTGTACGGTCTGTGCCCTGAAGAGGACAGGTACAAATCAGGGTAGGATATACACAAAAAGTAGTACATATGAGTTTATCTTGTTGCGCAGACTGGTTGGACCGTGCAGGTCTTTTTCTGCCATCATCTACTATGTTACTATGTGCAAAAATCTAAAGTATTCTCCCAGGCTTATAAGTCATAAAAAGAGGAGAACCATCTTTGAACATCAGTATATCCACCCTTAAATTTTTGTGGCAATATAGCATCTTCAAACTAAATTGAATTTAAGTCCTAAGAATCAATTTATTGAATGTGATCCCATTTTTTGGAAGGAAAAAAGTCTGCAAACTGAACTAGTAAAGCAGTAATAATGTCCTGCGCTTGGCACTGCCATGACAGCTCATTTTAATTGAGCAAAACTCATAGAAAATAAGTACAAATCTATAAAGTCTAGCCTGGAACATTCTTGATTTCCTGTAGGAAGTAAACACTTGAAGATACAGATTTTCCGTACAACTCTGAGGTGGTTCTTCACTATATAATGTCAGTTATGCTTCTATGTACACCAATGAAAATAAAGCCAAGCTTACCCACAGCCGTGTTGACAGCTATCTCTTCTAATAATGCTTCGCATGCAGCCGATTTCTCTGCTAGTACTATCTTCTGCTCTGCTAGCTTCAGGTTTAACTCCACCAACTGAATGCTTGCTTCCTTCAGCTTATCTAAGCCACCTTCCAGGCGCTTACATTGTGCTGGACAAGAAAAAGTGACAAGATCCATTTTCAGGGTAAAATTCCAACTCCGTATGCTTATGTTTTAAGATTTTATCCACAGTACTTGTTTTTGTTTGAACAAAAGCTATCAATTGTCTTACTTTCATAGGTAATTCAAATATTAAATAATGTTTTAATATCAAAGACTGGCTACATTTACAAATATTAGGGGTCCTTTGACTAAGGTGCACTGAAAAATGGCTTGCTGTAGTGTAGGCGCGGGTTATGGGCATGCGTCGATCCATTTTTCAGCACGCCTGTAAAAAAGGTCTTTTAAAATTTTTTGCCAAAAATGGACGTGCAGCAAAATCAAAATTGCCACACGCCCAGTTTGGATCTGCGGCCTTACCGCTGGCCATTGACCTAGCGGTAAAGTCTTACATGGTAACTGGGTGGTAATGACCTACACGCGCCAAATGCTAGTTGGCGCGCATCCGATGTGCGCGTCCGAAAATAAAAAATATTTTTCGGATGCGCATATCGGACACACGACAAAAATGAAATTACCGCAAGTCACTCAGTAGGCCGGGCGGCAACTCTATTTTGGGGCGTGTTGGGTGTGCGTAGAACCTTTTGCGGCTTAGTAAAAGGATTTCTATTTCCAGATTTGTTCTATTGAAATTGGAAGAATATGGAAAAAGAAATCAATAGTGGTACCAATAATAATTGGGGCTTTGGAACCCATACCACAAAACATTACAAAGAATTCGGAATTGCTTAACCTGGAAGGACTTCTACCTTACCAGCTAAACAATGATTTTTACTCAGAGCTGCATATATTCTATGACAATAGAATATATGCAGGTCCTAGGTAGAATCTACATTCATGGAGGACGCAACCAGAGTAATTTCCAAAGGTATTTTCCAAGGAACACGGACTGAATGAAGATTGTCTTCCTCAAATGTGGCTGAGAGCATATGCAGGTTCCATACATTGTGAACTTTTAGCAATGAGCATGATTAGGTCAGAGGAGGAAAACAGCACACGTATATCTGGTTTCTGAAATACCATGCATACTATTTTCCCCCTGTTCAGCCACTCATACAAACTGCAAGCACAGAATATGTAGACATTTTTAGCTTGCACACTTCGCTCTTGCCAATTTTCAGAGAAAATAAAAAACCACCACCACCACCACTGGTCATTTCTCTTTGAAAACTGGAGTACAGCATGTGTATCGAAAGTACCTGGGTAAGTTGTAACTGTTTGAAAATTGCTCTTATATGAGTACTGATGTGAATACAATCCTTTCATCAATTGATAACTGACTGCCTATATCAAATAGACTTTTCCATACCACCTCTTACCTATATTAAATAGGGTTTTTTCTTCCAGCAGTTTTGAGTAGGTATTGATGAAGTCAAGATAATTTTTTGGAGTGACATAGTTGCTACGTCTCAGTTTCTGTTGAAATTTAATGCTGAAACTCCCCACAGAGTCATGTACCATAACGACATGACCCATTACAGATTGTGCATGTGTAGATGGAATCCTTGGATTCTCCCCTGAAAAACCATTTAAAACATAAAAATTAAGTTCAGATCACTCTGTATATAATAAGCAGCTGTCCGTATGTTTCTTCTTTACTGGTGTTGGGGCTGCCTGTAAGGGATGCAGACCACAATCTAAACCAAAAGTTTAACAGACAGGAAACCCATACCCTCCCTGCCCGCTTTGGCAACAACACTGGAGAGACTGTGCATCTAGGAGGGAACCTTGGCCCCGCCTCCCCAAATGGAGGTGATGCTGCTGCCTGGACTAAGGTTGGGGGGCCCACCATGTATTTTTCCTCTTGTTATATGATGAGCTTTTCCACCAATGGCATATAAATACATTCCCCCCAATATTCAAAGTTATTTAACTGGCCAGAAATGGCCGCTGACCAGTTAAATAGCGTTTTGGTGCCTAAACACAAATATTCAGTGCGAGATAACCAGTTATCTCTGCTGAATATTCATGGTCAGTGCCAAAACGTTATCTAGCTATATCGTGCCATAACCAGCAATATTCAGTGCTGACCGGCTAAGTTTAGCGGGCAAATTGGACCGCATACATAGCAGCCCTATCTTTGCCCACTACTAATGTAACCAGCCAAGGGTTGGAACTACTGCTGGGCTGCAGAGGTAGCCCGGCGGTACTTCCTTTTTAGCGAGCTGTAAGCCTGTGTTGGGCTTACCGCCGCTTTGTAAAAGGTGCCCTTAGCTGGTTACGTTAGCGTAGCCAAAGAAAACCAGATATTCAATGCCTGTCACCGGAAACGGCCCAGCATTGAATATCAAGGGTCAGGACCGACTTCGGCATTTATGTGGGCTGCATCCTGCCGGCTGAATATCGGCCCTATTCAATCTAGGAAAACAGATTGTATTAACATAGGGGATCCTTTTACCATGGTGCGCTAAGCCCCAATACAGGCTTAGCAAACTGAAAAGGGCTTACCGCTGGATGCGCTAAAGTGCACTGCAAACATTTCCCTATTTGCACGTGCTAATCTCATGCTATTTATTTTTTGAATTATTTTTTGCAAGGGGGCATGGCACAGGCAGAGAATGGGTGTGGACGCGCTAACCAGCTAACACATTCACACTAGGGCATGCCAACTGGTTAATGCGGGGTAACTGCAGGAGCCCTGAGCTCCTCCTAAATAGGAAGCAGGAAGTGCTTCCGCCTTAATTATTTGCAGGTGCCATGCACTAATGACAACATTAGTGCATGACCTGCAAATCAAAAAATGAAAAATGCCCTAATTTCCCATTGTGGTAAAAATGAGCTTGGATGCATTAAGCTCATTTTTTTAGCACAGCTTAGTAAAAGGACCCCATAATTTGGAATTTGAAATACTGAAATCTAATTTTCACGGTAATATTGCACTCCCTTGCACATGCCGAGGGAGGTCAACCTGGTAAATCTTTATTTTCAGGTACCCAGTCAACCTTTTCCCTTGTGTAAAAATTAAAGCTGTATATGCTGTTTCTCTGATTTTTTTTTCACAAAAAATTTTAAAAACTACTAAAAAGAGCAAAATTATAAATACTTCAGAGAATTTTGCTCAACAAAGAAGCAGTAACAAAAAAAAAAAGATAACTTTTTTAGGAGGTAATTGCATAACAGAAAGTGAATTCATTCATATCTTCACTCCCTGCACTTTGATGCATTTTCAGTGTGAAAGTAGAGTCATTGTTTTCCCTTTGAAAACTATCCCAGATAAGATACCCACATGTACACTGGTTTTCATAGATACCTTTCCTGAAGAAAATATGCACATGTTTTTGGAAATGCACAAGTATGCATGTACTTCCAAAGCTCACCCCCAGACTGGGTAAAAGTAGAGGTGAAATGGCACTGAGGGGGCAATTCTAGAATGAGTGCTAAAATTTGGGACCCCAAAACCTATGCGTTAAGACAGTATTCTATAACGGTATCTGGGCGCCCAGATTCTCTTATAGAATAAAGTCTAGGTTGGAATTTAGACGCAAACATAATGTAAAAGACAGGTGTATGTTGGCACCGAGCCTAAGCGTGTGACCCGTCCATGTCCTGTCCACATGCATGTCCCCTTTGCCACACTAAAAAGTGACTGGCACTGATGTCAGCACGTGGGTTTTCTGAGCACTGCGGCCACTTGTAGCATGGCGGTAAAATGGCTGCCTCACCATATTTGTTTCTAATGTGCACATGCTAATTTTCCTATTAGCACATGGCCATTACCGCAGGAGACCTTACTGCCACCTATTTAGGAGGTGGTATGGGCTCCTTCGCTACTCCCACACTAATGGGGTAGCATGCGGTAATGTGCCCGCACTACCCGATTAGCACAGACATGCCTACTCTCCGCCCATGGGCACGCCTCCCATGCTGAAAAATAAAAAAACATTTTCTAGTGCGAGATTAGCGCTCACTGAGCGGGAAACTACTGCAGGACGCCTCAGTGCGTCCCGCAGTAGTACTCTTTGAGCACACAGAAGGCTCACATTAGACCTTCTATGCCTTAATAAAAGGGCCCCTTCTAAAATAGTGCCTATGGGGCCCTTTTACAAACCGGCGGTAAGTCCAATGCAAGCTTATGTTTAAGAAGGCGTGGGACAGGCACATGGGATCTCTTAGGAAAAGGAGGAGTTAGTGGTTACTGAGGATGGGCAGACTCATGTTTCTCTGTTTCTATGTTTCAATATGGAGCTACCGCCGGCCCAACACGGATGACAGCAGTTGTTCCAACCCTAGCAAGCACCATTTCCCACCCTAGAGAAAACAGGGCACTATTTTCTAGCATGGCAGTTATCCAGAGGTAATCAGGCAGCACCGTGAGCTACCCGGTTAGCACCAGGTTAGTGTGGGAGCCCTTACTACCACCTCACTGGGTGGCGCTAAGTGCTCCTCCTCACATGGTCACATGATAAGAGAAATCTTACCGCATGGCCATGGCTATTTTCAGCTTTTACCCGCTGCGGCAAAAAGGGCCACAGCACGTGACAAAAATGGCCCCCACCGCTAGCGCAGGGCCCTTTTTACCACAGCTTAGTAAAAGGGCCCTATTTGGGCGCCTAACTTCCATTTGAGCACCTAACTTGTGGCACACTATATAGAATTAGGGACTAAGCCTACACCTACCTGTATAGAGGGCAGACAATTTTTTAAAACCTAGTTTTGAACCCAGATAGCTGTGCTGGTGAGTCACTTGTCAAGTGTGCTAGAAAGGTGATTCAGGAACTTAAAATGAAACAATACATATAGGATTGGATTTAGTAAATGACGCTCAAAATCTGTCGTAAAAAAAAATTGGTGCTGAACGGTATTCTATAATGGGCGTTCCAGGATTGGCTCCCTTTATAGAATAGCATGTAGCACCAGGATCTGCACTCAATTTGGGGTTCAAGGATTTACACCAACTGGAGCCAGGTGTAAATCCCAGTGGGCAAGCTGGGCACGGATCCACACTATTCTATAACACTGTCTGCATTTTAAGGGAACACCCCTGACCCGCCCATGTATCACCCACCGTTACACCCCCTTTGCAGATCTGCATGGAAACAATTAGGCGCAATTCTGTAAATAGGTGTGTTAGTGTATTTTCACACAGATCTGCCATTTCTGCCCCGTTTCGGCACTTTGCATCCGTTAGAATGCTTTTCTGTGCCGAAAGCTCATCGTGGAAGTAGCACCTCACATTAGGCGCCATATATAGAATTCCCCTGATACTGTAAATAACGACTAAAGATGTAAAGATAAAGGTGTGTTACTTACCTAAAAATGAATTAGCAACTGCATGCAAAGCTTGAGGTGGCCATGGTAGAAACCAGTCAATACCTGTATTATTTACCAGACCTTTTCAATAAAGAAATAACATTTTAATATCAACAATTTTTTTATTCAGGATCTCAATAACAAGACAACAACTCTTGAACAAAAAAACACAACAAAGCAAAACTGAACAAAGTACTATGATGCACAAAGGCAAATAGAAGGTCTGGATCCCAAACTTATAACCCCCCCCCCCCCCCACACACACACACACACACACACACACAGTCACACACACACAAACCCTAAACCCCATTAAAGAAATAATATTTTTAAAACAATATCATAAAAATCATATGTAAATTATAGCATGTTACATTTTGTGACTAAGTTATAAACTCTCAATTTATTTGCACATTTTTCAAACTGCATCATTTAAAAATCCTGAAGCAATTTTAAAACATTCAGAGCTAAATAACTGAAGTGTTCCACATCTGTGCCATACATACGGGTGCCATAAATACAGCAAGCAATGAATAATGAGTACTTCTTTATACATCTGAGTTGAAGAATGAGATTTACCTGGAAAATTTCTACACCTTGTTCTAAGAGTATCACCCGCTGGAGACATGCCAAGGACAATATGGAGATTGTTGGCGCTCTTGTTTACAAAAAATTGCCACACGCTCTCTTTGGCTGGCCCCACTCCATTTTTATTTGCTTCATCTCTCACTTGACTTAAGACAGACTCTTTTTCATCATCTGGGAAAAGTGCTGGTACCATTCCTATTATACACAAAACGTTTGGGTGAGAAAGGAATAACACTACAGGGAAAGACAGGGGGAGAAAAATGTCTCCTTGGTAGCTTTTACAATCATCTGTAGAGAGAGCTCAGCCATAGGGAGAAAAAAGAACAAAGGATTTGTAAGGTATCTGAAGCACGGCAACTCACAATGCATGCTTAGAAATATTTTGTAGGTTTTCTGAGCTCTGAGGAAGCTGAAACATGTCAGTGCCATGGAATGGCCTCAAAGGACAGATTTTCAAAAAGAAATAACCACTATTATTATTATTATTATTAACATTTGTATAGCGCTACCAGACGCACGCAGCGCTGAACACCTGACACAGAGAGACAGTCCCTGCTCAATAGAACTTACAATCTAAAAACACAGACAGACAAGACAACCAAGGGTGAGGAAAGCACTGGGTGAGAAGGAACAAGGATAGGGTAATTGAGTAGTGGTTAGGAGCCAAAAGCAGTGGTGAAAAGATGGGTTTTCAGCATAGATTTGAAAACAGGTAGAGATGGAGCTAGGCGTAAAGGCTCAGGAAGTCCGTTCCAGGCATAAGGTGCCGTGGGCTAAAATGGGGAAAATTGTTAGATATGTGATACCAGAACAGCATGGAGTTGCTATGTTGGGGTGGAGCCTAGAGGAGAGAGAAGTGGTCATCCCACAGTTAGTGGACCTATGCCCGCCTATTAGCTGTAGCTAAGTGGAAGGACATTATACCCCTCAGGAGAACTGAGTGTAAAAAAAAAAAGCCTTGCAAATTTTTGAAATGGAGAAACTGACAGAAATGATATAAAAGAGAATGAATAAATTCGAAAATGTCTGGACACCCTTCTGGAGACATTTGACTAAGAGCCCGATGTTCAAAGCAAACCAGGATTGCAACATTTCATTTAGACTGGTTTTAGTCAGTCTAAATGAAACGTTTTTTTTGCGTGCAATGCACAGAGGATTTCGGCCATTGCTTTACCATGTACAGAAGCAGTGACCAAAAGTCCCATGCTAATGAGCTCACAAGTATTAAAATGAGTTCATTAGCAATTACGTGCAAGGAACAGAGAAATGGCTCATGGGAAATCCCTGCCCTAACAACTAGAAACTACCAACAGCCGTCAATAGTGTCTGCTGCTAACTTTCCTGTCAGTTTCTAAGCACTGATTGCCTCAGGGACTGACAGGAAAGTCAGGCCGTGGTCCCTTACCCTAAACCCTTCCCTGTGCCTCCAAACCACAGTGGACCCCAAATCCCCGGGGATCCAGTAGACCCCATTCCGACCCCCCTCCACAACCACAAAACAGTGGCCGCGGTGGTCTAGTAAGTCCTCCAGACCCCTCCATACCGTTTTTTGGAGGCAGGAGGCACGCTTACTCCCTCCTGCCTCTGGGCCCACCTTTCTCAAAATTGCTGCACCAGCCCCGGGGCATCCTGGGATGCAGTGGGAGGGGCCTAAGTATCCTATAAGGAGCTTTTCCCTTATATGGAACTTAGACCCCCCCCCCCTCCCAGTGCATCCCAAGATGCACCAAGCAAGGGCTGGGTACTGCCATTTTGAGAAGGGAGTGCCCAGAGGCAGTTGAGAGTAAGAGTTCCTTCTGCCTCTGATAAAAAGTATGTGGAAGGGATGAGGGCAGGGTCATTAGACCACCATGGCCACTGTTTTTTGGTTGCGGGGGGGGGAGGGGGTCGGAGGGTACACTGGACCTTCAGGGATTTTTTGGTTGGGGGGGGGGGGTTAGGAGGAGGTCCAGTCACTGGACATATGCACAAGAGCTGTGCCTACTGCACAGCTCTTGTGGGCATGCGCCAGGAATGCTCAGACCCCTTTACTGACCAATGCTCAACACTAACAGTGTGCATATAATTTGCACGCTGTTAGTGTTGAGCATTGATTGGAGTTGGTACTCTCCTCTCAGGAACCTGTAAGCCACATTGAGCCTACTGCTATGCGGGAAAATGTGGGATACAAATGTAATAAATAAATAAATAATTCCAACTCAGTGATCAGCCAATGTTTTTCCAGCGCTGTTCCCTACAGCACCAGAGTTCTGTGCAGCACACCCTAAGTCCAATAAATACTGTAAGAACTACACCAGGGAGTGAAGTGGGGAGAGGGGGGAATACAGGGAAATTGATTGTGATGAGTGTGCATATGGGGTGATAGGGTGTACATTACACATTATACATTAGAAGGTATAACACAACATGTGTTTCTTGTGATCTCTGATATGGAAGATAAAGTGATGTTGGTGTCCTTTTTATATATTTGTTCAAAAACGAATACATTCAGGGGAAGTTAAATCGCTTTTTTGAGGCTATCTGCTGATATTCAGCGGCACTTAAATGGTGTAGAGCTGATATGATTGAATGTGGGAGATGAGCATTGAGGCCTGATACATCCTATGCCCAAATGAATCTAGTGTCTAGGCTTATCTGTCTGGGGGAGCCAAGGCAACATCCCTGGAGCTCCTAGCCTGCTAAGCATGGATTCAACCACCAAGGACTGATGAGGCAATTGTGGCCTGTAAAATCCAGGTGTACTTTGAATCCGATACATGGTGTCAATTTTTTGGGGCATAACTGGGACAGACAAAGAGGACTCCCAATTTTTCACCTGAACATCTTGAAGAATCCTGTGAAGAGGGACAGTCACAGCCTCCCTAGGAGGTGAATTGTAGTCCAGAACCTTGAACATCTCAGATGGATGTCTGAAAATGGCCAAAAAAAATGTCCCTCTGCTGGAAATGTCCAAATCGCGATTTTCAAAAGGCAGAATTTGGATGTTTTACACTGCAGTTCATCCAAATAGCAAGGGGACATGTTGGAGATGTGTTTTGGGCGAGACTAGGAAAGGCCCAAAACTAGGATGTCTTTCAGTGATAATGGAATGGGAAGAAACATCCAAAGCAAAAAAAGGACGTTTTTACCTAGACCTGTTTCAATCACGTCCAGGGTGCAAACAGGTGACCTGACTGAGGAGCTGACCACTGAAGGGAAAAAGGCATAACCCCGCCTTAATTTCCCAGTGGTTACTGACCCCCTTCCACCGCCCTGTACCCTGGTTCATAAAATTATCTACGGCGAAGCCCCGGGATACATGACAGACCTCATAGACCTACCAACCAGAAACACAACAGGATCAACACGAACATACCTACATCTCCACTACCCAAGCTGCAAAGGACTCAAATGCAAATCAACCTATGCATCCAGCTTTTCCTACATAAGCACACAACTATGGAACGCATTACCAAAAGCCGTGAAAACAACTTATGATCACCTAAACTTCCAGAAATCATTAAAAACTAACCTGTTCAAAAAGGCATACCCTACCTATCCAACTTAAATGCCTGTACCCTGCAACACAACGAAACCAAAGATCGTAATGGACATATAATAACTCTTCCTCTCTACGATTCCCTAATGTGTCTGTACACACGAACCTTATTCTACCACAACATTACTGTATTTGTTCATACCGGAATTGGCGAATGCCTTTACGGTACTATGTAAGCCACATTGAACCTGCAAATAGGTGGGAAAATGTAGGATACAAATGTAACAAATAAAAAAAATAAATAAAGTGACAGTGCAGGCTCTATGACAGCAAAGGAGTAGCCTAGTGGTCAGTGCAGTGGACTTTAAACAATGGGACCGCCATTTTGCACCTGAGAAAGTTGGAGACGGTGTGATGTATCGTGGGACTGTTTGGAATCTTAAGATTGTTTTAGGTACGAGGCTGGACTTGAAGTGAATCGTGAAGATATCCTCAGTGGAGATAAGTACCTACTTCAAGCAATATTTTTTGATATGTTTTGATACTTTTGGACAGTTTGAAATTTTAGTCTCCGTGTTATGCGTTTGTGGAGGCAGTGCTTGATATAGTGGAGTTTTTTTTGTGAAGACACATGATTGAAATGGTTCCCTCTTTAAACAAAAGGCATGTCCTTTGAAAAATGAGGAAGTTCCAATTGTTCTGAAGTCTTTTTTTCTCCACTTTTTTCATTATTACCTGCCTTGGTTGCCCCCAAACGATACATATATAAGGTAGAATTGTTGCTATTTTTTTGATATTGTATTCTACTTATTCCGAAGAATTTGTAGTAGTACCCAGATATAACTCCCATTTTAATTCTTTTATATCCATACAAATACGTGAGCTCTCCTAGAACATAGAAATAAATATCTACTGTACCTGATTTAATAAGAGGCCTGCAAGAATGATGGCTATTGTTGTGATGTATCTTTAGGTACAGCAGGTTTTTATCTGGTCCTGGAGGGCTCACAATCACATATACATGAATTAAGGTGGGATTTGTACCTGTTTAAAATCCACTGCACTGACCACTAAGTTCCCCCCCCCCCTGCTCTGCAGGGATGTCTGTGCGGCCATTTTTGTACAAATGATGCCAGACAGACATTTTTTTGCCTGGTTTTTTGGCGTTCACATTTTGGACATTTCAGTTTGGAAAACGGCTATTCATTTTTGATGATTTCGGTGTAAGAATATCCTTCTCACATATTTACAAACAGGAAATCCCGAAGTTTTTCTTGTTTGAAAATGTCTGTGAAATGAATGGGGGGGGGGGGGTTTGACGTTATGAGCAGGACATTCCAATACTGACTTGGATATTCTTTCGAAAATGCCCCTCCATGTTACTCACCTGATGTTAACATATTATTAATGAGTTCCAGGAATCCCTCTTCAGCTACATGGGCATCCGTAAAAAGAAAAATTATCTTCTTGTTTTCTATGCCAAGTTTGAGGTACAGATTCTTTAAGTCATCTCTGAAACTGTTCTCTCCATAGCCTCGACTCAGAACAATTTCAAACACCTAATGCATGAAAAAAAAAATCAAATTTACTGGTATAGTTCAATCCTATAGTAAAAAGACAGTCCTATGGACTTATGCTGAGTATCTCACAGGAGAAACAGCCATGGGCCTACAGGCAACATAAAGTCCTAAAGGCTCTGCTATGTAAAAATAAACATAAAATAGCCCTGGTGAATGAGTTTAAAAGAGGGGACCTACGCTAGCGTCAGCGAATGTTTGTGATGCACGCTGAGGCCCCCTTTTACCACAGCGGGTAAAAGGCTGTCTTTTTTTCTGGAAAAGAAATGGCCGTGTGGTAAGTGAACCACTTGCCACACAGCCATTTTGGGGGAAGCACTTACTGCCACCCATTGAGGTGGTGGTAAAGGCTCCCGCGCTAACCAGGTGGTAAAGCAGTAGCGCTACAAAAACAGAAAATATTTTTGTAGCACTGGAAATGGTGTGAGCTGGGGTAGCCCGGCAGTAGTTCCAGATTGGCACGAAGCAAGCCTGTTGTCATGCGCCAACACTTTAGTAAAAGGCCCCCTATTTTATAAAGCAACTCCAATCCAGCTCTGCCCGAGCACCACTCCTGGGAATGCCCATCCAATAACAATACTTTAGTTGGCAGTGGCACACATACTTGTATGCATTCACCCACACAATTTATAACAGCCAAACATGGAAAAGATGGATTTATTTATTTTCATGACTGATGGTCTAATGATTAATATATTAACCTGCACAAAATCTCATGATGTCTCGGTCTACAGGCTTTTCCCCGGATTCTACATAACGCAACTTAAGTTGTGCGTGCAAATCCAGTCATATTCTGGATTTGCACGTGCAACTTAATTACTTATCCAGTCAATCAGCGCCAATAATTGCTACTTAATAAACAATTATTGACACTAATTGACATTAATTAGAATTTACACACAGAACTGTCTAAATGTATTCTATAATGTGACGTGCGTACATTCTAAGTCGCATAGTTGAAAAGGGAGCATGGCCATGGGCATGTTGTGGGCATTTCTAAAATCTATGTGCATTGCTATAGAATACACCCGGTCTGTGTGTAATTTAAGCGTCGGCATTTACACCAAGTTTTACTTGGCATAACTGCCCACGACTAAATTTAGTCACATGGAAGGGTGCTCGGCGTATTCTATAAACCGCATGGAAATTTACACTTACTCTATAGAATAAGCCTAGGCGCATTTCGTTTGGCACCAATTTTTTAGGCATGATATATAGAATCTAGTCCTTTGTGCTGCATGGGGTAATTTTATAAAGGCTATTTACTTGCTCTGAAATAACTGAAACCAAATAAATTAACCTAAGTCTTAAAAGGAGTCATGTTTCTTTACTGTCCTATAAGTAAACACTGCTTGATAGAGATACCTGCAATAAGCTTAAGGGGAGATATTCAGCCCATGACAGTGGACAGTTTTAAAGCCGCTGACAGCCACGGGCTAAATTAGACCCGGATATTAAATGCTGGACCATGTCCAGGCACTGGCATTGAATATCTGGGTGCTGGCTGACATTCAATGTCGGTATCCACATACAGTACAGTCTCGATTATCCGACCTTCACTAACCCAACTATCCAGCATATTTGACAGACATCCCCAGTGTCGTCATCACATTTATTTCTATTAAAAATCTTTGTTTTAGAACAATTTTTGAAAACTGGGGACTCTATGCCTTTGTTTATGAATTGTTCATGGGGCTTATGCAGCGTTTTCCATATTATCCGACATTTACTTATCCGACAATGGGTCGGTCCCATTTACGTCGGATAATCGAGACTGTACTGTACCTCAGCAGGCAAAGATCAGACCACATAAAAAGCAGTCCTATCTCTCCAGTTAGGTATGCAGATACCTGCACTGAATATTGCCTGTGTCCATATATTTCCAGCTCCACCCAACTCTGGACACTGCTGTGACATCACACCAGATTTTCAGTGGCACTATGCATTTAAGGGATGCTGAAAATCCAAGGACGGCCCTCTCAGTATGCTTCTCAGCAGGCAGAAGCCTCTCCTGCCCACTTAAACCACACTGAATATCAACCCCCTTATTTTCTCACCCATCTACTGGGGAGCTTGGTCATGCTTCCTCTCAAGTCTGGCCTGACCACTAGGCAGATTAAGCATCTGGCTAGAGCAGAACAATTTGGGGAGGTGGTGGTACCTACACTGCAGTAATCAGCATCTCTAAACAGCTGGTGCAGGACCTTGATCACCCCTGTGGCTCAAAGCCTGCCAGGTCTCACCCCATCCAAAACATAAAGTTCAGAGGGGACAGGAAACGTCAAGCCTTGAACATGCATAGATACTCAAGGCTCTGCATCGGCTGTACCGAGTCTTGTTTAGAGATGCTAACACGTTGGTGCCACTCATCAAATTGTTCTGCGGAGGGAAGGGGGTAGGGAAGAAGGGAACAGAAGGGAAAATGATAGATATCTTGGGTTGGAAAGAAGGGGAAATGATGAGGGGTAATGGAGGTTGGGCATGTGGAGTGAGTGGAGAAGGGCAGAGGCTGGACACTTGAAGGAGGAGGGAAGTAAGGAACAGAGAGGGAAATGCTAGACATCTCAAAGATGGGGTAAGGAAAGGGAGAGACTGGACATATGGAGGGCATGGAGAAGGGGAGAGAACGGACACTTGAAAGGAGGTAGAGAAAGGGAGAGGCTGGATACTTGAAGGGAGTAGGGAAGGGGAGAGGTTCAACACTAGGAGAGTAGAGAAGGAGTGAGGTGGACACTTGGAGGAATAGTGAAGGAGTGATGAAGACACTTGGATGGTAGTGAAGGGGAGACGCTTAACACTTAAGGGTAAGGAAAGGAAGGAAGGAAAGATGCTGGACAAAAGGGGGAAAAGCTACTCGGGGGGGGGGGGTGCACAGCTGAAGGTTCACCTAGGTGGTCAGATGTCCTTTGGCTAGACCTAATTCTCCTCTGCGCAAATCCCTCAATTTTATAAATTGAGTAAAAGACAACTCACAAACCAACTACATAGGAAGCTAAGGCAAGATAAGTTTCCTTGAGCTTAAAGCCAGATTCCTCATCACAGTGGAAGATTATTGTGGTTGTAAAATCATTTCCACCCTCCTCATAAGAAGATGTCAAGAATGCATTTTGCACAAAAGAAACTTACATCATATCCTGCTGCAAATGCAGCCAACTTTGCAAGGGACTGCTTTCCCGAGCCTCCAACACCAACGAGCAAAGCGTGACCACGATCCATCCTGATGATGCGATGCACACGAGTTAAGTGTTCCAAAGCATCGTCAAAGAGCACCAAGTTCATTTTGGCCCTAGCTTCATTATATTCCTCTAGAATTTCCTAATAGAAAAGGGCATAAATAGGAAAATGGCAGGACTTGTTAATTCACACTGTAATAGTCTATTATCAGTCTGTTGTCAAATTAATTTCTTTGAACAACTCTGTTACAGTACCAAGAGGGGCATTTTCGATATGACGTCTAAGTCGGACTTTGGAATATCAAATGTAACCATTTTCGAAAAAGCAAAATGTCTATTTTTTTTTTTCAGGCCATTAAAAAAAATGCAAAAGTGAAAAATGTAGAAAATTAAGCCATTGAGAAGTGGGAGGGGCCAGCATTTTTAGCAGACTGGTCCCCCAGACATCCCAGGAGAGCAATGTGACATCCTAGGAGGTACTGTAGTGCACTTCATATAAATGCTCCCAGGTACACATCTCACTGTTGCTCCCTTATCTTGTCTGCTGAGCCCCCCCAAAACCCACTATCCCCAACTGTACACCACTACAATAGCCTTTATGGGTGAAGGGGGCACCTAAATGTGAGTACAGTGGGTTTCTGGTCAGTTTTGGAGGGCTCACAGTTTCCACCACAAGTGTAACAGGTAGGGAGAGGTAGTGTTTGAAGTCAGTTCATTAGTGTGTCAGATTTTGTATGAAGATATGCCTAAGAATCTGTCAGAATTATGTCATTAGAATTCTCATATTCTTTACAACCTGCAGGGACAATGAGATTAATCTTGCTATCTATTGTGTGAGCAAAATTAACCCCCCTGTTTATAAAGCTTAGCTGGAGTTATCTGCAGATAACTCGAGCTAAGCTTTAGTAAACAACCCCCTAATTGTGATGTGTAATTCTCCTATTTCAGTATTGGTTCAACAATATGAAATTTTATACCAGTAGAGATAAAATTGCAAGCAGATTATTTTGCTTTCAGTAAGCAGATAAATGCCTTTCTTTTTACACAGGCATTTGGATACTCAAAATGAAGTGTGAAGCCAGGATGAAAGAGAGCATTTGAATGTGTCTGTCCACAGACAGAGGGGAAGTTTAGTATGATTTTGTGCATTTGTCTATTATGTTTAATTTTTGATCACTCATTTTATTGTTTTTATATATTTGAGAGGAATTCAACTAGAACATTGTTGTATAAAAGGAATACACAGTTTTAGTAAATTTTTTAAATAAAATAAATGCATAACTTTTAAACAGATAGCTGTTTAAAGTCACAGCGATTTTCATTGGCACAGTCATTCCAAGTGGTACCATTAAAAATCCCCTGATAACTTCAGATGGATAGTTTATCCTATTTGCTCTATATGCGGAGCCAATGAAGTGCACATATCACCCGCAGAGATGGAAGGAGCAAATCTCTCAAGTACTTCTACCTTAAGCAACTTTCAAAAGCAAAAGTGTGTGTATTTTCCCTTCCAGAACTGATGCCATATCCACAGGTTAAAGTGTAGCCGGTTGAAAATGACCCCCTATAGGCAATACATTGAAACAGGGTACCTGGAAGAGAGCTTTTGCTGCATCATAGTCCTGGATGTCTTCATAGACACGAGGTTCACCCTCACGCAGCGCAGTTCTATAATCTCCAAACAGAATAGGATTTCGCATGGCAGTCTCCAAATCTGCCTTAAACTTCTCTTCTATCAAGTGCTGTATATGTATTTGAACCTTAAAGTATAAAATTACAGACTAGTATTGCTAATAAACTCAAATGTTATCTGCCTTAATAGCATTAACATTGTTTTATTTTTCCTTCTTTACCTCTTATTATTTAAATTCCCTAATACAGATGATGTTGCTCATGTGGCACTAGTGTTCTCTGGTCCTTGGCCTAACTCTATGGTCAGCAGGTTTCACCGGACATTGTCCCTCACAATCCAGGTTCAAGGGCATCACTTCTGGGATTTGACTGAACCCTTCCAGCCTCATCACACTGGACACTCTAACATGGGCAGCATTCCTTCTTTGAGTTCAAGAATGTTTTTTGTACATTGCTTTACAACATAATGAAAAACATTGCATACACTATAATAATCAGAGTACTACAGTGTTATTCAGAAGACATTCCAGTGCAATCATAAAACAAGGATTTTGTGCTGACACCCTTTAAAAAGGAATATATATTCCTCCAATTTTTTTTCTGTGGGTTTGCTCTACTGAAGTGTACATAACTTTACAAGTATACAATCTGTTCCCCCCTCCTTTTCTCCTTCCCCCCCAAACCCCCATCGGTCATGTGGTGTTGCTAACTACCGCTACTAGGGACCACAGCTCTTTTTCCACCTCTTTCCCTTATTCTCCCTCTCATTTGATGTGTCTCCACATTTCTCCTCTAGGCTTCCATCTCTCTTCCCTTCAAGGCCACTTCTTTTCTTCTCGCTACACCCAAATCCTTCAGCTTCACTTACGACATCATCTTCTTTCCAGTCTTCCATCACTTTCCACTATCTCTTGATCCTCACTCACACCACATCTTCCTATCCTTCCCTTTTCACCTCATCTCTCATGCCTCTAAAGTTCTCTTTTCCATTTTCCACACCTTATCCCTTGTCTCCAAAAAGCTTCAATTTTACTCCTTCCTTCAACTGCCCTCCCTGCCTTGCTTCTTTTCTGCACCACTTCCCTGTTTCCCCTTCTCAATCATTCACCCCCAACTCTTTTCCCTCTTTCCCAGCATTTATAACAACATAAGAATAGCCATACTGGATCAGACCAATGGTCCATCTAGCCCAGTATCCTTTTTCCAACAGTGGCCAATCCAGGTGACAAGCAGTGTCTTCCCCCATGTCCATCTTAATAACAGACTATTAACTTTTCCTCCAGGAACTTGTCCAAACCTTTTTAACCCAGATATGTTAACCACTGTTATCACATCCTCCGGCAGCGAGTTCCAGAGCTTAACTATTCTTTGAGTGAAAAAATATTTCCTATTTGTTTAAAAATATTTCCATGTCCCCTGGTCTTTGTACTTTTTGAAAAAGTGAAAAATCGATTCACTTTTACCCATTCTACACCACTTAGGATTTTATGCTGAAGAACCTTAACCTCTTTAGCCTTTCCTAATTTGGAAGGAGTTTCATCCCTTTTATCATTTTGGCCGCTCTTCTTTGAACCTTTTCTAATTCTGCTGTATCTTTTTTGAGATACGGTGACCAGAATTGAGCACAATACTCAAGGTGAGGTCGCACCACGGAGCGATATAGAAGCATTATAACATTCTTGAACTTTTTTCCATCCCTTTCCTAATAATTTCTAGCATTCTGTTTGCTCTTTTGGCTGCTGCCGCACACTAGGAAGAGGATTTCAGCGTACTGCCTACAATGACACCTAGATCTTTTTCTTGAGTGCTGACTCCTAAGGTGGACCCTAGAATCAGGTAACTATGATCCGGATTATTCTGCCCAATAAGCATCACTTTGAATTTCTCCACATTAAATTTCATCTGCCGTTTGGATGCCCAGTCTTCCAGTTTCCTATGGTCTTCCTGCAATTTTTCACAATCCCCATGTGTTTTGACAACTTTGAACAGTTTTATGTCATCTGCAAATTTAATCACCTCACTCATCGTACTGATTTCCAAATCATTTATAAATATGTTAAATAGCACCAGTCCCAGTACAGATCCCTGCAGCACTCCACTATTCACCCTCCTCCATTAAGAAAAATGGCCATTTAACCCTACCCTCTGTTTTCTGTCGAATAACCAATTCCTAATCCACAGGACATTTCCTCCAATCCCATGACGTTGTAAGTTTCTCAGAAGTCTCTCATGAGGAACTTTGTCAAAAGCTTTCTGAAAATCTAGACATGCTACATCAACCAGCTCACCATTATCCATGTTTATTTACGCCTTCAACGAAACTAAGCACATTAGTGAGGGAAGACTTCCTTTAGCTGAACCCATGCTGACTCTGTCCCATTAAACCATGTTTGTCTATGTGTTCCGTAATTTTATTCTTTAGAATATTTTCCACTATTTTGCCCGGCACTGAAGTCTCCCTGTCTTTTTCCGCCTTCCACTGTTTCCGTCAGCTGACTTGACTATGTAGGGGGAGCCCATCTCTACTACTACTACTACTACTTAGCATTTCTATAGCGCTACAAGGGTTACGCAGCGCTGTACAAGTTAAAACATGGGGAAGGACAGTCCCTGCTCAAGAGAGCTTACAATCTAAAGGTAACACGCTATGTAGTCATTGTAGGTATCATGAATGGGGAAGGTGGTTAGGCGCCAAAAGCAAAGGAGAAGAGATGGGCTTTGAGTAAGGACTTGAAGATGGGCAGGGAGGGCGCATGGCATATGGGCTCGGGGAGTCTGTTCCAGGCATAAGGTGATGCGAGGCAGAAGGGGCAGAGTCTGGAGTTAGCGGCGGCGGAGAAGGGCACAGACAGGAGTGATCCGTCCCGAGAGCGGAAGTCACGGGCGGGGACATAGGGGGAGAGGAGGGAAGAGAGGTAATGGGGGGCTGCAGATCGAGCGCATCTGAAGGTCACCAGGAGAAGCCCGAACTGTATACGGTAGCGGACCGGGAGCCAGCGAAGCGACCCGAGGAGAGGGGCGATACGAGAGTATCGGTTCACGCGGTAGATAAGACGTGCAGCGGAATCCCGGACAGACCGAAGGGGGGATAGGCGGCCAAGCGGGAGACCAGCGAGGAGAAGGCCGCAATAGTCAAGACGAGAGGCAACGAGTGAGCGGACGAGGGTTCGGGTGGCCTGTACAGAGAGGAATGAGCGGATTTTGCTAATATTATAGAGGAAGAAGCGACAGGTCTTAGCTGTCTGCTGGATATGGGCAGAGAAGGAGAGGGAGGAGTCGAAAATGACTCCGAGATTGCGGGCTGACGAGATGGGGAGGATGAGGGCGTTGTCAACAGAGACGGAGAGTGGGGGAAGAGGAGAGGAGGGTTTGGGTGGAAAGACAAGGAGCTCAGTCTTTGCCATGTTCAGTTTCAGATGCCGGTTGGACATCCCATAACATATTCAGGCCTTGCTTCTTACTATGGCATGCAGTTAATGTGAATTACCGCACTGGCATGACAGCACAGTTACTGTGTGCTAATTTGGGCATTAACCCCCAGATTCTGTATAGCGCGCCTAGAGATCCATGCCACAATCGGTGCAGATTCTATAACAACGCGCGTAATTTAACGAGCTTAAGAAGCTAATGAGGGCTGATACCAGCACTTAACAAACAATAATTGGCACTGATTAGAATTTAGGCGCACATCTCTCCACTGCTGACTGCACTGCTCTGCCTGTGCCAGCACCACCGAGGAAAGACAGAGAGGGATCAAGAGTACACCAACCAAAGCAGAACAAAAAAAGCATAGAAGGACCTTCAAGACTGGGACAATCATAAGTTGTTTATTCAAAAAGACCCAACACGGGCTGTGTTTCGGCAGGAATCTGCCTGTATCAGGGGTCAAAAAAGTCCCAACTTCTTTAATGAAAAATGCAGACAAATCAATAAATACAGAAATTTCAACATGTAAACTAGTATCTGTGCCAACAGCCATAAAAGTGCGGAACCTTGAGTAACGCTGTCACTATGTGTTTACATAATGAAATTTCTGTATTGTTTATTAAGGGTTTGTCTGCATTTTTCATTAAAGAAGTTGGGATGTTTTTTTGACCCCTGACGCAGGCGGATTTCCACCGAAACATGGTCCGTGTTGGGTCTTTTTGAATAAACAACATGATTGTCCCAGTCTTGAAGGTCCTTATGTGCTTTTTTTGTTCTGTTGTGCCTGCACCACCGCCACTTTTAAAACTTGCAGCCGGAACTTCCTGAATGCCAAGTTCTTTGCACAAAGCCTGGTCTACTGAAAATAAATATATAAATAATAAACCCTCCAGAGGATAATCTTCCAACTCCAACTTCTTTTTTTTTTTTTAAATCTGTTTATTGGCACAACATTAGACATGCAAAAACATGAAAACCAAAGTACTGATTACAAAGCTTAACCATCCACTTTTCGGTGATAAAGAGTGCCAAACATACATTTTTAATTTTTTAAACCCCTTCCCCATATCCTCCCCTCTCCCCAGTATTCCTCTCAAATTTCTGTTTTTATTGAAAATATTGTACAGATATCAAGTCATTATATAGCAACAGTGTATTAAACATCTCTCAAACTTAAATACTGAACAGTATAAAATAACATATAGAATATTCCCTCATTTCCCCCCTCCCCCCCATCTTGCCCTCAGCCATTAGAAAGCATTGAGGCTCGGTAGATAGACATCCAGAAGCATTCAAAGTCTTGGGACAATGAGCTCAGGGGCATCAAGGTCTATGTTAGATTTTAGTCTCCATGATCGATATCGTTCCCATAACCTATTAAACTTTGCTACATGTCCAGATCGTAAAGCTGTCATTTTAGACATTTGATATAGATAGTCCATCTTATATATTACTTTTATCACAGGCGGTGCTACTGAGCTTTTCCACTGTGCAGCCAATATAATTTTTCCCGCCACCAACCATATTGAAGTGAGCCGATGGTCTAAAAGACGTACCCCTGGGGGGCGGACATGTAGCAAGCAGACCTCCGGCTTTTGAGGATACCGCACTCCTGTCACTTGGATAAACACATCAATCAACTCTGCCCAATAAAGCTGTATTTTTGGACATGTCCACCAAATATGCAGCATGTCCCCCACTGCCACACAACCCCTCCAGCACTTGTCAGACCCCTGTCCATACATCTTTACCAATCGCTGAGGAGTGTAATACCATTGATATAATATTTTATAACTGTTTTCTATCATTGAACTAGATATAGAAACCCGCAACATATGCTCCATGGCTTTTTCCCATTGTGTGTATTCTATTGTTATTTGTAGGTTTTTCTCCCACCGCTGTAGATAGTGTAGTATAGGCTTCTTATCATAGAGCAATGCCTTATAGAGGCGAGAGATACATCCCCGGTGGCTGCCCACCCTTATTGCTTGTTCTATGGCCAATTCCTCTAAGGACAGTTCAATTTTTGCCCTTTTATTTATATAGTCTCTCATACGATTATAGTGAAATAGGTGGTACGCTGGCAAACCATATTCCTCTTGTAAATCTGTGAATGGTATCATCTGTCCCTCGTCCCATAGTTGCCCTAATGTGTTCAGTCCCTTCTTCTCCCAACTACTATAAAGTGGATTGGCCATCCCCAGAGGACAACCGGGAGCGGTTTTTATGGCCATCTGTTGGAAATATAATCTGTTGGGGATATATCGCTGCCGTATAGCCAACCAAGTTTGTAGGGGATATTGTACAGCTAGTGGGGCTTTCCTAATGTATGCCTGAACCTGCTTCTTTGGCAGCCATATAATGGAGCGCATGTCAGCGAGCCCCATCCAATGCCGTTCCACCTGGAGCCATGGTTTTGCATTACCAATAGTCCACTCCGCTAACACTCGTAGTTGTGCTGCTTGGTGGTATAGGGCGAAGTTTGGTACTCCCATACCACCCTGTTTTTTAGATTGGTATAGGACGTTTGCTCTGACTCTTGGTGGTTTATGCTGCCAGATATAGGCAAAAACTTTTCGATTTAGTTGGCGAAAGAAACCCTTCGGCATTGGCAATGGTAACGCGAGAAATAAATATAACAGCTTGGGCAATATCATCATTTTTATAGCTGCCACCCTTCCCAACCAAGATAATTCTAAGCCCTCCCATTTATCTAGATCCCGAAAAAGTTCCTGAAGCTTTGGCGGGAAATTAGCCTGATGGAGATCCCCCAAGTTAGGTGTTAATTGAATACCCAGATATCTAAGAGTTCGGGTAACCCATTTGACCGGGAATTGCTGCCGTAACAAGCCCTCTTCCGTCTGTGGTATCCCAAGTCCTAAAACCTCTGATTTGGCCATATTCACACGAAACCCAGATAACTGACCATAGTGATTCAATTCTTGTATTACCTGAGGTAACGATTCGCTAGGGGTTGTCACCGTTAAAAGGACATCATCCGCAAATAGCATGATTTTATGGGTTATGTGTCCTATCTTTAGACCATGTATGTAAGGATTTTGGCGTATGTGTTGTGCTAAAGGTTCCATGGTCAAGGCGAATAATAATGGTGATAACGCACAACCCTGCCGCATTCCCCGTTCTAATGTGATAGGGCGGGAACTAGACCCGTTGATCCGTAAGACCGCCAATGGCTGAGCATATAGTAGTCGAAGCCAAAGAAGAAATCGACCCGTAAAGCCCATATGTTCCAGGACTTCAAACATGAAGGCCCAATTAACCCGATCAAACGCCTTTTCTGCATCTAATGAAAGGAGCATCATGGGTTGTCGGGTGCTAACTGACTCATGGATCAAATGTAGTGCTCTCCTAACATTATCAAATGCTTGCCGTCCTACAATAAAGCCCGTTTGGTCCCCATGTACTAATTTCGGCATGAACTTTTGTAGCCTTTTAGCTAATATTTTGGTAAAGATTTTGTAGTCGGATCCCAAGAGTGATATTGGGCGATAGGAATTACACTGCTGCGGATCCTTCCCGGGTTTCTGCAGGACTATAACATTTGCCAATCTCCAGGTAGCCGGCAACTCGTGTTGGAGTTCAATTTCATTGAAGGCTCGGACCAATAATGGTATCAATTGCTTACTATAGCATTTATAAAATTTATTAGTATAGCCATCGGGCCCTGGCACTTTGCCATGTGGTAGGTCTCGTATCGCCCATACCACCTCATCTGATGTAATAGGGGCTGAGAGCATCTCCCCCTCTATTAGTGATAACTGAGGAAGCATGGCGTGGGTTAGATAACTTTGGGCCTGTTGTTGATCTAAGGTCCCCTCACATTGGTATAATGTTGTATAGAAGTGGGCGAATACCGCTCCAATGTCGTCTCGTGTGGTATGCATATTCCCGTCTATATCCCGAATCGAGGTGATATGTGTATTTGTAGACCATTTTTTCAATTTATGGGCAAGTAGCCGTGAGGCCTTATTCCCGAATTCAAAATAGGTCTGTCTTACTCGTTGCAATTGTTCAGTGATCTCTGCCAGTTGGAGCTCCCTAAGTTCCATCCTTAAATTATGCATCTGGTGTTGTATGTCCCCTGTCTCCCCCTGCTGGGTAGCTCGCTCACTAAGGGCCATCAATTCTGCATGTATCTGCTGTGTCCGTGCTCTCGCCTGTCGCTCAACATGTGCCTGGATGGAGATGACTTTTCCCCTGATCACGGCCTTGCAACCTTCCCAGAGTATTCCAGAAGACACCTCTCCATTATCATTGAGGTCAATGTATTCTTTGATATCTGCTTCTAGCCTAGTGACTATTGCCGGATCTGCTAGCAACGAGTCATTGAAGCGCCATTGTGGCTTCTCCAAGTTTCGTGTTTTCCTCCTTAGCTCCAGCACCACCGGAGCATGGTCTGACCATGTCCTAGGATGTATCTGGATATCTTCTACAGTGGAAAGTAAAGTCGGTGGCCCTAGCCATAGGTCTATGCGAGATTGAGATTTATGTACCGCCGAATAATATGTATACCCTCTCGTTTGCGGATTGATCTGCCTCCATATGTCCACTATCTGCCATTGTCTCATAAATTTGTGTAATTGGGCCCGGTCAGCTTGTGAGTATCGAATCCCCTGTGTGGTATTGTCTAACGTGGGATGTAGCGTAAGGTTAAAATCTCCGCCAATCAGTAGGGTACCCTCAATATATTTAGTAAGAAGTATCGACATGTCTAGATAGAAGGCCCCTTGTTGGTCGTTGGGCGCATAGATATTTAAAAGCGATAGTGTCTCCCCCTCCGTTTTCACTATCAACAATAGGTATCTACCCCTTTTGTCTCTGATCACACGCTGTACTTGCCAGGGGTATTTACGAGAGAGTACTATCAATACTCCATTCTTTTTTTTTTTCCAGGCAGTTAGATGCAAAAAATATTTGCTGATTTCTCTTTGCACAGCATAGCCGTTCAGCCGTCTGAACTAGGTGTGTTTCCTGAATGAATGCTATGTCTGCCTTTAGGCGTTGGATCTCTTTAAACATGAGCTGACGTTTTCCCGGTGAATTAAGCCCCTTTACATTAAGGGTCATACACGTTAGAGTACTCATCCCCCCCTTATTACTGTTATGTCTAGCTCATCGCATCGCCTCTGGTTCTGGACTGTACCTAATTGTAATTCTCTCTCCCCAACCCTCATTTTGATGATAATCTGAACTATTCCCCCCCAACTATTAACTCCCATACCCGCCCTACCCTCCATAAGACATCCCTGTGTTATACTCATAAGGATGTCAGAGAAGAAAGTGACCCCCCCCCCTCATTTATTATCAGTAAACAGCTTGATCCCCACTTCATCAGGCAATTGAGTATTATATCTTTGTCAGGCCATTCCTGCCTGTGTACATTGCCTTACACTATTTTTTTTTTTTTTTTTTTAGCCAAATTCAAATCATCATTTGTAACATTATAGTCATCAGTTTAAGGTCTCTTATCTCGTTTCCCTGCAGCATGAATTGCGCTCTATGTTCGGGTTGTATTTTCAGTTCTTCTTAGCTGGGTACCCGAGTGCTGGCGCTGTAGCCGTCCCTTTCCTGCAGTAACTCGTTGCCAGCGTGGCTTGTCTCCTGCTGATAGTTTCTGTTTCGTTGATGTCGCGGTTTCTCCACTTGGTCCGTCTTCCGGAAAAATCTCCGCTACTTCTGCGATGTCCCGGACCTGATGTTGTTTCCCATCTTTATAAAATCTAAGCACAAATGGATGGCCCCATCTGTACTTGATGCCTTTATCAGCGAGGAATTTCGTAAAGGGTCGAAGCTCCGCTCTTCGTTTCAATGTAGTAGCAGCCAAATCCTGGTAACACTCTATATGATAGGAGTCCCATTGAAATCCTGGTGTGGTGCGCGAGGCCTGCATTATCTGCTCCTTTAGTTTAAAATCGCTAAAGCAGGCAATGATATCTTTGGACGGTTTGAGTTCATGCTGCCCAAGGCTCTGTGTGCTCGTACCAGTTGAATTTCTGCGGGATCTTTAATAATCTGGCGTTCCTTAAGTAATGCGCTAGCAAGTTTTTGTATAGTCAGTTCGCAGTCTAGGTATTGTGGCGTGTCGGGAAGGCCCCGAAATCTCACATTGCATCGGCGACTGCGATTTTCTAGGTCCTCTACTTTGTCCCAGATCTGCTGAGTCTCCTGCTTGGCGTCCCGGAGTTGCGCGTCAAAAGTTTGGAGTAGTTCAGTATGTTCTTCCAATCGGTCTTCCGTTTCAGCTACTCTTATACCCAACGCGCCAATTTCTCCGCGAAGTTCCGCCCCCAGCATAGTAATGTCCGCTCGCACTGCTGCTATAATATCTGCTTTTATTTCCTGTAGCCACCCCCGAATCTCTTGCATGCGGTTTTCCTCTGGCAAGTGTCCCTCGCCCGTGGCGAATAACGGTGGGGAAAGTTGCGTTGGGCTGCCCCCTCGGGAGTCTGGCTGGTGCAGCTCAAGTGTTGGCGCGCTCATGTCCGCGGTTGGGCCCTTATATGCGAACGCTTGTAAACTGACTCTCGGGGCTCTCGGGGCTCTGGAACTATTCATATATCGCTTACCGCTGGTTTCAGATGCAATTCTTACGTACTTAGAGGTCGCGTTTGTGTAAGGTATTATCAGTGGGAGTCCTGGTAGCTTGGGGCTAGTCGGAGCTCGTGGCTCAGGCAGCCATTTCGGGTGGTGACGTCACTTCCTCCCCAACTCCAACTTCAATCTTCCAACTCTTTACCTAGGTGTCAAGGCCATGAGCATGTTGTACTTAATTTTCAGAGGGAAATTATATATGTAATTTCCTTAGAAAACTCCCTCAGGTAAAGAGTGCCTATGGATTTTGCACCTTCATTTTTAACAGGTCTAATTTATATGGAAAATAACATGCATAGACTTGAAAATATAATCTACAGCACATTAGGGTCAAAATTCAGCCCACGGTGGTAAGCAGCTTGTAAGCGTTCACAGCCATGAACTCGATTAACTCTGGATATTCAATGCCAGAGCATGTCCAACAACTGGTATTGAACAACCAGGTTAGTGTAACAACTCAGAAACTAACCATGTACTGCCTGATATTCGGACCAGTGTGCAGTTAGCTTGGCAGATAAAGCTTTCCTAACTTTATCCATTCACTTAACCAGTTAGCAGATGGAATATCAAGGCTAACCGGTCAAGGGCTGGCTCCGCCCAAACTTTGCCCCCGGACTGCCCCATACCTAGCTAGTTGGTACTTTGGCTTCTCCTGCCTGGTTAAACTCTTCTAAATATTGAGCTGTAGTCGTTTAATTTAATGACATGTAGCATTTCTGTGCTTACCAATGTCTTGTCCACTTCATTAATCAATCTGTCATGGAAAACTCGCAAGCACTCATTTCTCCAGACTCTCACCATATGTCCAGTTGTGAAGAACCTGATTGAAGATTAACATGAGATGAACTGAAGTTACCAGAAACAATGAAAAAGGATTTAAAAGGTTTCTAGAGTTCCACTTTCTTTTTTGTTCTGTTAACCACCGTTTTCTCTGGATCACCTCCACCTCACACGATTCCCATCACCTCTTGCTAGATAAATATAGTAAAGCCGCCCCAACACCTCCGTCAGCTTTTTTCAAAGAAGGCATGTGTATACGTCCCTAACAACTGTTGTGTTTAGATTCTATCCACATTAAGGGGATAATTCTGTATCCGCACATAGGTGAAAAGACTCTAACCTGTGTGGATACTTTTTCTAAACTAAAATACATGTATATTTTTTTAAATGCTAAAGTATATATGTACTTCTATATTCAAACCTCATAAGCACTTCCCCTACTGAGGTTCAGAGTACATGGGAAATGATGGTACATGCATTCTTTTATCGTCGTATAGGGCAGATATTATTATAGAAACTCATTTCTGCAGAAATGGCTTTTGATATTGCCTCCTAAATTATCTATCTAATTAATTCAAAACATGCCCAACACGTTCAACTCTCATGACAATGCAACATCTTCCCTTATATCCTTTCAAAATCACTGCATATACACATCCAATCTTTTCTTCATTTTTTTCATTTTGAATAGATGTAATTTGGTTAAAGGACCTCAGCAGCACAATGAGTGTGGCGGCGATTCATTTGTCAAGAGACCCGATTGCTCTCAACTCTTGACATGCCATTGGCTCTTCATGGGTCCTCTCATAATTCAATTATTTATTCATTTTTAAATAAAGTATTTACTCATTTAAAATGATTGAATTATTTAGAACTTAGCTTTTAGCAGTTGTTAGTAGTTAACAGGACCTCTGGCTAGAATGAATGAGAGTTGAAGGTGTTGGGCATGTTTTGGATTTAGATGGTTTAATACAGCCCCCGCCAACTGAAATACTGATCAAGTTGCATTGAGTCCTCATATTAGATTTATCCTAAATTATCTATACATGTCAGAGAATTGTGACAGGAATATTCTTTTCATCCACACTCATGCACTTCCAAAATTCAGGCTCTACCAAGTCTGTGTAGAGCTCCATGTGTACTCCTATCATATCCCCGTTTACTAAGCCGGGCCAGCGGCTGCTGCGTGGCAATGCCAACAGAGCCCGTTCAAAGTGGATGGACTGTGTTGGCATTAGCGCACGGCTTAGTGAACAGGGGGATTAGTAATAGAAGAGTCTTGATTTCCTTAAATAACCAGGCCATGGGGTTCAATCACTGAGATACAGAAGCATTTTTGGGGAGGGAAATTTGAAAAGATTAGAATAACTTTAAAACGTGACCTTTACATTTCATCACATAGCTGTTGTACAGGACTAATTAACTTTATGAACACCATCAAAGAAAACGAGTGTGACAAGATATTCGTGCCATGTTCTTTTGAATAAGTGATTTTTAGTTTTAGTCTGTGAAAATCCCCCCAAAAGTTTGGTTTTCTGAATAACAACAATAAATATTCTGAAGATATATTTACATGTTTGGTTTAATAGCCTGGCTAATTTGTATATTCTGTGCTTATCATGCAAATCAGATGGGTTGGGGCTTCTCAAGGATCAGAATTAAAACCACAATACAAGTGTGAAAAGAAAGAAACCTTTTACATCCCATGAATGTTAAAAGGTTATGCAGAAAGTGAAAATGGAGTTGAAAAGAACAAAGTTATACCGTTCTCGGGTTGTTAGAATGAGCCCATTGTAGATCCTGGAAAGATCACGAAGATTAAATATGTAATGGAATTTTGAAGGGGTGGGAGGTAGATCGCGAACAATCATTTCATAAAGCTGCAAGGTACAGGAGGTCAGTGGGTCACAGACTGCCTGAATGTCTTCGGGAAAAACCTGCAAACAGAAAAAACAGTAACATCCTAGTATCTTTTACAACATTAGGCATTGTACAACACAGATAATCCTTGACCAACATATACATTACCTCTACAAGATTAGAGAGGTTTAAACTGAAAATGAGCCTTCAGAATAATTACAAGATCGATATTACAGCCCTATTTGCTTCGTTATTCCCCTACATCTGCCCAAAATTCTGGAACATTCTGCCAAGATAACTGAAAGAACTGACTATCAACTGTTCAAAAAGTCATTAAAAACATTCTTATTCGCCAAAGCATATTCCCCAGGCAACTCCTCTGTTTAACCCCTCACCCTTGCTGCCTATATATGATTATCTGCCGGTTGCTTTGCCCCTTTCTCTCATCCCGTGTATAGGCGCCCGGTATAAGAGGCTTGGGGAGGCTAAGCCTCCCCAGCCGCAAGCCCCAAGCCTCTCTCTCTCTTATCCCCCTCCCCCCCGATGCACCATTTATCTCTCGCACTCCCTCCCTGCAGTCCCTATAATTTGATTAGATCGCCGGCGCTACAGTACTCTCTCACCCCCCCCCCCCCCCGATGCAGCGTCTCTATCCCTCTCACTCCCTCCAAAGTGATTCAGATGATCGCCCATCGCTGCCGCCGGTAGCGGCACGCCAGCATCGTATTACAACTTGCTTCGGGGCTTCGGCCTGACTGCATGACATGCCCCGCCTCCTTTGACCAGCCTTCCTTCTGATTCGTCCAGTCCTCGCAGAAGCAGTTTGGTCAGAGGAGGCGGGGCACGTCATGCAGTCAGGCCGAAGCCCCCAAGCAAGCTGTAATACGATGCTGACGTGAGTAGGAACTGAAATTTGACTTTTTTGTTAATAATCTGCTCTTCTGACGACGACCAGCAACAGCTAGTTCTCTTGCAAATATAAGGTGTTTTTGTTTTCTTTTACCTATTCTGTTATCTTGATAATTAAATCTAAGAATACACACACAAACCTTTCACTTTCGATCTCTGGATTTCAAGCGGATAAACCAGTGGAAGTCAATGCACTTTATTTTTTAAAATCCAGTTTATGTTGGGATATGTTCGAAAATGACACTCGTAGCCTGGAATACTGACGAGCTACGATTTTAAGCAGCTTTTGCAGCTAGAGCGTTTAAGTAGAGATGCCTTATACGTGACCCATGTATAAAGCCACACAGGCAGCATGTTCCTCTTTGCAGTACCCCTCCCCTCCCACATACACACAGAGGCACCATGTTCAGAGTTTTTCAGCACACAGCCAGCATGCACCCCTCACAAACACTCAGTATACCAGTATCTCTCTGCTGATCCCCCCACTCCAAACACACCCACTAGATTTGTCTCTGTTGCCCCCATACATACACCAAACTTGTCTTATTTTTCCACTGCCACAGATTCTCACATTCTGTACTGCTTCCAGCAAGCTTTCTGAGCAATTAAATTACCACCTTTTTAGCTGCTAAACTCAGGAATTAATAGAATTGGTACATAAATTATGGAGACAATAGAAAGCTTGTCTCTTTTCAGTACTTCATGGTACAGTAAGGTTCTGAGTGTGTTTTTGCACAAAGTTGTGCATAGTGTTTTGCAGTTGAGCGATTGTGGTTAGTATATGCTTTGAGCAACCACTTTATTCTTTGACATATGATACATATCTAATATCTAATTTAATAAAAGGTATTAATTGTGATTATTTTATTTGTACTTGTTTTTTTCTGTGTGTTGTCAGACAATTATGGATGTAAACCCCGCCCCTGGCCCCACCCCTAACCCCACCCCCTTTAGCCTCCCTAAACAGTTGGGCCACCGACCACCTATGAGTGTAGTCCCCTATTTCAATCCCAGCCTGTCTCACTCTGTAACTATGTGCTCCATGCACTGTATAGTTTCCTCTTGTATTACTGTAAGCCACATTGTGCCTGCTCTTGTGGGAAAATGTGGGGTAAAAATGCACAAAAATAAATAAATAAAAATAAATATTCAGCCAGTGGCGCTCAGCGTTTTGCTGACTACCATAGGCGTTTTGTCCAGAAGCTCAATGTCAGGCCATGTCCGGGCTTTGGCATTAAATTTCAATGTTTGCTGAGCTGAATATCGCAGCCGTTTAACTGCGATATTCAGCACTTAACTGGCTATGGGGCACCACATAAAGATAAGAATGCATCATACATAGTCATATTTATGTGGTTACTTTTGCCGGAAAAGTGCTGACTCCACCCCAGGAACACCCCCAAAATAGCTGGTTCTGAGATAACTGCAAACTGGACATTTTCAGTGGCACTAACCATTTCTGGCCAGTTAAATCACTTTGAATATCAACCCGTAAAATAATATGCATGTAGCTTCTCCTACGTAAGCGCACAACTATGGAATGGACTCCCAAATGCGGTGAGAACAATCCATGACCACTTAAACTTCAGGAAATCACTAAAAACTCACCTCTTCAAAAAGGCCTATCCCATCGATCCAACGTGAATCCCCACACCCAGCAGCACAGCATAACTAATGATCGTACTGGACAATTTCTAATCTTCATTCCCTTCGACCCCATGACGCCTGATCCACACCTACCTCATCTGACCACAACATAACCTTGTATTTGTTATCAACCGAATTGGCAAACGCCTCTACGGTACTACTTAAGCCACATTGAGCCTGCAAATAGGTGGGAAAATGTGGGGGTACAAATGTAACGAACAAATAAATAAATAAATAAATAAATATGCAAATTACCACGGTGTGGCCTTTTAAAATAGAGGAATAAATTAGGTGCAAAGACGCTTCAGAAGGAAATGTGACATTGAAGACACTGAAGAGTGAAATAAATCGAGGGTCTACTTCATTGCGACCTCCTCCAGCTTTTCCCATAGCAGCAATAAAGCCAAGATCTCGAAGGAATTTGCAGTTCAGTTCCTTGCCACGGTCATATATGCCACCTTTTTCCAAAAGTAACTTCAATAAGGCTATTGGTTGCTGTGTGCCGTATTCATCAACCTGTATCAAGACAATAAATCAGTGTGGTCAGGTTTCAGGTATAAATATAGGCACAAAAATAATTAGACCAAAGCAAAGTATGGAAACAATGCTAAATATTGACCTGACCTTTGGCATATTCATATCATCCATGAAGACTAGTAGGCGTTTTCCCATAGGTGGTCCATAAGTATCTTTAGTGCGTTTTTCCACGCTGGCCTCCAGATTCCTTTGGATGTCCATGGATGTGGTACGGGAAGAGAAATTAATCGTCAATGGCATCTGCATGCAAAGGAAAGAAATGTCCAATATAAGATGTATAGGGTCAGTAAAATGCAGTAACATAAAAAGCATCGGTGCTGGGGCCGATTCTGTTTAATATATTTGTAAGCAACATTGTCGAAGGGTTAAAAGGTAAGGTTTGCCTTTCGGATGATACCAAGATTTGTAATAGAGTGGACACACCGGAGGGAGTGGAAAATATGAAAAAGGATCTGCAAAAGTTAGAAGAATGGTCCAATGTTTGGCAGTTAAAATTTAATGAATGGACATAAAGAAACCTATCTATCTTATAATTGTGCACTGTGCAGTCTACTCATAAACTCTACCTCTTTTTTATATTTTAAATATGCAGATAGTGCTCAGTGGATTGGGGCTTCGTCCACAGGACTCACACGCAATGCATGCTAGCATAACCCCTTTTATACATCATTGCACACCACCTCCCTACCCTATTTTCCGTTGTACCAGGTATTGATTTGTTATTCAACAGCTGTTATCATTGTAAACAAACTACAGCTACTTAGCTTGTTTCGGGATGTTAGTTGTGCTCAGATGTATCACTGTCCCATAGGGATCCCCCTCCGTGGTGTGATTTAAAATCAATACTGCAGTCCAATGCTGCTCCCTAAAATCGGGGCTAAACTCCGGTTGTTTATCATCAGCAGTTCTTCCTGGTTCCCCTCGGCATAGTCTTCATGAGTCACTTTCATCTCCAATATTATCACTGATTCATATATGCAACAGTTAATCAAGCTCTCAAACATATTTCTTTAACCTCCTCGTTACAGCTGACCTGAGTAGGAATGTGGTCGTTCTTCAGACCAACCGTCGGACCCCACAGGACAGTGATACATCTGAGCACTCCCTTGAAATCTGGCCATCCCTGTGGGGGGGGCAGTTCAGGACGTCCAAAATGTTTGAAAGAAGAACGTCCAAGCCTTTGCTATGCCTCTGCTGACACACACACACCTCTCCCCCCCCCCCCCCCCCCCAGGGACCTGCATACTGCTGCGATGGACCTGAGTATGATATTTGAGGCTGGCAAAAAAAGTTTTTAAAGTTATTTTTTTCAGGGTGGAAGGGGGTTAGTCACCACTAGGGGAGTCAGGGGAGGTCATCCCTGATTCCCTCCGGTGGTCATCTGGTCAATTCGGGCACCTTTTTGAAGCTTGGTTGTAAGAAAAAATGGACCAAGTCGGCCAAGTACTCGTCAGGGACGCCCTTCTTTTTTCCATTATCGCTTGAGGGCACCCATCTGTTAGACACGCCCCAATCCCGCCTTCGCTACGCTGCAGACACACCCCCGTGAACTTTGATCGTCCCCACGATGGAAAGCAGTTGAGGACGCCCAAAATCGGCTTTCAATTATGCCGATTTGGGCAACCCTGAGAGAAGGATGCCCATCTCCCGATTTGTGTCGAAAGATGGGCGCCCTTCTCTTTCGAAAATAAGCCTGATAGTAACAATACAAAAGCACAAACTAAGGGGCCCTTTTACTAAGCCGCGTAGGCGCCTAAGCGCGCCAAACACGCACCAAATTGGAGTTACTGCCCAGTTACCGCGTGGCTCTTGCGGTAATTTCAATTTTGGCATGATTCCGCTATGTGCATCTGAAAAATATTTTTTATTTTCTGGCGCACGTAACGGACGAGCACCAAGTGGCATTTGAAGCACATAGGTCATTACCACCCAAATTCTTTGCGACTAGGTCAATGGCTTGCGGTAAGGTCTCAGACCCAAAATGGACACGTGGCAATTTTGATTTTGCCACACGTCCATTTTCAGCAAAAAAAAAAAAAGAGAGAGACCTTTTTTACAGGTGCACTAAAAAAATGGATCAGCGCGCACCCAAAACCCGCGCCTACACTACATCAGGCCACTTTTCAGCGCGCCTTTGTAAAAGGACCCCTAAAAGCTTTGTCAATGAAATATTTAGACCAGATACATACGGTGGTTTCACTGTTCAGGTTTTTCAAAAGGTTCTGTGTAGTTGCTGTTTTAGAGGTTCCAGATTCACCCACAAGAACAACTGGATGTCTAATTTGTACCATCTGTTCGAGAAGCCATGTAGTCCGAGTTGTGTCTACAGTAGGAACTAGAAAACCGCATAGTAACATTAAGTAAGATTTAGTATTCCACTGACCACAAACATTTATTGTGAAAGATGGGAAGGCAAGTTTTAAAAAGCTGCTTCCTGAGCAAAAGGGCTTTTTGTAAACTGCCCATCCTGTATGCAGGTAAGGCAAAGTTTCTTACCTGTCTCTAGTGTTAAACATTTCCTTTAAGAACTGGCACAAAATCCACAGGTTAAAGTAATTATGAACTTTGCACCAAAACAATGGAGTCCTTTCACTAAAGCTTAGTGCATGCTAACAGACCTGGGGCCCTTTTACTAAGTGATGGTAAGCCCACCGCAGGCTTACCGTGCGCCAAACTGGAATTACCACCGGGCTACTGCAGCAGCCCAGTGGTAGTTCCCACTCACAGTGCGCACCATTTTCGGCGCTACATAATGTTTTTCTATTTTTATAGCGCCAGTGTTTATCCGCCATTTCAGTGGGTGGTGGTAAGTGCCCCCCCCCCCCCTGGAATGGCCACATGGTAAGTGGTTCACTTACCGCACAGCCATTTCTTTTCAAAAAAAGAGACAACCTTTTACCCGCTGTGGTAAAAGGGGGCCTCAGCACGCATCAAAAACATGCGCTGATGCTAGCGCAGGCCCCCTTTTACAGCAGCTTAGTGGCCTTAGTGCACACTAAACGCTAAGATGCCCATTTTATACCTATAAGTGTCTCAGGGTTTAGCATGCACTAATTCTGTTAGTGCGCACTAAGCTTTAGTTAAAGGTCCCCACTGTTTTAATAATTGCCCCCATTATGATCAAAGCATGTTTAAAGAAACACTCTTAAAGGAATAAGACAACCACTACAACTATTAATTTACAGAATTTACAACAAAGAGGCTGGTAGCAAGTTTCAGAATAGCCTATTTTTTCACCTGCAAGGTAGCACTGGTGTCATTTTTGCTGCCACCATCTAACAGTGCTGCCCCCTGGAACTTTTCACTATTACGGCAAGTATTTTAACTATGAAATAAGATCAGATTAAGGGGTCCTTTTATAAAGCTGCAGTAGAAAGTGGCCTTACTGCACCTTTACGTGGGATTTTCCCGCCAAAAATCATTTGTATTGCAGCAGTAAAATGGCTGATTTTCTATTTTAAGTATTAATGGTTGTGGCGAAACAAGGGACTTTCATGCTTGTGGCTTGTAATGTTGTTTTATGGCACTCTTTCCCCTCCAATGCATTTCCCTTGTTAGGCCAGCAGGTGGTGTCTGTCCTCTACTTTATAGCTGTAGCAGATGTCTGTTTTCCTTTCAGCTTACCTTCCCCAAAGAAAGAGGAAAACACTTGGGGGAGAGTAACCTGTAATGCCATTGGCTAGAAACCCTTAGTGTTAGTGTTCTGGGCCCTGATTAGCCCTGAAGCCCAAGCTCTAGCCAGAACATGCTGAAATTTCTCCAGTCTCAGCTGGGAGTTTGGAGCAAGAGAGAGACCTCTGCACTGAGCCCCTGTTCCATTCCTGTGAGCAGTTATTTTCCTGACCTCCCCAGGTACTACTTAGGTAGTGAGAAAGTGGTTGCTTAGCTTTTGTACTGAATCCTTGTTATTTTACCTGTTACTGTTTGCAATTTACAACTTTTACCGTTCACTGTTCTACTTTTTTATGATAATAAACCTATTAGTTTATTAGCTCCGTTGTCCTGGACTGACTAAGAATTCTGGTAGTTTGGGTGTTTTTGAGAACTGTGGGACCCCTGGGATTGTGGCTCCAGTATCCTTAGAAACCACCGGGGAATAACATGCGGATGGGAGACTTGCCTAGAGGACAGCGGGACCAAGTCCGTGTACCAGTGTAGGAGCAGATGCACAGGCAGCCGCAGGTGGGTGCTAGAGGTAGCGCTTAAGCATTACGTGACAATGGCTGTTTGCTAATGCTGCCATTAATGTGCAGCCATTAAAAACAATTACTGCGTGAACACTTACCACTACCCATTTTGTAGGCAGTAGAGACTCACACAGTAATTCTGCACTAGTCAGTTAATGCATGGTAATGTAGATGTGCTGATTAACTCCTCGAGAATCTCCCTACTCCAGACAATTTTAATAAAACACTGCTTTGCCTGCAAATATGCCTTTTAAAATTACCCTCATTGGGAAGACAATTATCTAGATTTTTTAATCTATCACTCTGTGTTCATCCATGTAAAAATAGTTTTTGAAAATCATCCCCATGTTTTGGGTGTGGTAAATATATGCTGGGAAAATTTACCCCTGACAGCTGAAGCTTTTAGGGTGTCATCTGGAGCTTCTCCTTAGCAATTATTTTCTCTTGCCCAGGGAATGGAAGAATCATTTGTTAATCTTCTCTAAGTGAGGGGAATTTACTAGGAACCAAATAACAGTCTGGAAATTGTTTTTCATAACATATCTAATAGTTCTGAGGACAATTTTTAGAAACCATCTCTGCATGTAAAGCCACGCTTTACGCACAGAAGTTTATAAAACTCCGTCCTTTTGCACCTGCACTGAATGCATCAGCCACCTTTTCAAAGGAAAATTTTGCAAGGCATTTCCCTTTGAAAGTAAGCCTGCAATCCTGCACATACAAAGTTGAAACAGTATATGTAGTTTTCTCTGTCAAAAAGAGTGAACACATGTAGTGATCACAATTTCTTTTTTTCCACCAAAGTTTTTTTTTAATTGCTTCAAACTTAAAATACAACCAACCATAACACTACAAGCACTGTAAAGCTAAACAAATGCAGGACAAATTTTCATTTCAGCTACTTCATTTCCAAATAACTGCAAATACATTCAGGTAGGTGCAAAGTATAGAGACACAAAGGTACCCACACAGTGCCTGCACCCTTCTCATTTCTAAGAGAAAACCCCACAAGGAATTTCTCTTGAATAATGAACTGGCAAGTATCAAAGGCAGTATCAAAACTGCCTTCAAATTACAACAGGATGCTTATGTTTGAAGTCCAGGAAGGTGCCTATTTTTAAAGGCAACATAGGCATGTCTGTGCTCTTGTAAATTAAGCTCTTACAACCAGAAGCATAGCCAGGTTGTGACATCAAGGGGAGCAGAAAGTGGACTGCGTAGATGCGCAGGCACACTACGTAAGCATTAGGCATGATGGACTGCTGAAAAATAGGTGTTGGCGCCATCGGAAGTCCATCTGGGGGAGCGGATACTCTCCTGGTGCACCACCTTGCTACGCTTCTGCTTAGAACCCACCCCAATAGCACACAAATTTATACCTGTTCTAAACATGAGGTAAATGTGTGTGTGTCCTCTGTGCATGTACCTGCATGTTTTACAAATATGCATGTACCTGTACATCACAATCAATTTCCACTCTGTCCTTGGGAATGTTTAAGAATGGTTTTGTAGGCAAACGCACATGGCCATGCAATTTTATTAAAAGCCTTTTCCATATGTAAAATTGGTTTTATGTGCAGTAAAAATCTTTATTAAATTATCCTCTACATGACTACTAGGACATCACCTTACCTATTAACTCAGAATCAAATCTATGCTGAAAACCCACCTTTTCACTGCTGCTTTTGGCTCCTAGCCACTACTCATTTGCCTCCCCCCTTGTTCCTTCTTGCCTAGTACTTCCCTCGCCCCTTGTCTTGTCTGTCTGTATTATTTTAGATTGTAAGCTCTATTGAGCAGGGACTGTCTCTCTGTGTCAGGTGTTCAGCGCTACGTGCGTCTGGTAGCACTATACAAATGTTAATAATAATAATAATTGAATAAGGAGGCACTGGTGTGTGCATTTAATTCTTACTTACCCAGTATATCGATAAATTTCTCATCAGGTTTATGAAGGTATTTGGGAACCAATCTATTCCAAGGTATCCACTTTTTTTCATTTCCATCAAAATGAAAGTCATATATGGTTGGAAGTTGACCTGTAACAAAATACAGTTGTTTGGAGCTACTGTTGATTATTTTCCTTCCCTAGAGGACTTCCAATGTAACCCCCTGTTTACTAAGCTGTGTGCTAATTGCTGCACAGCTTAGTAAACAGAGGGTAAGTTTGTACCTCAGGCAATGGAGGGCTAAGAGACAGTGGGATTTGAACTCTGGTTTAACTGGTTCTCAGCCCAATGCTCTAACCACTAGGCTACTCCTCCATACCAACTACGAATCTTACATAACATCATAATATATATTCTCTCTCTCTCTCTCTCTCTTTCTTTCTTTTTAGCAATTAGAGCTTAGTCCCATTAGATTGCCACAGTGACATCTTTTCATAAAAATTTCAAAGCATAACAAAGGATTAGTGGATAGTGGATTGTTTTTGATGCTCTTATACTTTTCAGTGTTAGATGATACTATTTTGTTGTAATCCACTTGCATCTTATAGCAACAAGATAAAACATACACAGACTATAAGGGATTGATATTCCAAAGGTTTTAACTGGGTAGCCACCGATTTTCAGCAACACTTAACCAGGTAGTGCCACTGAATATCTCTGCTATACCAGCAAGTGTGACAAAACAGTGGGTTTCTAAGCCTATGAACTGTATTATTTTACTGATGATGTGTATTTCTCCTAATTGGCCAGCAGATGTCAATTGTCTTTTTTTGTTAAAGCTGTACCAGAAGTGACAGTTTCTTCTTCCCACCAAAAGCTGTTTTCTTAAGCAGCCTGTGAGGTAATTTTTTATTTTCAGATAAGGAAGTGGAACGAGAAGGTTCACTTTTCCTGAGAACTGTGAACTGTTAGACTTCATAACCTGTGAGCAGCTATATCTTGCTCCTGAACTCCCCAGGTACTATTTAGGTAGTAAATAAATATTTAGATAGTTTTATATTTGATCCACATTCAGTTATCTGTTATTGCCTGTTCTTTTCCACCTGTTTATATGGTTCACTGTTCTACTCTGACAATAAACCTTATTAGTTTATTGACTCTGCTGTCTTGGACTGACTAAGAATCCTGATGATTTGTGTTTTGGTCCGAGGGTGGTTTCTGGGAATTGTGGGACCTCTGAGAGTGTGGCCCCAGTAACCTAGAAATCACTGGGGAATAACCTGAGAGTGGAAGACTCGCCTAGAGGCAAGTGAGACCCAATCAGTAGGGTGGAGGGTGCTAGTGTAAAGCACAAGTGGCAGGTGTAGGCAGATTTGAGCTGTGCTGGGGACAGACCCTCCAGATGGCCGCAGGGTTAGCCCCAGGTGAGTGGCTAGGCATTTTGTCACAGCTAGGTTAGGGGTAGTCCGGGCCCATAGCTTGGGCAGTGCCAGCACTGAGTGGCAATATCCAGTCCACTAACCAGCTAAGTGAGCACAAAAAGTTAGGACAGGAAAAAGGCTGCCTTACTGTGGTGAGAAAAGGAATTTTCCTGCTTGTAAATTGTATAGGTATTGTTTATGATGTGCATTTCCTTTGTTTGGCCAGCAGATGGGGACTGTCTGTTGTTTGTAAAGTTGTGTCAGTTTCGTCTTCCCGCAAAAAACTGTTAGCTTAATTTTATTAGGCTTTGTTTTAATTTTGTTAGGTAATATTTTAGTCTCAGATAAGGGAATGAAAAGAGAAGGTTCTCTTTTCCTGAGACCCTGTGGGCAGTTAGACTTCATAAACTCTGACAATAAACCTTATTAGTTTATTAACTCTGCTGTCCAGGACTGACTAAGGATCCTGGTAATTTGTGTTTTGGTCTGTGGATGCTTTCTGGGAACTGTGGGACCCCTGAGATTGTGGCCCCAATCAGTGGTGTACCAGGGGGGGGGGGGGCGGTGGGGGCAGTCCACCCCAGGTGCACGCCGCTGGGGGGGGTGCCGTGGCATGCGCCTGTGGGCTCCAACTTCGCTAACTTCGCTCGTTCACTGCAGCTCCCTCTGCCCCGGAACAGGTTACTTCCTGTTCCGGGGCAGAGGGAGCTGTAGCGAACGAGCGAAGTTAGCGAGATCAGAGCCCACAGGCGCGCGCCGCGGCACCCCCCCCCCCAGCGGCGTGCACCCAGGGGGGGTGTCATTTCACTGGGGGGGGGGTGTCATTTCGCAGGCGGGGGGGTGCGCTGCACCCAGGGGGGGGCGCATCGGCGATCTGCCCCAGGTGTCATCCACGCTAGGAACGCCACTGGCCCCAATAACCTAGAAATCACTGGGGAATAACCTGAGAGTGGGAGACTTTCCCAGAAGCAAGTGAGACTAAGTTGGTGGATTGGCGGGTGTTAGTGTAGAGTACAAGTGGCAGGTGCAGGCGGACCTAAGCAGTGCTGAGGACAGACCCTCCATGTGGCCGCAGGGTTAGCCCAGGGTTAGCCCAGGCAGGTGACTAGGCGTTTCGTCACAGATCCTGTCTTCTTTTTTTGTGGCAGCATGGTGGGATTGTCAGGCACAGTAGGTGGAGTGAGGGTAACCATCCACTGACTGGTTCACAGTTTTGTTTTCTTTTAATTTGTAACCTCCAGACACAGAGCACAGTGAATGAGTGCAGCACTAACAGTTCCCTTCCCCATTCAGATTTTTTTTTTGATAGTGTTAGAAGATTAGCAGTGTGCAGATGGCGACTGACAGTGGCCATCAGACACCGGACATTTCCATTAGGGACCACAATTTCACCTTCCTCAAAAGGAATGCTTATATTTTATTCTGAGATCATTACTTTTGAAATTCTTCTAAGCTGCTCCTCTGAACTTCGGGCACAGCAATGTTTGGAACATCCTAGGCCACTTTTGGAGACAGATTCAGATGGACCTTGGTCCTACTCGAAGTAAATAAAAATAGAAGGAAAAGATCCTCACGGGGTCTTCTGGGAACCAGAGTAGTGAGGAAATGTACCAAAAGAGACAAGGAGCAACAGACCTTGTACTCTTAAAACAGCCTTTATTGAAAATGGCATCCATAAGACTTCTCACACCACCACAAAGTGATGGCAAACAAGAATTATTTTTTTTTTTTTGTTACATTTGTACCCTGCACTTTCCCACTCATGGCAGGCTCAATGCGGCTTACATGGGGCAATGGAGGGTTAAGTGACTTGCCCAGAGTCACAAGGAGCTGCCTGTGCCTGAAGTGGGAATTGAACTCAGTTCCTCAGGAGCAAAGTCCACCACCCTAACCACTAGGCCACTCCTCCACTCCAGCATTAGACTCAGCATGGCCATGTTTCAGCAGTGATGCCTGTGTCAGGAGTCTTAGATTCCCAAACTGATAGCACTCAGAGATTGTGAAGAATTTCTGTATGTAATATTGCAAACACCAATTAACAGTGAAGCAGCATGTCATCATTTGTGCTGGCTCAGCACCGTTTATCCTCTGTTTTTAATGACGTTAGTTACCTCCTACAGAACTGGATATGAATGTTTCACGAAGCACAACCAGTATGGACCAAACATATCCAAAGAGGGTGAGAAACTGTGTAGCACTGTTCTAGGCATGGCCACTCCCATTACTGCAGAGCATTAGCATAAAGAATTGTTGTGACGTCAGACTCCGTCCAAAACTGGAAGGGAAGGGATGCAGCTTTTAACAGCACAGCACGAGGAAGAAAACTTAAACAAGACCTCGGCTGGGCTGGCGGGGGTTGGGTCCCCCGCCAGCTGAAGTAAAAGGCACCGGCAGGCAGGAGGAAGCGGACCTCGGCGGGGGTAGGTGAACGCGACGGCGAGGGAGGGTTGACGGCGGGGGGGTTGACGGCGGCGGGGGGGGGGCTATAATGTGCCCCCTCACTCTAGCCCCTGCCCCCCCTACCGCTGAACCTCAGATACGCCCCTGGTCATATGTACTTCTGAAATTCTGAACAGTTATCTTTTAATCAGCCAGGATTGACTTAAGTTGCAAAGTGTCATCCAGCATTCTTCCAGTCCCTCCAAATATACACACACCACATGTGCAAGTTGCTTATTTTTTTTTATCTCTGTTTCACTTTTCAAAATAATAAATTCCAGGCTGGCAAAACATCTCACCTGGTAATGTCCCTGGTCCTGCCAACGTTTTCTCATCTTGAATTAATGACATTGAAGAAAGACGTTTCACATACTCATCGAATTTAATTCTTCCAGCCTCGAGAAGGGCACCACCCAAAGAACAGTAGAGTGCTTCTATAAAGTAGCATTCCAGAACATCAGCGTCTTCAGTTTCCTTAACAAGTAAAGCTTCCAGCATCTTGCTCAGCTGGGTTATCTATCATACAAAGCCGGCAAAAACATAGCTGGTTAAGTGTAACATTCAGCATTTAACCATCTATGGTGAACCACATAATGATAGGACTGACTTTTATGTGGTCCCATTTATACAGTTATCTTGTCTGGTTAAGTGCTGACTTCATCCCCAGAACACCCCCAAAATAGCTGGTTTCCCATTGGGCACTAACCGGACATTTTCAGCAGCACAAATATGCCGGAGCCAGGACCAGGCCCAGCACTGAATTTTCAGAGATAACGCTGGAAGCGGTCAGCAAAATCCTGATCGGCACTGGCTGAATATCAGGCCCTATCAGTTCAGTTTATTTTTAATTCTTGAACCTTCTAGTTACTAGAAATAGTCATAATTTCTTACCATATTTAAATCTGTTTGAGGCACAATGGTCTTCAACTTTTCTCCTTGTTTGCCTTCCATAATCCCCTCCAAAATCATGTCAATTAAGTAGGGGACAAATTTTTCAAACAGAGGGCTCAAGACGGTTTGTTCTTGCTGGAAAATCAAGTGCGAGAAATAATAAATATACACATTACAACAACAATGAAAAATAATAGGCAACGATAAGAAAACATTTGGAAAAATGAAGTAATTTTTTTAAAAATAACCCCACGCTTCTGAACAGAGGACAATATAGTAATTCTTTCAGTAGCTTTCTGTGAATATCCACTAGAGCTAATTAAAGCATAATTATTCTAAGACACGGAACTGTTGCATCTTTTGCTGTGAAAAGAACCACATGTTGTTTCCAGAAGTCACTAAAAGTAAAATAGGAGATTCTTCAGTTCAATATTAAGAACAAAAGGGACCTTTTACTAAAGAAGCCTTTTACTAAGATGCATTGGACATGAATGCACCAGGGGAGTAGCCAGACACCCAATTTTGGGTGGGCCTGGGCCCAAGATGGGTGGGCAGAAGAACTCCACCCTGTTCCACAAGTGATTTGGTTTCTCCCTCTCTCGCTTGCATGCCATATGGTCCCTCAAACATCCCCCCCCCTCCCCTACATACCTTTTAAATAGCAGATTTTCACCGGCAGCAAGCAACAACTAATATACATTGCTAATGTTGTCCCCATAGCCTTCCCTCTGAGGCAACTTCCTGTTTCCACGTAGGCAGGAATACATCAGAGGGAAGGCCGTGGGGGACGGTGCGAACAGTATGTATCTGTCGCTGCTCGCTGCAGGCGAAAATCTGCTATTTAAAACTACATAAGTACATAAGTATTGCCATACTGGGACAGACCAAAGGTCCATCAAGCCCAGCAGTGGCGTTCCTAGGGGGAGGGGGTGCGCTCCGCCCCGGGTGCACGCTGCTGGGGGGGTGCCGCACGCGCCTGTCCTCCGTTCGTTTCATACTTCTTCTCTGCCCTGGAACAGTACGTCCTGTTCCGGGGCAGAGAAGAAGCATGGAACGAACGAAGGACAGGTGTGCGCGGCACCCCCCCCCCCCCAGAGGTGTGCACCCGGGGGGGGGGGTCCTTCGTGGGGGGTGTCCTTTCGCCGGGGGGGGGGGAGGGTCCGCGCTGCATCCGGGGGGCGTTGCACCCGGGGGGCGTGGCACATCAGCGATCCGCCCTGGGTGTCAGCCCCCCTAGGAATGCCACTGAAGCCCAGCATATCTCTGCTTCCACAGAAGATGGTTGAAATGGACCAAGATCTTTTGTCTGGATGCAGATAATGTCTCAGGCCTAATGTGAGACTCAGGAACCAGTTGCTGGGCTCGGATTGCAGCAGATAGAGCAGGAAGAAGTTGATGCTGCTGTTGGATCAGCTGTTTAAGCAATTGCAAAAAAATCTACAGACAGCTGTACTGTAGTCTATTGCTGTGACTGGACTGGTTGTGCTGCAAGGCAGGGAGGAGAGGCACAGAGACAGAGGGAACTGGAGAATTTTTCTGACCTGCTGGAACGTGTAGCCCCCAAAGATCTGTGATGGAAGGAGCAGTGGTGGTGATGACGTTGACAGTGCTCTTCGGCATCGTGAACATGATGTCAGTGCTGGCTGTGAGAAGAGGAACGGTCCCCTGATTGGCTATGGTGGCTAGAGGAGGAGGCTCGAGGTGAGGCACTCAGCCTGCGCTGTTTCAAAGTCTGAGAATCTATACAGTCCCTCGGTGTCTAGGAACACTGTTGGGGCAGGTCAATGATGTCACGCGACTGCTGCTGTATGTCTTTGGAGAACTGGTGCGTCAAGCCGCCAGCATTGGCACTGGAGCTGATTTTGATTTGAGCAACTGGCTGGGCTGGATCTTTCTCCTGTCGTTTTAGCAGTGGAGAGAACAGGGGAATTTGCCACTGGAACTACTGGTGAAGATCAAGGAACAGAAAAGGTAGCTTTTTTTCTTGCTAGAGCTTTAGACTTATGGAAGCACTTCTGTTGTGCACAGCCCGAAGTAGAGGGTTTTTCTGACTGGGAATTAGATTGAATATAATCCCTCAATTTGAGGTCTCTGATTTCCAGCACCCTTGGCAACATAATGGCACAATCTGGGCATTTGTCAATGTGATGGTCCTGGCCCAGACAGTGGAGACACTGCTCATGTGGGTCCATCACTGACATTTTTCAATTGCAATCCATACAGCACTTAAATCCCGACTTCTTTTCAAACATCAGGAATATTAAAGCCACAAAATCAAACTCAAAACTGACAAGAGACGGAGAAGCTATTGTGATAAAAATAATAAACGGTCATAAGTGGACTAATAAGGTTAATGGGTCTGATCGCTACCACGGATAAAACAGAACTGAGGTGGGGGCAGGATGTACAGTTGATACAGTAAGTACAGTATGGCAGGAAAGTAGGGGCATGCACAGAACGCTATTCCAGAGCTTTGAGAAGGCTGGGTCAGCTCCATCACCATGACATCTCTTTAGTTGTGTGGCTACAAGATCCTTCTGTTCATGGAGAATATACATTTTTTAAAACTAATTAAATAAATAAAATAAATACTTTAATGCATTTTGAGGTAGGCTGTTTTTTAAGTGATAAGCATGCATTAGTGCTCAACACCCTTTTGTAAAAAGTCCCCAAAGGGAGTACAAGTCTCACTTATTATATGAGCTGAAATAAAGCTAGGAAGGTGGATTGGTGAAAATGATACTCCCTGAAACAGGGGCGTATCTGCGTGGGGCCTCAGGGGCCTGGGCCCCCGCAGATTTCGCCCTGGACCCCCCTACCGCTGCCAACCCTCCCCCTCCGTTGCTCGCCTACCTTCGCTGGCGGGGGACCCCAACCCCCGCCAGCCGAGGTCCGCGTCCTCCTGCCGCTGCCGGCTGCCTTTGGTCCTTTAATTCTTCCATTGAAGCTGGCGCCGACGAAAGTTTCTTTTGAGTCTGACGTCGCTGCACGTTGTACGTGCAGGACGTCAGACTCAGAAATTGTTTCTGAGTCTGACGTCCTGCACGTACAACGTGCAACGTGCAGCGACGTCAGATTCAAAAGAAACTTTTTCGTCGGCGCCAGCTTCAATGGAAGAATGAAAGGACCAAAGGCAGCCGGCAGCGGCAGGAGGACGCGGACCTCGGCTGGCGGGGGTTGGGGTCCCCCGCCAGCGAAGGTAGGCGAGCAACGGAGGGGGAGGGTTAGCAATGGCAGCGGCTGGGGGGAGGGGGATCGGCAATGGCGGCGGCGGCGGCGGCGGCGGGGGGGGGGGGCTATAATGTGCCCCCCCTCTCTGGCCCTGGCCCCCCCTACCGCCGCAGTTCAGATACGCCCCTGCCCTGAAAGACTGCATCTTTAAACATATCTTAACTTTCTTCAAGTATTTCCATACAAGCTGGCATCTTTAACCCTTTAGGGAGAAATTTTCATACTGCACACATTGGGACAAAGGACACACAAGCATTTCGAACTAGATTCTATGGATGGTGCCGAAAAATTGATGCTGAAAAAAATAAGTGCTGAGCACTAGTCTATAAATGGCACTCCAAGTTGGCGCTGTTTATAGACTAGCGCCTAGTGCCAGGAGCTGCGCCTAACTGTTAGGCGTGAGGATTTACACCAACTGAAACCTGGTATATATCCCTGCACTAAATTAGGTGTGGATCAGGTGTATTCTGTAACATTGTGCGCAAATTCTTGGAACACCAATGCCTCGCCCATTCCCTCCCATGGCCACACCCTCTTTTCAAATCTGCACACTCGAATTTAGGAGTGAATCTTTATAGAATACACCTAGCAAGATGCGTTCGTAAATTTTAATTGTTGCCAATCTGGGTCAATAATTGATTATTAGCACCCAATTATCAGCACTAATTGATTCATTCAATGAAATTGCGCACACCATGTTGTGTTTGTGTTGCTTTTCTTGTACCAGTTCAATAAAGATGATTTCAAAAATTGGGCACATGCCTAATTTCCCACACACAATTTTGCGCACCATATATAAAATCCGGGGGTTTATTCCCAGGCTTTACATCAATTCTCAAAGCTAATGAATCTGCACATCTTTGCTTTGAGACTTGCTAGCGGAGCAAAGTCCATGCGTTCTCTCTGGGTAGAATTTTACTGAGGAAGTATAGACAATGATTTGAAACTACTGAAACTTTTAGCTGAATTGAGGGAAGGAAGTTTTCAGACAGTGGATAAAATACCTTTGACCCATATAAATAGCTCTGAAAACAGACCTCCTCATGGTTTTATAAAAGTAATATATCCACCACTCTCTTTTTGTATTTTATGTTTTAATTAGTTTTATGAGTTACACATTTGCTGGTTGCGATTTGAGAACAGTAGTGAAACGCAGACCCGAGAGCACCATTCTCTGGGGATTTATCTTCTTCTCATTTCCCATGTGAACACAGAGTAAATCTAAACAAAGTATACAGCTTATTGGGTAACAGCAGCAGTTTTAATGGTGCTTTCTTTTCAAAAGAACATGTTATAAGCTGCTGGCATTTTTACCTTTGATCTTCCATTAACCCATTTTTGCCAATACGGTTCATACTTTAGGTTCTTAGGATCCACAAAGACCATCCCACAACGGGATACAGTTGCAGGAGATGCATATTGTAAATCTCCAACCTGCATGAAGAAAGGAAAATTACTCTCAAAACCAATGATGGTTCTATTAAGAAGCCACCTGCTTCAAGTGACAAATTTTTTGGGAGTGATGACAGTAGCAATGCACTGAGAGGCAATGCGCTTACCTTTAGCAGTGTCATTGTGCCATCTCCCCAAATTGTTTTTAATTACCCCATCCAGCAGCAGGAGAAATGAATTAGAGGGCATATGATGAAGTTAAGAGCAAATATGTTTAGAAAGAATCTAAGAAAATACTCTTTCACAGAAATGATGATGGACACGTGAAATGGCCTCCAGATGCAAGTGGTGGAGAGAAAGACTGTCAGAATTTTTTTAAGTGTGGGGCAGGCACATGGGATCCCTTAGGAAAAGGAGGAGTTAATGGTTACTGAGGAAAGGCAGACTGAATGACACATTATCTGCCATCATGTTTCTATTCAAGCATCTTTTTTTAATCTCATTTGCAACTTTGTAATGTAGGACACTATGCCATAATTTCTATTATTATTTGAATATTTTTACTGCTGTAATTGTCTGTTACTTATGTTTGACTTATTCTTGCAGTACGCCACCTTGAATGAATTCCTTCAAAAAGGTGGTAAATAAATCCTAATAAATAAATTCCACATGATACCGCGGCACCACGTACGAGTCATTGGCTGCTGGAGATGAGACATGTCTCCTGCTGCTGGGACAGATGGGATAAATGAAAAACAACATCTGGAGAAAACGGTGCAGCAGTATTGCTGGAGGTAAGTGCAGCATATGCTGCTCTCAACACCTCTTAGTACCTCTCTCTCTCACACACACACAGCCCCTGCTCTTCCACTCAGCCCTCCCCCCCATACCCCTACTGTTGAAACTAGATACCCCCACACAACTCCATACCCCCCAACCCAATCATCTTGCATTTCCCACACTCCCTAATCTGAACCCTGAGGACCACCCCTGCCCCTTGGTGCCTTGAGAAGGGCACTATTCATCCTTCACCTCAGGCAACACACTGCCTTGAGCTGCCCCTGCTCAACAACTACACAGTAGCTTCATGGAGGAGTGGCCTAGTGGTTAGGGTGGTGAATTTTGGTCCTGAGGAACTGAGTTCGATTCCCACTGCTCCTTGTGAATCTGGGCAAGTCACTTAACCCTCCATTGCCCCATGTAAGCCGCATTGAGCCTGCCATGAGTGGGAAAGCGCAGGGTACAAATGTAACAAAAATAAAAAATAAATGCTTCCATTCCATAGTACCTCAAATAACAAAGCACAGTGTGACTGGAGCCTGATACGTTCACCATTTGCCAAGGTCAGTAACTTGTTGTCATCCATTACAGAATTCATGTTTTCCACCCAAAGAGCATCAACATCACCATCAAATAAAATGTACCTGTCCAAAATAAAAGTTTCTACATTTTAAATCTCATTTATACGAAATGATATGCAATGTACAACTTTGCAGATCATTGCATTCTGAAGGTAAAACTGGGATCTCTGGTGCAGTCAGCACTGCATCTCCTACAATTTACATGTTTCATAATTCTACATGGCAGGAAACCAGGAAACTAATAAAATGCTATCACAGTGGGTGTTAGAGCCACTGTAGAAAAATCTTTGAAATAATCTTCAGTCGATATTTCATTCTCTATAAATTATGTCACTGTTCTGAAGTCACCTGCAGGAAAAGTTAAGAATCTTTCTTGGTGCACATAGACCTGAATTCTATAAAAAGCACTAAAAATTGCAAGCACAAATTTGCACCCAATTTGCACATGCAATTTAACTGAATAATGAGCTAAATAGCACCACTGGCAGTAACTAGAATTAATTAAAATGTACTTGCGTAAATGTAGGTGTGGGATATGTGCCTAAATTTTATGCGTGAGTCTAAAAGGGAGGCATAGAAATGGGAGGGTCATGAGTGGATCGTGGGCGTCCCTTTCAGTTATGCGCGTAATTATAGAATAAGGTGGGATCCGCACTAAGCATTTGCACCACACTTCCATTGATGTAAATGGCTGCGCCTAAATGTAGTCACGGATCCTGGGCATAATGCTATTCTATAACCTGAATCTAACTTTACGCGGGGTTTATAGAATATAGCTGAGCCGGGATTTTTCTGCGCTGATTTTTGAGGCGCAATATATAGAATTTAGTCCATAATACATGGGTATCAATTAGTACTCATTCACCTACACTTTCCGGGGTGTATCTTTGGGTTGCTATAACAATCTGAATACATTGACAAAGTAGAGGTAATTCAAAACAGAGCACCAAAATGGTGCATGGCCTGAGCTATAAGCCATACATAGTTGAGATGCATGGAATTAAAGCTATCTTATCTAAAAGGAAGAAAACAAAGGGAAGACATTCACATATCTAACAGGCTTCAATAAAGTAAATGAAAAGCTCCAGGAAAAGGGGTCATCCTAAAAAGGAAAGGAAATGCAAAAGGCATATGAAAACATAAGACTACATTATTTCATTGAGGGGGTAGTGAACAATTGCAACAGGCTTCTAGTGGAGGATACAGGAGTCAAGATAGTGGCGAAATTTAGGTTTTGCATGGGACAGACACTAAGGGCTGGAGGAGAGCACAGACCGAGTAGGCAGACACAAATGAGCAGACTGCATGGACCAAGCTCTCCTTTCCTGCTCACCTCATCCATGTTTCAAACTAAAGCAACTGCGACCCAAAAGTTCTAAAGGTTGACACTGTTACGTTTTATGATGTTTACCGTCTCTCTTTTTTGTCAGTAGGTTTATTGATCTCCCTGAAGATGTTTGATAAAATCCCATCAGTCCAGTCTCGTGTAGTTGGATCTAGTATACCATACAGCTCAATTACACTCATGGCTTTTGGATTTAGGGTGTACAGTTTTGTAGTCAACCCAAGTCTGAAAAAAACATTAAAAGAAAGAGGTTGATTAGGAAAAGTGTTCAGTGATGAAAATAATGAAAATAACACATGAAAATTAGATCTTACTATAAGATTATTATTATTATTACATTTATACCCCGCGCTTTCCCACACATGCCAGGCTCAATGCGGCTTACATAGTAACAATATAAATAATTACAAAGTTGTAAGAAGAATATACAATTTGTGATAAACGCTGCATTAATGCTGCAAGATTACCAACAGGAGTTGCAGTGGCTATTTTGAATTCCAGTAACCCAGGAGCAGGAAATAGTGGGCATTGCTCCTGATCCCCTTAGATACCAAGGAGGTACGGCTGGGAACTGGATTGGAGAGTGGGGAGGGTTTAGTGTGATTGAGTACAGAATGGAATCAATGCATTAGCAAGACTGGGTGCAGAATGGAATCAAAAGCAGCAGATATATCAAGAACGGCTGCCATAACTGAATTCTTCTGACCTAGCTCAGAAAAGCATCAAGTGTAAATATGACAACAGTCTTCAAGATGCTGAAAATGTAATTTAAACTGTAGTCTTCCTCAACGCTAATCCATTAGTATTATATAGATCTTCTATACTCTACATTGCGGGACTAAAATTATGGAACACACTACCAGCCTATATTAGATCTATCAAGAGCACCAAATCTTTTAAAAGACGGTTAAAGATCTTTTCACTGCAGCATGTTGGGAAAGGCATACACACAACTCTCCTTTGCAAGCACACCACTGCAATGGAGCTAGTGACCGAACATTTGCATATATGAATTTCTTATACTTCTGAAACAATACAATCTGCTCCAGAGTGGAAATTTGGCTACAAGTTTTGGTATGTGCTCTATGCAGCAGAAGCCAAAGGGATAGGGAACAATGCTATAACAGAATTGAAGTCTCGGCGGCCATTTTGAATCTCGCCGAGACCGTCATCACAGGCAGCATACAGGAGGATGGAGAGCAGCGCGCTGGGCAGGAAAGAGGGGGCTCTTTCCTGCCCCGACGTCACTAGACCACCAGGGATGATCGCGTGAGTAAGGGGAGAGGTCGTGACAGGGCCGGGGGGAGGGGAGGTAACCCTAGGGAGGGCGATCCCGAGCACGGAGGGAGGGCGGGTGGCCTGCTAAACTCTACCTTCGGACTATAAGACACACCCCCCCATTTTCCTCCCAAATTTGGGGGGAAAAAAGTGCGTCTTATAGTCCGAAAAATACGGTATCTCAATACAACTGAGCAAACAGACTGAAAGTCACATATGGAGTCAGAGAGCAGGACCAGAACTGAGATCTCAAGAACTCCCCTAGGTTATGAGTTCACTGGTCTACCTACTGCACCGTATACTTCCATTTCTCTTATACTCACCGAGTCTGTGCCTGGCACAAGCTATTAATGACAACTGACTTGCCACCTCCAGTGGGTCCAACTACCATTGTAGTATGACGCGTCAACATGGTCTCATACATCTGAACTACTTTATCTACCTGCAAAACAAATGTAGTTCAAATTTATCTGTGTTTATGAAACAAATGATTACAGCTTCATAATTTCTTAAAAGCTGTTTTGAAGATTCCATTAACTGTAGACAAAATTCATCCCCATCCAAAAGGTCTTTGTCAAGTTTGGCAAAAAAAATATAAATTACACCCTCAAATATGACTGAAAGAATTTAAGACTCACCTTGGAGGCTATAGATTTGCGAAAATTACCTATTGAGCTCTTTTGCAAAGTTATGCTAGCAATTCTCGCACAGAAAATGAGAGGAAGCCCATAGGAATTGAATGGGCTTCCTCTCATTTACCGCACAAGAATCACTAGTGTAGTTTTGTAAAAGAGGCCCTAAAAGAATTCCAGAAATTTCAGTAAGAGCTGAATTAAGAGAATGACAATTTCGGGGTCTTCATAGGCCCTATTTCACTCAAGAACAAGTTTACAAATCAGGAAAGATAGAGACTCCTATATGTTTTAAATGTAAACAGGGAACTAATTCTTTTTTCCACACCTTTTTTTAACTGCCCAAAGATAAAAATTTTTGCCAAGACATACTATGTTATATAGAAAAACTGTTGGGTCAATCCATCCCCTATCGCCAACAGGGTTGTTGCTTTTAGATAAATATAAGGCAGTTAAGGGTCTTTTACCAAGCTGCGGGAAAAAGGGCCATGCACTAGCAGCGGGGACCATTTTTACCGCAGTGGGTAAGAGAACTCTTACCGCATGGCCATGCGACAGGGCGCCCTTACTGCCACCCACTGAGGGGTGGTGGTAAGGGCTCCTGCGCTAATCTGGCAGTAAGTGGGCAGCTTGAAACGATGCCCAATTACCACCAGGTTACTGCAGCGCAAGCCATTTATGGGGGGGTTCTTTATTCCCCAGAAATGGCGCACGCTTGGGGCAGGACAAGCGCTGGCGGCCACACTGGGCCAGCGGAAGTCCCGGAACAGCAAGCGGCAAGCTCTGTAAAAGGGCCCCTTAGATTCCTGAACTATGGACACCACTTTTTATTTCAAAAGGCAGGAACAATAGGGAAAAAACTCATACTTGGAGTGTGGGCCAGTGGAGATGTACCCTCCTTCTGGGCATGGCACACCCATTTTCACGTATTTATGCTGTGGGAACAAAAGCAAGCTAAACTTACAATTAAAAGGAACATTTTTTTTCTGTCTGTTTGGGGAGTGTATATTCATTCACTGCTCATAAAGCCCATAGTCTTATTCTTAATTCTTTCTAGACCTCTTCATTTGGTTTGGAGTAGGGCCCCCCCCCCTTGCTGCCATCACTCTAATATTACAAGCTTTTTTGTTTTCTTCTCTTCCTACCTTTCTTCCTTTTCCTTTTGAGCCAGTGGCCCAGTTGACTTGGGAGTATAAGAACACAGCTCCTTATGTTGTTCATATTTATTTTGTTGTAATAGCCTTTACTTCTTGGTAGACATTAAGGGGGATTCATCAAGTGCCATTAGGGCTTTAAGTCATATTAATTGGTGCTTAATGCAACCTAAACAGCCCTTTCGCCTCTTTTCTAAAAATACTGCGGCGATATAAAGTTGCCGCTGGTTAATTAGTATTGAGATGCAAAATATGCAAATGCATGTTTTGCATCTCATTACTATGCAAATACCCTAACGCGACTTGCAGTGATACATTGCAAGTCACATTAAGGCTCAAGCTTTTTGTTGGAGTTATTTTACCATCTGGGAGCATCGGGAAATTAAGGTGCAGTAAAAAGGTGGACTTTTACTGCATCTTGATGAATCCCTCCCTTAATGTGTGTTTGTTGTTGTGCTATTACAAGTCTTGGAGTTTTACTAATGTGGCATTACTGGAAGCTCAAGATGCAACTATATGTTCATTGGGAGGGAGAGTTTTTTTAAGGTTTTTTTCTTTCTTTCTATAAATGTACTTGGAAAGTTGATATTCATTCATAGTTGCTGTATGGTTGGTGTATTGTATATTTGTATCTCTTTGACGTCCAAGTTTAATAAACAGATTAAACATAAAATATGACTGAAAGGTCTTGTGGTGTTTAAAAGGATCAAAGAAATGCCACAAGAAGATTTGATGTCCAAAAGAGGATATCTACCAAATGAACACTCACTTTTAAAGTGCTCAAGAAGATTTGAGGCTGCCTGAGTGCGTGAAGGCCAAGAATTACTGGGTCACAAAACTACCACAGCATTTTATAGGTTCAATATATGTGATTTGGGCAGCTGTGAACAATATAAATATATTTCTAAGTTCTCCGTGGTTTCTTTTACCTGCACTGGTAACACAATATAATTGCCGTCCTTCAATGCTTCTTCCACAGCATCATTAAATTTAGGATAGCGAACACGGGGGCAATCCAGTCCAGGAAACAAGTCAGAAATCAAACCAAGGAAAAGAGGAACATCTTCAAATACAAACTTAGGTAAATTCATATCTCTCAGCGCCCTCATCAACACTACATCCTAGATTAAAAAAAAATAATAATAATAATACAGCTGGTAACCTCTTCCCTGAATACAAACTTCAGGTTACAATCAAGGTGTATTTTAGTTGGCTTATGTGTTTAAAAAAATATATACACATCTATGTTCATTTAACAGCAATTATTTCATTAGCCATAATGGTTTTTATTCAGGAACACAGAAAGAAGTAATACCATCAAACATCAGGCACCGAATGAAAGAAGAATACAGCATCATGAGAAACATACAATCATTCCCAAAGGTCGAAGAGCCAAAACTATGATCCCAATCTTAATGTACATCATCCCCTGCCCTCCATCTTCAAAGACACTCATACAAACACATGAGGTCTCCAGCAAGAACATCTGAGACTCAAATATCACAACTCAGCTGCAAAATAAAATGTTTGCTACAGCAACCCTACAGTGTGTGTAGCGTCGTCATTGCCGAGTGTGGCAGACCATAATAATAAGTAGATCCCTCCCCCTTTCCAAACCTATGACCTTCCCTCACCCCCTGAAAAATGAGTGTTTAGGATGGCCGACGGCCTGGACTCGTAAGACCTTGAGCCAACCCTATTAACAAATCAGGCCCATGTGAAATAAAAATAACCTTTTTTCCACATCGACACAGATTTCTATTGGCACTATAAGCACTGGTCATGGTGCTTATTTTAAGCCTATTCTCTAAAGAAAAGATGCAATCACTTATACCAGACCTATAGATGGTATAAATACCTGCACCTAGATTTAACATGTACACCTTGTAAATGACAGAATTCTATCATTTATGTGCGTACCCATGTGCTCCATCCACAGACACAGCCACAAGCAATGTACAAGCCATCAAATCATGGGGTGTACTTTTCCACTAGACAGTATTCCATAAGGGGGGGGTCACTTACTTGCATATATGACAAGAATACTACCATTTGTGTGTCTTCCTGTGACAGAAAACTAGACAGCTCCTTACAGAATTACCTCCAGAATGGGGAAAAAAAAAAAAACCACAGTAAACCCAGCCCGTCTTCTTCACCAAGCTAATTAATGTAAACTTCAGCCCTGAGGTTTGTTTTTCCTTATATTCAGTTTTGCCCACCAGATTTGGAAAGCTGTACATAAAGCATTACCTCACTGAGGTCAGGTGACCCTCTTTTCAGCTCTCCAGCCATAACCAGCACAGATTTTAGGGCTCGAAGTCCAAAATCATAATGATATTGTTTGGAAAGTTGTTCCTTTGCAAGCTTATACAGCACTGTCATCTTTTTGGCAAGTTTCTGAAAAAGCAGGTTAAATAAGTGTGCAGAAAGATACTATAAAGTTACAAGAGGCATTTGTTAGAAAGTGACTCTGTGGCAAAACTTCCCCTGTGCTCTAACAAGCCTCAGCATCTCAGTTCCATAAAGCAGGGCCAGTTTTAGACATGCTGACCCAGGGCAGAAATTGAGGGGGCTCCTGAACCCCTCTCCTCCTTCCTCTCCCCCCCCCCCCCCATCTCCCCACCTGCCATTGCTAACACGCAGTCCGGGCATCTCTTATTCTTCTCCCTTCAACGGTCCATCTCCCTCCCTTCCCCTCACCTGTCCAGACTTCTTTAAAATTTATTTCCCTTTTCAGATGGGCCCTGACAGGGCAGCCATCCTCACAGGCTGCCTGCAGCTGCCCTGAAAATTTCCCTCTGCTGAGATCCAGGAAATTGCATCAGAAGGGGGTGGATCACGGCAGAGGAAAAGCTTTGAGGCAGCTGTAGACAGCTTGTGAAGATAGCTGACACACTGGGGCCTCTGAGAAAGGAAATTGATTTTTAAAGATCGGGAAGATGAGGGGAAGGGATAAGGAGACAAACTGTGGTGGGGAGAAGGGGAACAGATGCGTGGACTGTGGGGCTTCGTAGAGCTATGAGTCCCAGGGCAGCTGCCCTGTTTGCTCCCCCTGCCCCCCCCCCCCCAAATGCCGGCCCTGCTATAAAGAATTTCATTCACAGCTGACATTAACCCATTGAGTTCATTTTATCTTTTGAACTTCTGTCCTACTGTCAGTGGCGTAGGAAGGGGGGGCGAGAGGGGCGGTCCGCCCCAAGTGCACGCGCTCGGGGGGTGCCAGCCCCACTGGTTCCCTGCTCCCTCTGCCCCGGAATAGGTTACTTCCTGTTCCGGGGCAGAGAAAGCAGGGAACCAGCGGGGCCGACGCAGCTCCAAGTGACGTGCACTCGGGGCGGATCGGCCCTCCCGCAGGTAAGAATGCACTCCAGGGGGGGTTGCGCTCTGGGGGGGGTGCGCCACAGAGGGGGGGTCGTGCCGTGCTGCACCCGGGGGGGTGCGCAGCGGCGACCCGCCCTGGGTGCCATTAGCCCTCGCTACGGCACTGCCTACTGTATTTTACTTAACTAATACTTTGGTGTGTTTGTACTCTTTTCTTTTTGATTTATGGTGCTCCTTTCTGACTTTATTTTAGATTTGTAAACCGCTTTGTTCTGAGTTCCGTTTCAGCGGTAAAGTCAATTTTAATAAACTACAAACTGTGATTATCTATCCTTGTTCCTTCTCACTCAGTACTTTCCTCGCCCTTAATTGTCTTGTCTGTCTGTGTTTTTAGATTGTAAGCTCTATCGAGCAGGGACTGTCTCTCTGTGTCAGGTGTTCAGCGCTGCGTGCGTCTGGTAGCGCTATACAAATGTTAATAATAATAACAGAACTGACAGTCAGCCCTACAAATTCCATTCATCTGCACAACATTAAGTAATATTCAAAAGCAGATTCTTTTTAACCTGGCAATTTCATCCAGCTGCTATTATGAACTTCACTGGGCTCAGGGTTTTGATCTAGCATCATACATTTTCCTTTGTAGCCATATGAGAATTTTCCCTCATTTTATATTTTCTCCCAATTAGTCCAGTCATTGTAGCTTCACTATTGGTTGTAATCAGAGGCCTTAAATCTGTCCACCAGTTGTCATCAATGCATAATGATTATGACACCTTTTTCCCCTTCTCCCCCTCACAGGCAGGGGTGTACTCAGCTGTCCATTTTTTAGAGGGGAGGCAACACATTTCCTTCCTCCCTCCCCCCCAAGTCAGTGGCGTTCCTAGGGGGGGGGTGCGGTCCGCCCCCCGGTGCATGCCATTGGGGGGGGGTGCCGCGCGCACCTGTCCTTCGTTCGTTTCATGCTCCCTCTGCCCCGGAACAGGTTACTTCCTGTTCCGGCGCAGAGGGAACATGGAACGAACGAAGGACAGGTGCGCGCAGCACCCCCCCCCCCCAGCGGCGTGCACCCGGGGGGGTTCTTACGCGGGGGGGTGTCCTTTTGCCGGGGGGGGGGTCCGCACTGGATCCGGGGGGGGGACACATCGGCGATCCACCCCGGGTGTCAGCCCCCCCTAGGAACGCCACTGCCCCAAGTTAACAATATCTTTGCTGGTGGGGATGCCAAACTGCACCAGACAAAGATATTTGTTGCTGGACCCCCTCCTTCTTGTGTTGCTGCAGGACAGAGGAAATCGGTGGCATGTCTACAGCTGCTTTCACTGGGACGCCTTGTGCATGCTCAATTTACACAAGAACTGAGCATTGTGAGGAGTCTGGGCACTGGCGGCAAGAAGCACACCGTCAACTTCCTCTTTCTTGCAGCAACACGAGGGGGAGGGGGTGGGTTGGACAGTGACCTTTTTGGATGATAGGACTTCAGCATCCCACCAGCCATTGAATGGGTGCTGTAGTTTTGGAGGGGGCCTGAGCCCAAAAGTGGGTGGACCCTGGACCCCCTACTCCCCCCCCCCCCCCATGACTATGCCACTGCTCCCGGGGATTTAAAATGTTGCCTCCTCAGCAGCCCCAGCCCTAGCTGACCTGCAATGCAGAAGAACCTAAGCTGGGAGTTGAATCCACAAACCATTAGATGACCAGACTCTTCTTGAGATTGTGTAGGTTTATATCTATCAGACAGTTCAAACAATTTCAATGAACTAATCTTGCTAAATTCTTGAAATTAAGTTTATAAAGAAACAAACAAAACAAAAAGCATAAACATTTGAAGTTCAGAACAGAGTGATAAATAATCTTCTTTCCATGGGCCTTAGAGGGTCTTTTACTAATGATTAGCACAAGTTATTTTATTCCAATGGGCCCTGCTGGAGATAGTATGCGCTAATCTTTAGTTTAAAAAAAAAAGATTTTTTTTCAGAGGCTGCCTAGCTTGACCTGCTGTTCCTCTCTGGACTGAACACTTTTTTATCATCTACCATTATAAAAAATTTATTTTTTTAGGAACATAAAATTTATGATAAAACCAGAAGACATGAGACAACAGAGAATCAACAAACACAAGAGGGTGAGAGGGAAAGGGAAGGATTACAATCTAAAAGCAAGGAGAAAGAAAAATTACTAGGAAGGTAACAAACAGCTGGTTATCAAAAAGATTCTGTTACCTTTGCCAAAAGAAAGCCTTCAGAAAAGAGCATAATTTCACAGATTTGCTGAAGATCTGGGACAATAACGACCACAGGCCTAAATAATGCCTTGACAGACTCGGGTAGTTCAGTACGGCCAGCATAACCAGGATTCATTGTAATAAAGATTCCCATCCGTCCATCCAAAGTAATCTCCTGTCCTTCAAACTAAACAAAGAATTACAGCAGTTAGCTTAGCAGGGTTTTAAAAAACTTTGGATAATTTCCTAACAAAAAAGTCCATAAGCCACTATTAAGATGGACTTGGGAAAATCTGCTGCTTATTTCTAGCATAAAATCTATTTTACTGTTCTGGGATCTTGCCAGGTACTTGTGACCTGGATTGGCCACTGTTGGAAACAGGATACTGTGCTTGATGGACCTTCTATCTTTCCCTCTATGGCAATGTTTATGTTCTTATTCTGCCATTTTTTCTGGGATACATCAAACCTGTGCTTGATGTAAGTAACAGAAACGCAGTCAGTCCCTGCTCACCTGCAAACATCTCTCTTTTTTAAAGTTCAATCTCTTTATTGAATGTATACGACATAACAGTGAAACAAAGAACAATAGACAAGCTTCATAGCTTTGGGTTGCAGATTCCTTTGATACACTGAGATTTTAATAGTCCCAGTAAATTAGATAATATTATGACTTATTGATAATTGTACAACATTTTTCTATGTTATCTCACATTTTATAAGATGTCACTAAGATCCTCCTTCTTTGTGGCTGCTATTTCTTTATATTTACAAGTAACATGGACTGGTCCCCGCCAGGTGGGAAATTCAATAAATAGCGCCCAAAGTTACACACAAAGGCTGGTGTAAATGCTTGCACCCAACTGATGGCAGTTAGGTGTGCAAATGCCAGTATTCTATAACATCACAGTATTCTATAACATTGTGCCTAATTTTGGGGAATGCTCCTGGCCTGCCCATAACCCTTCCATGGTCATATCCCCTTTAAATTGCGCATGATAAAATTTAGGTGTGCAAAATAGGGCATAGAGCAGATCTGCATGTAACTCTGAATTACTGCCAATTAAGTGCTTGTTAAAACCAATAGTTGATAATTATCGCCTAATTAACTAGTGTGACAGAACAGTGTGTTTTAAGCCTGTAAAGTGTATTGGGTATTTCCTGAAGTGTATTTCTCTACTTTAGCCAGCAGGTGGTATATGTTTTCGTTATCAAGCTGCTGCAGAACCAAGGCTGTTTTCTTTATTTATGCCTTTTGGAAAGGCAGTCTGCAGTATACTTTCAAACTTGTTGTTCTAGGCTCTGATTGGCCCAGGAGCTAAATTTCATTTGGAGTGTACTGGCTTTTGTCCCAGTTTCAGCCAGGGGGAAGAGAGAGAAAAATCTCTTTGCTGAAACCCTGTGATCAGTTATATTTGATAATCTGTGAGCAGCATATTTCCTGATCTCCCCAGGTACTTTGTAGAAAGTAAACAAATGTTTAGATAGTTTTAAAATTGATCCATATTTCAGTTACCTGTTATTGTTTGCTGATTGCACTTTTCTTGTTCATTCAACATTTTTAAGACAATAAACAATTTTCAGTTTATTGTCTCTGCCTGTCTGAAATGATAAGAATCCTGGCGGTTTGTGTGTTAGGTCTGTGAGTGCTTTCTGGGAACTATGGGAGCACTGGGAGTGTAGCCTCCAGTAACCTAGAAATCACTGGGGATAACTAGAGAGTAGGAAACTTGCCCAGAGGTGGTTGAGACCCAGTCAGGAGGAGGGTGCTAGCATAGAGCACAAGCGGCAGGTGCAAACAAACCTGATCTGTGCTGGGGACAGACCATCTAATTGGCCACGGGGTAACCCTAGGCAAGTGGCTAGGCATTTTGTGACAACTATTTTATGTGTGGATCTGTGATCTGTGCTCAAAGTTACTCACCCAACTTTGAACGATGTATATAGAATGTGGCAGCAGGTGTACAAAGAAAGGTTGGTGTTAGCTATACAATCATTTTCATCCATTTGGAAAAATAACACCATATAAAGGTCAAAAAGCTTTACTTATTCATTTGCTAATAGAAAAGTTAAAGTTACTGACCTCCAGATCATAATCTTATAGTTAAGGGGAAGCTTGAATCAATAATCTATGTAAGATCGTTTGCATTCCTGTGCCCAAAAGGATCTCAAGTTCAAACAATTAAAGAACATACAGGATCAGGTACCTTCTGTTGTTTTCCTGATGTCCCTACCTGAAATCGTTGTAACTGATGCATCAGGGCATTTCGGATAGTCTGTATCTGAGATGAAATTACAGAAAGTACAGAAGCATCTATTCGATTAAATTCATCAAAACAGCCCCAAGCTCCACACTGGGCAAGGCCAGATAAAATTTTACCAACAGCCTAAAAGCCAAGAAAAGAGAAATTAAATGTATATATAAAATTATATATTATGTACATTTTTAAATACTCCTATAAAAATATGGTATAAAGTCATGTTTCTATTTTACAGATAAAAACAATCTGGGTGATATTCAGCTCATGGCAGTCAGTGTTTTAACGCCGCTGACAGTCATGGGCTGAATTAGACCTGGAGATTCAATGCCAGGCCACGTCCAGGCACCAGCGTTGAATATCCAAGTCTATGACAGACCCAGATGTTATGTGGGTGCCAGATGATATTCAGTGCCACTCAAATAACTAACCAGGCAAAGACAGTTAGGAAGACGTACTAAGCCAAATCAACAAATTAAAAAGTAGTAAATCACCTGGACCGGATGGCATGCATCCAAAGGTACTGAAAGAACTCAAACATGAAATTTCTGATCTGTAACCTGTCAATAAAATTGTCCATAGTATCTGAAGATTGGATTTTTAAAAAGTGTTCCAGGGGTGATCCGGGAAATTACAGACCGGTAAGCCTGACATCAGTGCTGGGTATTTATTTATTTATTTCCAAGTTCTTGTTATATTGCATGGGGTCCAAGCATGGCTACTGCACATTTTATAAACAGTAAAAATAAAGGGGGGCAGAGACACAAAAGGAAAGAAGTGGGGGGGTAGGGACAAGTCAGCTGAAAGCCTCAGAGAATAAAAGCGTTTTGAGCATGATGTTGAATTTAGCAAACAACGTTTCCAGGCAGAGATGAGATGGCAGTGCATTCCAAACAGAGGGACCAACGAAGCTGAAGAAGGATTCATGGGAAAATGGTCAATCGAAATGAAACGAGGGAAGGGATAACCAGGAGGCTCGCACTGGTGGAGCGAAGGGAACGAGTGGGGACATAAGGAAGGAGGACCAAATGGATATAGGCAGGAGCAGAAGGGAGATGAGATTTGAAAACAAGATGATCTTAAACTTTATACATGCAGGGATGAGGAACCAGTGCTCAGAACGGAGAAGAGATGTAATGTGATCAAATCTGCGAGCTAAATGGAGATGCTTAACTACAGTTGACTGAATGAGTTTAAGATGCTTGAGTAGGTAGAAGGGGAGACCAGAATAAAATGAATTACACTAATGAATCCAAGAGATGACTACAGACAGAAGAGCACAAATAAGGGGGGAGTCTAAGAAGGGGAGGAGTGAACATGGTGAAAGGCAAAGAAGGAGGAATGGATGACCGAGTCAATTTGGGACTTAAAGGTGAGTTTCTGGTCAAAGATAACCCAGAGCACTTTGGCAGTGTCAGAAAATGGAAGAGGATGATTCTCAGTGTTGGGAGGAGAAGGGAACAGAGCACCCGGATTAAGAAAGACAATGGACTCACACTTCGAGGAATTCAGAAACAAGCCGTTACCCCTAAGCCAAGAGGAGATGTGTCAGAGGCAGTTATTAATGGTGGAAAGACCTGAGGAATAATCAGTAACCATGCACAGAATTTGGACATCATCAGCTTAATAAAAAGGTACGCAACCTTGTATAAGAGTGAGGAGGAGAAAGATGGTAAAGAGTGAGGGGGCCAAAATGGAGCCTTGGGGCACACTAGAAGTTACGGAGTAGGCGGGAGAAAAGGAAGATTCATGAAAAATGTGGAAGGAAAGGTCAGAGAGATAACTTGTGAACCAGGATAACACTGTGCTTTGAGGGCCAAGTGAGTGCAAATAGGAAAGAAGTAAGTGATGGTCAACCATATCGAATGCGGAAGAAAGATTGAGAGAAACAATAATGATGGAGTGGTGCTGATCTAGAGCTATACGAATAGTATTGTGAAAAGAGAGAAGTAAAATTTTGGTGCTGTGTTTGGCAATGGAAACCAGATTGATAGGGGTATAGAATGTTTGTATTTTCTAGGAAATCTTCAAGCTGAAAAAGAACTAATTTTTTGAGAATTTTCTAGAAGAATGGCAAGTTGGACACAGGGCAGAAAATGGCAGGGAGAGAAGGATCCAGACAGGGTTTTTAAAGCAATGTACGAGCCAAGGCATGCTTCCAAGCTGAAGGGAATGCAACTGAAACAAGACTAGACTGCAGTAGAGGGAGGATTAGGGGAGATAGTAGGGGAAAAATATGGCTCACTAAATGGGCGGGCCAAGGATCCAGAGAAGAGGCGGAGGTATTAAGTGCCCTCATTGTACGAGGCACAGCCATGGCAGATGGAATATTAAAAGAAGACCATACTGACCCAAAGGAGACCAAGAGAGATGAAATGTCTAGGGCAGAGACAGAGGAGGCTGGGATCATTTTAGGAGGTGGGGACAGCAGGGATTCACAAAGGGCATCAATTTTTGCATTCCAAGAAAGAGCCAGAGCTTCAAGTGGGAGACGTAAGGGTCATAAGAGGGGGAGATCATGTCAGTTGGAGCTAATTCTGACAGAATGAGATGCGCATACTGTGGACGATTGATAGTGACCTGGAGTCACTTCGAAAAGTACTTACATGTAGTTGCCTGAACTGCTGAGTGAAAATCACATAGAGTGGAGCGAAATAAGTCAAGGGCTGATGGGATGTGGGATCTATGCCATTTGTACTCCACATAACGAGGATAACATTGAAGAAGACAAATTGGCCACTGTTGGAAACAGGATACTGGGCTAGATGGACCACTGGTCTGACCCAGAATGGCTATTCTTATGTTCTTATGTGACAGCTGGCATCAATTATCACCAGTACCCACAAATCTTCCAGCTCCATCCTGGACTGCCTTGGCACTAACTGGACAACACCACAGCACTCACACCAGATTTTCAGCAGGACAGTGCAGTTAAGTACCGCTAAAAATCCAGGGATAGCCTATTCAGCATGGTTTAAGTGGGAAAGAGTGTCTCCTTCTCACTTAAACCATGCTGAATATTGACCCTAATAATTCTAGCAAAACTATCCTAAGGTATAGTTTGCATACTATATAAATAGCTAAAAATGCATCAAATGTCATACATCACAGCACAATAATTTGAGGCTGGAGGACAACAAATAGATAACAGCTGAAAAGACACAAATGAAGAGGACTTTTCATTCTTTGTTATTTCTTTATCCAGCTCTTCTTCTCATACGACACTGAAGAGTATAAGCCTAGAACTCTTACCTTATAATCCATGCCTTCTCCACAGTTTGTTACTACACATAACAAACCCAAGGCCTTTGCCAGATCTTTGGTGGTTTCTGTTTTACCGGTACCTGCAGGGCCAGCAGGAGCTCCACCCAAATACATAGAGAGTGCCTATTGCCAATAGAAACATGTATAATTAGACCTGATGCAACTCACTAAGGGCTAGATGAAACATGTATGCAAAAAAACATTTAAGTACAGCCAGCGCTTCAACATACATAGACTAAAAAAAAATGTAAAGATGTAAACTGCCTCTGTGTAGTTGGCATGATAGCAAATTGCCAACCAGTGTTTAAGCAAGAATGACTGTAATCAGTACAGAGTGGTGGGTGCTTTTTGGGCAGCCTGGATGGACTATGCAGGTCTTATCTGCTATCACTTACTGTGTTATTGTGTAAAGGTCCTAATATGTCAATAAATACTAAAGCCTTTATGATTTTCATTTAGTTGTTAATTAGCCAAAACACAATAGGCAAAATTTGGGATGCTCTTCAAAGCAATAGAAGAAGATTCTCTATAGACAAGAAGGATAAATTATTACTACAGAGCAAAAAAAAAAAGTTTTTTCCAAGTATGTGTGAGAGTTCCTATGCAGCCACTGCCAAATTCCCTCAGTCTATTACACAGCTTAAGAGTCTATAGACCCCCCCCCCCCCCCATTAGAGGTAAACAACTTCACTTTCTCTATCAATAAGCAGCATGAATCAGTCACATGATTGGGGAACTCTATACCTGAGGCTTTTTCTAATTGTGTTTGGCAATGGCTCTTGTAAGGCAATCCAATACAAGTCCTTTTGGGAAAGCTGACATTCAATTAAATAGGCTTTGTAAAACTGCTTGTCCAAATGAAATTCCTCAATGTTTCTAGAAGGTAGGAGATGTGAAGGTATAAATGGACAATTATGTTGAAGCTCTATGTATTTCATCTCTTGGAAGTAAACAAAGATATACAACTGTGGTAACTATGGCTCTGACTGATGTGCTTTCATTGAATCGCAAAGAATAAACACAAAGGAATCCTGTTTAGAAGGAATGGATCTATGGAATCTTAGCAGAGATTGGGTGGCGACACCGGTATTTGGAGAGTAAAACTGGTGCAGGACAAATCAAACTCGGGTATACATATAAAGTATTACATACCATGTAAAATGAGTTTATCAGGTTGGTTAGACTGGATGGACCGTTCAGGTCTTTAGCTGCCGTCATTTACTATGTATATGCAGTTGGCTGGCCAGTACAATAAAGACAGATATGGTGTTGCTGCAACAACTTGTCAAAGTCAAACGTGGACTGCTAAAAGGTGAAATTAGATCTTACCTGCTAATTTTCTTTCCTCTAGACCCTCCAGACCGGTCAAGACGCGTGGGTTATGTCCTCCTACCAGCAGAGGGAGACTGAGAAAACACTAAGCTTTTGAAGCCTGTATATATAACCTGTGCAGAACCTCCACTAGCCAGTATACCCCTGACAAAGCAGAGAAACAAAAAACACTAACAACAACTAGCAACCCTGTACGTGGTCACAGTAAACTGCAAAAACAAGAAACATCTTCCGCTTGCTCTTACGGAAACATGTTCCTTTGCCTTTGATAAAACAGTTGGGCTTCTACAGGTGGACTATCAAGAAGAGCCCCACCTGTCCCGGGACTCCTATCACAAAAACAGAAATAAACAGTCTGCAATTAGAGAAACAACAATTTACAGCAGCCAAGAATTATCCAACAAACACACCTCCTGGCCTCCAATACAGACAGGGCGGGGCTCTTGTCCGGTCTGGAGGGTCTAGAGGAAAGAAATTAGCAGGTAAGATCTAATTTCACCTTCCTCAGCGACCCCTCCAGACCGGTCAAGACGCGTGGGACGTACCAGAGCAGTAACTAACTTATGGGAGGGACCTACTAAGGCCAGAGGTCAAAACTGCTGCCCCAAAGCGCACCTCGTCCTTTGCATGCACAGGAATCCTATAATGCTTCACAAAGGAATGCAACGAAAACCAAACCGCAGCCCGACAAATATCTAACAGAGAAATCATACTATTCTCTGCCCACGAGGCTGCCATTCCCCTAGTGGAATGAGCAGACCAGCCCCTAGGCACCACAGGACCCTTCACCAAGTAAGCAGATGCAACCGCCTCCTTCAACCACCGTGCTATGGTCACCTTAGGAGCCGCTGCACCCTTCTTTGGGCCACCATGAAGAACGAACAAACGGTCAGAGGCTCTGAAGTCCTGAGTTCCAGAGAGATAACAACTCAAAACTCTCCTGACATCCAGCTTGGCAATACCACGCTGCTCCGAATCTCCAGCCATATCACCCAACACTGGCAGAGAGATGACCTGATTAACATGGAACTCGGAAACCACCTTGGGCAAAAAAGGAAAGCACCGTCCGCAACGAAACCTTTCCCTCAGAAAGGACAAAAATGGTTCCCTAAAAGACAAAGCCTGAAGCTCTGAAACACTCCGTGCTGAAGTAATCGCCACCAACAAGACCGCCTTTAAAGATAAATCCTTACAAGATGCCGATACCAGAGGCACAAACGGAGGCCTGATCAAAGCATCCAAAACTAGCTTCAAATCCCACGGAGGCACCATCCGTCACTGAGGCGGACGCAGCAACTTAACACCCTTCAAAAAACACACTACCTCAGGCACAGACGCGAAGGACTTTCACTGAAGCTTCCCACGAAAACATGACAAAGCTGCCACCTGAACCTTCAGTGTAGACAAGGCCAGACCTCTATCAACACCATCGTGCAAAAATTCCAAAACTTCCGCCACCGAAGAGTGAAACGGCCGAACTCGATGGTCTTCACACCAGTGCTCAAAGATTCTCCAAACCCGGACATACGCCAAGGAAGTGGATCGTCTACGGCAACTCAACATCGTAGCAAAGCCACTGGACGAAAGCCCCTTCTTCTTCAACTTGTGCCGCTCAAGAGCCAAGCCATAAGCGAAAACCGAGCCGGATCCGGCATGATTATCGGGCCTTGACACAGAACTGATCCCAACAAAGGCAGGGCCGCCGCCCCTGCCAACCGCACCAGGTCTCCATACCATGGTCAACGCTGCCAATCCGAAGCTACCAGAATCACCCGACCGGAGTGATGTTCGATGCGCTATATTACTCGACCGACTAACAGCCACAGAAGAAACACATACAGTCACTCCCGAAGCCAAGGCAACAGAAGAGTGTCGATTTCCTCCTCTCAAGGGTCTCTTCAGCGACTGAAAAAAAAAAAAATCTCTGAACTTGCGCATAGCGAGCCGTTGCCCTAAGATCACCGAAAGTCCCCAGACCGACACAACTCACTGGAACACTGACCGAAGAAAAGACCACTCTCTGGGATCTAGAGTGTGCCTGCTGAGATAATCTGCATCTATGTGACCTACCCCGGCCACATGCGCTGCCAAGAGAGCCTGAAGATGAGTTCAACTGCGCCGCCAAGGCTCTTTGTTCCCCCCTTGACGGTTGACATATGCTACTGCCATGGCATTGTCACAGAGCACTCGGACTGCCTTGTGGCGAACCACCGACGTCAAGGCCTGGAGCGCCACCCGAATGGCCCGAGTTTCCAGCCGGTTGATGGACCACTCTGCTTCTGCCCGAGACCACCGGCCTTGAGCTACCTGACTGAGACAATGTGCCCCCCAACCTTGCAGACTGGCATCCGTGACCATTACCAGCCCCTGTGGGGACTCCAACGGCATTCCTTTCCCAAATTGCGCGGACTGAGCCACCAGCGGAGACTGAGACGAGGGGCCACCGACAGCGGACAACACATTTCCAAGTCCTGCGACAGAGGGGACCAACGACTGAGCAGAGCTGACTGTACCTGACGCATGTGCGCCCTGGCCCACGGAACTACCTCTATGGTCGCCGCCATCAGGCCCAGGACCTGACGATAAGTACGGGCCGTCGGCGCCTTCTCTGCAAGGAACCGACGAATCGGACCCTGTAACTTGGAACCAAAAGGCTGCACAAAGGAAAGTGAAGATAAGCTTCCGTCAAATCCAGGGAAGTGAGAAACTCTCCTTTCCTGACCGCACCAGTGACCGACCGCAACGTCTCCATCCGGAAAGAGGGCACCTTGAGTACCGCATTGACCCTTTTGAGATCTAAAATGGGACGAAAAGTGTCCTCTTTCTTGTGGACCACAAAATAGATCAAATAGCACCCTGAGCGTTGCTGATCTGAAGGAACAGGAACCACGGCTCCCAACGCGAGCAGCCACCGCAGAGTGTCCCTCACTGCTGCCCTCTTGCTCCAAGACCGACAGAGGGATTCCAGAAACACTTCGGGAGAACAGCTTTCGAATTCCAGCGCACATCCGCCTCGAACACCTTGAGAACCCACTGATCTGACCTGATTTGGGCCCAACTCTGGTAAAACAGACTCAGCCGAGCCCCAACATGCACCAGAGCCTGAGCCCGCACACCTTCATTGGGAATTGTGGCCTGAATACTAACCTCCCGCGGAAAAGCCACGCCCTCCGCGACGACTCTCACGAAAGAACTGTGTGCGCTGGAAAAACCGACCCCTAGAGGTCCTACTACTATTAAACATTTCTATAGCACTACTAGACTTATGCAGTGCTGTACAAATTAACATGAAAAGACAGTCCCTGCTCAACAGAGCTTACAATCTAAATTGGACAAACAGACAGCTAGGGGTAGGTCCCACTCGATCTGCCCGGCCTATACCGCTGAGCCTCCCTAAACCGTCCCCGAGAGGAACTAGTTCTGGCCCCTGCCTTGAACCGAAAATCTGGAAGCCATAGAACCTTGGTATCACTAAGACCTTACACTAACTTGTCCAAATCTTCTCCAAAGAGCATAGCTCCCTTAAGTGGCAGAGACCCACAACCATAGCCATATTTTTTGTCTGAAGTAGGCAACAAATCATAAAAGCCTCAGACAAAAAGGATGAACCCATGTCCAAGTCGGCTAACTCCTGACCCCCAGAAGAACCAACATCTACCGAATCATCCAGGAGCTTCTCGGCCCAACGAAAACATGCCCGAGCTACCAGACCCCCACAAACCGAGGCCTGCAGGGCTAGAGCCGACAAAACAAAACTACGCTTGAGAAAAGATCCCAACTTCCTATCCTGAGGATCACGGAGGGCCGTTCCTCCATCAACCGGGATAGCCGTAGCTATAATTACTGCCGTCACTACTGCATCTACCGTGGGAGCCTTAAAGGAATCCCTATCGTCCTGAGGGAGGGGATAAAGCCTCGCCATTGCCTTTGCCACCTTACACGGCAAATCCCATTCCTGACAAATCATCTCCCGGAGATCCTTGTTCATAGGGAAGGATCACGCCTGACGCTGAATGCCCTTCACCAACGGATCCTGGACAGTTTCCCCAAAGCCACCTCAGGACCAAACTGAAGGGTGGACGACACCTGATCTATGAGTTCTGACAGCTCATCTCTATGGAAAATCCGCACTACTGAAGGATCCTCTCCAGGAATCCAACAATCCTGCTCCTGAGAGCCGTCAATTCCATCTGACTCCCCCAGATCACTAAGCGCAGCTTCTGCAGCTACAGGAGAAAAACATTGCCTGTCCTCTGACCACTCTAACCGTGGTCTCTCAGCCAAGACGGAAATAGCCCCCTCTTCCAATTGGGGGGGGGGAGGGGGGGGTCCCATTCTCCAGGCCTGATACCGCGTCCAGACAAAATCTGGAGGAAAGCCCACCATTCCTGGACCGTCATTAGGCCCTTTTGTGCCAAAAACGGAGGCCGCAGGCCAAAAACCAGCCGGCTCCACGGGCCGCGTCAGACTCAAGATGGCGGCTGTTCCCGCCGAAACTGTTCCCGCTGACAGCGGCCCTGCCTATGCTCCCGCTGACCCGGAGACTCCCGACACCATCGATCCCTCCGCGGTCAAGTCGGGGGGTGCCGCAGCCACTTTTATAGGTGCACCGCAAAGCTACACTGAGCGCCCGGCGCCTCTACCCCTCGCCACGAGCGACATCGGAGGAGCTGGGCCGCCATAAACCACGAGGGAAGGGAAAAGCTGTTCCGCAAACGCGCCAAACCAAAAACTCACTCACACTGCAAAAGCACTGGAGAAAGCGCTGCTCTCTCGTTCCAGCAAGGAATCAAAACCCCCGTTCGGTCCGCTGAAAATAAAGAAATAAATGCCCTTAAAGGCACAGTACTCCAACTCTGGCAGCTGGAAATTGTAAGGCACTCAAGGCTACAATACTGAGAAAGCAGCCGAGGCACAAAGCTGCCAAGCAAAACGAAATAGAATAACTGACCTTAAAGGCACAGTACTCTAATTCTGGCATCTGGAAATTGTAAGGCACTCAAGGCTACAATACTGAGAAAGCAGCCGAGGCACAAAGCTGGCAAGCAAAATGACATAGAATAACTGACCTTAAAGGCATCGTACTCTAACTCTGGCATCTGGAAATTGTAAGGCACTCAAGGCTACAATACTGAGAAAGCAGCCGAGGCACAAAGCTGCCAAGCAAACAGAAATAGAGAGCAGCACAGGGGGAGGGACCCAAACATAGGTGTAACACCCCAGGGGGAAAAACTGGGCCCCACCAGACCCAGGGCCCCAAAGCACTTTTTTTTTTTTTTTTTTTTTTTTTTTTTACACACACACGTACAGGGTACTGCAACAGAATAAAGTTTGGAAGGAAAAAAATCCTACGACCCAATGACAACTACCTCACCAGATTATTGGAGACTGCACAGGCTGTCAACTGCTACCTCTGCTGAGACTGAGAAAATACTGGCTAGTGGAGGTTCTGCACAGGTTATATATACAGGCTTCAAAAGCTTAGTGTTTTCTCAGTCTCCCTCTGCTGGTAGGAGGACATAACCCACGCGTCTTGACCGGTCTGGAGGGTCGCTGAGGAATAACAGTTTTATTTTTATGTAATAAGGTAGAACTTTCTTACAACCCAGTGTGTGCAGAACCTGTTCACTCTTGCAGGCATAAGGTTGTGGGAAATACAATGGATTGATTAAAGTGAAAAGCCAAGGCTCCTTTTGACAAAAATTTTGGGTGGGTTCAAAAAACCACCCTATTCTAGAAAAAATTGTAGATACGGGAAATAAGAGATGAGTGTTTCCAGCTCACTCTTCTGGATGATATTACTGTTATCAAGAAGAAAACTTTCCATGATATCTGCTAACTTCATAGGTTCAAAAGAAGGCTTCAGAAATTTAAGCCAAAATCATAGTAAGTTCTTCAGCATTGGTTTTGTGTTCCATAAGACTTTCCTGAACAACCATCAAAAAGCAAAGCACCACTGGGTTTCTGTTCACCTGAGAGAAGTAGGCTACAACTGCTCTGAGATGCACTACTAGTGACAATGTGAAGGCCAGATAAGAAAAAGTGCAAATCGTACACTGACTAGCCCCCAAATTCTATAAATAGTGCTTTAAATTGCATGTGCAAATTTGGGTGTGTGCCCAATTTACTAGCCAATTACTGCCAATAATTGGGCCCTAATAATCAATTTTTTGAAATTTTTTTCTTCTAGGCTCTGATTGGCTCAGGAGCTCATTTTCTTTTGGAGAGTACTGGCTTTTGCTCCAGTCTTAGCCAGAAAGAAGAGAGAGACAGATCTCTTTGCTAAGGTCCTGTAAAACAGTTATATTTGATAACTTGTGAGCAGTTATATGTCCTGATCTTCCCAGGTACAGTTTAGACAGTATACAAATGTTTAGTTCATTTTCTAACTGATCCATTTTTCAGTTACTTGTTACTGGTTTGCTGATTGCACTTTTTCTGTCCACTATTCAATATTTTTATGAGAATAAACATAATCATTTGTTCACCCTGCTTGTCTGGACTGATAAAGAATCCTGGTGGTTTGGGTGTTGGGGTCTGTGAGTTCTTTCTAGGAACTATGGGACCACTGGGAGTATGGCCCCAGTAACCTAGAAATCACTGGGGTTAATTTGATAGCGGGCGACTTGCCCAGAGGCAGTTGTGACCCAGTCGGTGGGAGGAGGGTGCTAGTGTAGAGCACAAGTGGCAGGTGCAGGTGGACCTGAGCTGTGCTTGGGATAGACCCTCTAAGTGGCCATGGGGTAACCACAGGTAGGTGGCTAGGCATTTCATGAAAGCAGCTCAGGGATGTACCTTTCATTTAAACATATTGTTTCACTGGTGTAAATTATTCTATAAATGGTGCCTAATGTTGAGCACCATTTACAGAATAGCGCTTAGTGCTTTTTTTGTGCTGCTGATTTTCAGCACTATTTATAGAATTTAGTCCTAGATACTGAAGCATGTTTGTTAGCAAGCAGGTAAAGGAGTTCATCCATCAGATGGAGAATCGTTTCCACTTACAGTAAGATTTTCTAACAGAATGTTTCCTGGAACTATCAAAAAGATGGAGAGACTATTAGAGCACGCAACAAATGCAAAGTGACACATACTGGGAAGAATAATCGAAATCATAGTTACCTGATGCTAGGGTCCACCTTGGGGGTCAGCGCCCAAGAAAAAGATTTAGGTGTTGTAGACAATACGCAGAAATCTTCTGACCAGTGGGTGGCAGCGGCCAAAAAAGCAAACAGGATGCTATGAATTAGGAAAGGGATGGTAAATAAGACCAGGAATACTATAGTACCTCTGTATCACTCCATGGTGCAACCTCTCCTTGGGTATTGCATTCAGTTCTAGTCACTGTATCTCAAAAATGATATAGCAAAATTAGAAAAGGTTCAAAGAAGAATGACCAAAATGAAAAAGGGGATGGAACTCCTCTCATATGAGGAAAGGCTAAAGAGGTTAGGGCTCTTCAGCTTGGAAAAGAGATGGCTGAGGGGGAGATATGATTGAGGTCTACAAAACTTTGAGTGGTGTAGACGAGTAGAAGTGAATCAATTTTTTTATTCTTTCAAAAAAATACAAAGACTAGGGGACACTCAATAAAGTTACATGGAAACACTTAAAACAAATATGAAATATTTTTTCATTCAACAAATAGTTAAACTCTGGAACTCTTTGCCAGAGGATTTGGCAACAGCGGTTAGCATATCTGGGTTTAAAAAAGGTTTGGACAAGTTCCTGGAGGAAAAGTCCATAACCTGCTATTGAGACAGATATGGGGAAACCACTGCTTGCCCTGGGATTGGTAGCATGGAATGTTGCTACTATTGGGGTTTCTGCTAGGGACTTGTGACCTGGATTAGCCACTGTTGGAAAAAGGACACTGGATTAGATGGACAATTGATCTGACTTAGTATGGCTATTCTTATGTAACTCATCTCTGAGAAATACTATTGAAGAGAGGTTCCAGTGTAGGATTGCCCTGACCCTGAATGGTCAAAGTAAAAAACTGCAACAGATGT